>NC_047666.1:38888173-39237566 GCF_011762505.2 Arvicanthis niloticus
CTCTCTGTTACATCTCTAAGCACCTCAGGCTCTGACAGCTGCCCCTCATTCTCTCACACACAGGTAGGATTGATTCCACAAACAACAGACAATTCCATCAGACACCATGCTGAAAGCCTACAGAAGAGCAGGAAAATGTGAAACAGAGGGAGGTCACTTACTGATCACATGATCTGACCACAGGAGTCAAGGACTTATTTTCAAGCAGTATGTAAAGGAATCATTGTTTGATTAGATAAATATTTGTGGTCTTTATTTTTAGAAAAACTAAACGGCAATAAAACATAACTAAATATCACAAACCTGTAGAATTTGAAATGAAAGGTTTTACGTATCTTGGAGAGGTAACATCAATCCTATGTGTGGTATTCTTTCCCGAAGTGTCAGTAACTGAGCACTAAAGGGAAAGGAGACTTTTAAAACACAAGCCTTTCCTGCTCAAAAAAAAAAAAAAAAAAAAAAAAAAAAAAAAATCCTTTTTGAGGTTTCTATGTTCAACTGGCAAAGCCTCATTTATAAACAAACATGTTTCTAAATACATAATACATTAGAACAAGATGCAGGGAGGGCAAAGAACACACACCTGCATATTAAGAGTCAAAATGTGGACTCCTTTAATTCTCCATTCTTTCCCCGAAGGAATGATAAACGGACTCCGAACTGAAAAATTATTCGTGTTTCTTCCTTCATGTTGACAATGTTGAGCTGTGTTTCGGTGATTCTCTAAGAAGCAGTCAAGAGGAAGAGGTAGGGGGGAAAGTATGGAACCCTACCTTCTACACCCAGCCCTCTGAATTAACTACAGTGAGAACATAAACTCATGAACGACATACAGCACACTCTCAAGTGCTATATGAATTTGATGTCAACTGTACTATGCAAATTTGTGTAAGTTTCTGTGTGCACTAAAAGAAGTCAGTGTGTCAGGGTATGTGTGTAATGCACTTGGCTTATTGGTGCCTCCCTTTAAAGGAAGGAATGCTCCTCTATATTAATTTCAAACACAAGTAAATAATGGCACAAGGGAAGCTCCTATTTAAATACCACAACATGAAATGTTCCTGGAAGAATTAACTGATAAAATGAGTTGGGTTTTCCCCTCTTAAACAAAGGGAAGAATAAATAACTTTATATTCTGTCTGTCTCTCTCTCTCTCTCTCTCTCTCTCTCTCTCTCTCTCTCTCTCTCTTGAAGACCTAATTATATACTAACCAAAAAGTAATTTTTCCCTCCTGCCTACGTTTTATGTTTTGGGCACTTCCATTTCATGTCCCTTGACACCTTTTCCAATAATCCATCTACTTGATATTGGAAAGCCTCACATGAATAAAACTTTATGGCACTACAGGCGTTTAGCCTTCCACCGACATTCCTGGCCTGTTCAATTCTGCAATTCAATCAAAATCAAATCTCAAAATCCTCTTGTCAGCCGGCACTGCTTTCATATGCCTGAGCCTTGTGTAAGGATAACTACATCCAATCTTCCCCCAAGCAGTGCTTATATTGTTTTATTACAGTTCAATGAGTGGAGTTCAAAATTACATGCAGCTGCCTACTACCGTGGTCGGCTGTGTTACGCATGGACACAAGTATTGCCCACCAGGCCTGAAATCACTCACTTACTGGCTGGCCAGAAAAACTGTGAATGCTTCTTTATATGGAAGAACATCCTGTCTGCTCGATCTAAAGAGGGCGATGTTAACAGATCAGTCCCTTTATAAAAGGATTGTGAGAGCCCAATGAAATGCGACGAGGACGTGCTCAAAGTTAAGCGTGTGGCTCGAGAACATGAAAGCAAAGATAAACCTCAACACGCGCTGCTTATCCTTAGAAAGCTTGTGAAGGAAGATAGATCCGAGTGAAAGGCATCTTCAAGAATTTTTATATGTGTTTTAAATGATGAGGCTTCATTTAAATGGTTCTTTTTTTTTTTTTTTAATGCTCCCAATAATCCTTTCATTGAAACAAAAGGATAAAACACAGAGCCCATTAAAGACAATTTAACCTGATGAACAATATGGTAATTAAAGCACCAATGGCTTGAGGATGTTCTGATAAGCTGGAAAAGGCAGAAGGATGTGGACACAGCTTCAGAGGGATGTTATATTTTCAATACCTGGTCCAAAATATCAAGTAGTCATCCACTATTCAAAATGCAAGCAAATGAGGAGAACTGCTATAACTAATAATGGGATTGCAGGTCCATAGTAGTTAACTCACTCGTATCTTTTTGGGGTGGGGGTAGCTCACTGCAAGAATTGATGAACCTCAAATAAAAATGCATGTGCTAGCTCCAGGCTAACCCTGAGCTAGTAACTAGCCAGGTAAAACAATGGCCTCCAAGGGTGCCAGGTTCTCAGAGAAATGAGTCATACCTCTTTTTTGATGACAGTGTATAGCCCTACACGGGTGGTCAACACTGATGCCAAAAGGGTACAGATGCCCATGCAATTGCAAATTCTTTACGTGCTAGGCCTCTCAAATTCAACACAACTGAAACCCCTGAAAGGGAGATTTCTAGCCATCTCTACCACCCACCGCCTTCAATCTCTGCAAACAGTGTCATCAAAAGAACTGTGGAGGGGACATGGAAAGCTCACCTGCTCAGAAGTCACTCACACACTACAGAAATTAGACAAATACAGAGTTAATACGCATGACCATGAGTCAAAAGCAGCTCTGGCTGCAGTTATGTTTCTAAATACAATGTAGAAATCAGAGATACACAGTCATCAATGCCTCTTGTTTGTTTGTTTGTTTGTTTGTTTGTTTGTTTTTAATATCACAGCAGATTCAAAGAGCCAACAAGAGAAGAGAAGAATAATTCAGAGTAAGCACAGTGGTGCATCAATTTCTAGAGCTAATGATACCCTCTCTACTATAAATGATGAAGTTCAGGCTCACTGACCCACTAGTGGCATCTATTATATTTTAATATCTGACTGGGCTTAACTGTGAGGGACATGGGACACTTTCTTGACCTGCAGACACTGATGGAACAGGTATATCATCCACTCTCCCAATTATCTGAGAGCTTTCTAATCGCTAAGAAAGTCAGCAAATGCTCCCGAAAATACAAAAGCCCTCCACATCCTGACCATGCTCCCTTCTCACTCTTTTCCCCATGGATACAATGATCAAATCTCCAAGAGAAGAGCAGGTTTATTACTTAGGAGCATCCTCTTTGTCTTCCAGAGTCCAGAAAAATAAGGAAACTGAAAATTAGGGCCTGCAGTCCTAGCAGCAGCTAGCTGGAAATCCTGAGCAGTCCTGAGCAGCAAGAAGTCCTGAATTTTTTTGTTGTTTAAAGAGTCTATGCTAGACAGGTGTTGGTGGTGCATTCCTTTAATCCCAGCACTCAAGAGGCAGAGGCAGGCAGATTTCTGTGAGTTCAAGGCCAGCCTGGTGTACAAGATGAGTTCCAGGACAGCCAGGAAACCCAGCACAGAAAAACAAATAAAAGACTATGCTAGACCAAGGAAATGGTATAGTAGCCAAAATGCTTGCTCCACATGTATGAGGAGGACCTGTGTTTAATGCCCAATACCTGAGTAAAGAAGTCAGGCATGGTGGCATGCACTCATAATCCCAGCATTGGGGAGGCAGAGACATGCACTTGCTGACTTAAACCAGCCCTGGTGAACAGTGTCTGAGAAACAACAGCCCTGGCTGTCCTCTCACCTACACACAAACGCACATGTGCGCACACACACACACACACACACACACCAGCATGCACATATACATAAAATTATGCTCAGTTCTCAGAAAGAAAGTCAGCAAGCCAGCCTGCTTGCCTGTGTGTCTAGCCTCTGCCTTCCTACCCAACCCACCTACTTCCTCTCACTTACCTATACAGCTTTATAAAACAATTTGAATTTGAGCCTCACAGGATAGAAGATACCCGAAGTTACTTCTAGGCCCAAATTCCACGTTTTTATCACACACAGTGATGTGCACTCCATATTAGTGAATTTTACCAAACTGCCTACTTCTAACATCCTCAGGAAAACAAATAAACATCCAGAGGCTGTCTACTGAACACCAAGGCCTATTCCATGAAGGAATGCTCCTTCCCCATGTGTATCAGCCAAAATACATTGGTTCAAAACTTGAAGCCCCCAACCAAAGAACATACATGAGCTGGACCTAGGACTTCTCACATATATGTAGCAGATATGCAACTTGGTTTTCATGTGGCTCCTGAGCTACTGGAGTGGGGGCTGTCCCAAAAGCTGTCACCTGTCTATGGGATGTGTTCTTCTAGCTGGGCCGCCTTGTCTGGCCTCAGTGGGAGAGGAAGTGCCTAACCTCGAAGAGACCTAAAGTGCCAGGGTGAGGGGATTCCCAGATCCCCCTTCTGAAGGAGAGGGGGAAAGGGGGATGGGGGAAGGATTGTGGGAGGGGTGACCTGGAGGGGGCAGTGAGTCAGATGTAAAGTGAATAAGTAAAAAAAAAAAAAAAAAAAAAAAAAAATTTAAAAAACAAACAAACAAAAAACCAAAGTACAAGTTCAAGCAGATGGGTGTGCACCATTGGCTATCCTGAGACCCAGCAGACAGGTATGCACCATTGGCTATCCTGAGACTCAGCTGCCTTAGAGAGCTTTACAACCAGGAGATCTCCAGTGCAGCACACAAGAGAGTCCAACACCTGAGGAAAAAAACGTCTGGTGCCAGGGACCTTTCAAAGCAAACTTCAGATGAACTCTAGATTCTAAGAAATGAAGCCAACCTCACCCTACACCCTTGCTGTCCAAAGCCAGGGATAGGATTATATAATCTTTGCAACCTAGAACCCAATTCTCACCTAAGAACCCCTCTCCATAAAACGCTGGTGACATTTGAGCCCACTTGTCATAGTCTTTATTCAAAGAGCCAGAATCTTGAAGACACCCACATTCAGCTGAGAGAGCTAAATTCTACGACGTGGGGATCAGAATTGGGGTCACTTGGGCTAATTCAGAAGGCCTATGTCTCCACACATTGTCAGTATTTTTGCCTGGGTTGGAAATGTTCACAGTTGTACTTTCACGCTGAAGCAGATGCTAAGTCAGAGGGAGACCAGAGTGTTTAATAGGAAACTAGAGTGGAAAACAAGCACAGTACCCAAGAAGTTGCTCAATTGTCTTAATATAAATGATTGACCACAATGATGGTCCAGGTGCAAACTCCATCAGCAACAGGATATCAGCAAGGGGCCTCACCAGAGTCTGCTCCAGACACTCACAAGGTCTGGCCCCATACTATACCTTCAATCTAAAGTTCAACCAAAGCCACAGCTGAGAACCCTCTGCACAAAAGGGCTGCTCAGGAAAGTCATTGATGCCACTAAGCTTAACAGTGGCCTGGGAAAGTCAGATCTCTTCCTTCTAGAACACATGGAAGAGTCTGTGGAGTGCCTGAGCTGGAATAGGCAGAAGGGCTTGTAAAAGTATAGACTCACCAAAACAGAACCACTAGTCTCTCATCCTGAGGTCTGTTCCTTTTCTAGAACCTTCTGCATGTGGGGACTTCATCCATACTGTATTCGGAAGCTGGCTTCAAAATTCTGGCCAACTGAGGAATACCATAAACTGTAATTTACAAACACTTGGAAATGTATGTCAGAATTTCACCCTTGTCTCTTAAGTGAGGTTGGACAGGGAAAGCTAATCGAGGGCTCTCAGAGAAGACAGATATCTCTGTACAAACAGCCAAAAGCTTAAGAGGAAATGTGCCTTCTCCTTAAGGCACATGCCTTTAGTACTAACCAACACAGAGAATGACAAACAGTTAAGGGACTGTCTGCAGGGGCCACACATCCTCCCACCCAGCAGTCAGCCCATAGGAATGGACCCTTTCAAGGAAAACCAACCAGCAGATGAGGACAAGCACTCTTCTTAACTCTCATATGCACTTTGTCTGAGACCAAACCAACTAATCTAACAAGCCGCAATAAATAACCCGTCATGCGCTAGCTTTTAGTCATTAACTACCCTTCCCTCTTAATTAAAGAAAACTTGAAGACTGGCTCTCAAGAGGGTTCTAAATAACTCACTTAATGTTTAAGAAAGCACTGCTTTTGATACAATCTGAATGAAATGAATGATGGAAACCCTCAAGTGGTGGATGAGGTGGTATTTCAAAGAACTAATTGCACCATGAGAGTGAGTGCCATTGCTTCTGGGTACCATTGTCATTTCCTGCTTTTAGAGGCCTACATTTCAGCTCTGGAGTGCAAACCCCAAAACACTTTCTGCTGATATAAAAAAATCAAAATGTATTTTCAAAGATTTATTTGTTTTTGGTTACCTGTGCATGCGTGTGCATGTGCATGAGCTGGACTGAGCCATGTGGAGTGAGCCACGTGTGCTGGGAGTCAAATTTGGGTTTCTTAGAAGAACAGTATATGCTGCTGAGCCATATCTATAGTCCCAAGTCAAAATATTTAATATAATATTTTTATTAATTCATCGACCTTATATTATGTATTTTGATCACCTCTAACTCTTCGAAGACCGTAACCTTCCCTCCCAGGTCTACTAAGCATCCCTCCCCCAAGTTTGCACCCTTAGCCTTTAACAATCCACTGAGTCCAATCTGCACTACCAACGTATCCGGGTGTGCAGTTACCCACCACACCCCACTCCGTACAAACCATCAGCCTGCAATAACTCCTCCGTTAGGGGTGAGGGCTAAGTGAAAATATCTTAAAAGGATTGTCTGCAAAGGATTTCACTCTCCCTGGTGTAAGGCTTATGCCACTCCCCGCAAGAAAAATTACTCCTGAAAGCTCCAGGTGGATACGAGGTAGGGACACTCTAAAAAGGTGGGCTTTCTCTATCCCCTGCTGCAGATCTCCAGATGTGTGAGAATGGTTTAATAAACACCACCATTTTAGCTTTCTATTCAAAAGTCTTTTTTTTTTCAACTAAGTGATTAAAACATGACTATAATTTGACTACATTAACAACACAATGAAGCAAGCCTTCAGTTAAGTACCTTGGACAGACAAAGGGTTTCCAAAAGGCAAAACCAAAAAGGTCATACCAAGCTGATGGACAGGGGTTAAGGCCTGTGGGGAGCCCAGTCACTTTTGCCTGCATTATCAAAGTCTTTGAGGGAGGGAGCACCAGCCCATCCTGGCAATGATTCTGGGCACCTACTTTCTAACCAAACCCACCAGGCAGCCAGGCTTGCTGGATAGCACAGCACGTGGGCAGCAGGCAACAGAGGAAGAGAAAGAGTGGGACACACAAGTCTGGCAAAACAGGAAATTTGAGGAAACTATTTCTGAAATGTAAATAAGGTTTTCTGTTACTTTCATTATTGCAGAAGCAAAGATACTATCATGGGTGGAAGGCAGGACCCTCTCATCTTCCAGCATATTGGAGTGCTCTCACAGTGGACTGGGCTGCCATTTTATATATGAGTGGCCAGCATCAGAATACTAAATAAAATTGCTTTTAATTGCTAGCTTTACCACTCCCTCCCACTCGGTCCCTCACATATGGGAGGGAAACTATTCAGATCTCTACCATTCCTTATACTGCTTGAGTGTTTAGGATAATCTATTTGTCTTTTTGTGGGGGAGGGGAAGTGGACGATGTGGTATATGTATGGTGTGTGTGTGTGTATGTGTCTGTGTGTGTATTATGAATGCAGGTATGCTACTGGTGAAGAATGGTGACAGCCTCCATTGCTTTAACCCCTTGAGACAGAATCTCTCACTAGGCTGGCCAGCCAGTTCCTGGGTTCTCCCTGTCTCTTCTGGTGGTTGCAGCAACGCAGCCATGCAGGGCTGTGGTTGCAGGCACATGCAGCCTTGCAATGCTAATGGTTGCAGGCACATGCAGCCATGCAGGGCTGAGATGACAAGCACATACAGCCCGGCCCTGCTTCTATGCCAACACTGAGGACTCAAACTTGGGTTCCGTGCTTTTGAAGTGGTGTCACACAGAGCTCCTCAACCTCACATCTGTCTTCTTTAGCACGAGGGGACACATAAAGGTCCCACTTCACAGAAATGTCGTGAGATCCCTGAATCATTTAGTAACTGAAATATAGTAAGTGCTAAATATGCTAGAGACTTTTATGTTAACACCAGAGCAAATGGATGTGGCCATACATGCCTGTAATGACTATAATCCCAGAGGCATACAGATTGCAAGTTAAAGGCTAGCCTGCGCTGCATCACAAGACTAAGATATAAAATACAATAAAACCTTAACAGAATGACAACAAAAACAAACAAACTCATAGTGATCCTACTATCAAAATCAACCTATAAAATACAAAGGCCTCCCTTTTATTAGTGGCTTTATTCTTAAAGATGCAATGTTTGCAGGCTGGGGGGAGGGAAGCCACATGTGAAAAAGATTGCCTGGCAACTTCCCTCAGAAATGTATGTGTAACCTTCAAAGAGAGCACAACTCACACACACAAACTTTCTTAGCAGAACAGAAAGATGTGGTTGAAGGAGAGCTGACAGGTGTGGGCACTGCAGGCAACAGGTCCTTAGTCCTCACCAGGCTTAACATTGCTATGCTCTTAGAGGCATCCGCTAATCCTCTCCATGACACTATTAAAGAATGGGAGAGAGGGAGGGGGAGGGGGAGGGGGAGAGGTAGGAGAGGGAGAGGGAGGAGGAGAGGGAGGAGGAGAGGGAGGGGGAGAGGGAGGGGGAGAGGGAGAGGGAGGGGGAGGGGGAGAGGGAGAGGGAGAGGGAGAGGGAGAAGTAATGGGGAGAGGAGGGGAGATAGGAATCCAGGAATCAGGGTGAAAACTATAGCAATATCTGGTGCAGTCATATAATATATTCCCTAACAACACAAATGAAAAATGTTTAAGCCCAATCAAATTAAAGCCAGAATTCCTAGCCTAGTATATATATTTATACATACTTGGTTCAAATAAATCCGAACTTGGACTGTACACATACAACTTTAACAAGTTATAAGCACTTTGTTACACTGCATTTTTATTATCAATTACCATGGCCCATGTCCACCCCAAATGAGATACATACATCCTTTCTGCCAGGGTCATACATGGACATATTCCTAGAGCCACAACAGAGCACCAAGCCACAAGCCTTCTCCCCTGATCCTCACCCCCATCCCCTCCAGAAAAGGGAACCAGCAATTTGACCAAAGTGTCTAGCCCAAGCCATGAGTGATAAATAACAGGATGTGTCCATTAGGGATCATGGTGCTTTGGTAAATTCCTAGCTCACGAGCATTGGACTATGGTGTATTTTAGTGTTCTTACTCTCACATTTCAGCAATTGCACACAAACAGTGGTGGAAGAGGCTCAACGGATGAGCAAAACTGTGGGGTTTATCTGATGTGCTCCACCAAGGCAATCAGAAGACATGCCTGTAAAACATACTGCTATTGGTATTTACTGGGAGGTTGGTTTGCCAGTCTTCCATTCTTTCATTCTTCCTTACTTTCTTCCTTTCAGCAAAGTTCACCCTGCTTCCCAGCTCCCAAACACAGCACAGGACAGGGACAACTGGATTACAGACTCCATATAGCATTGGCTAGGACTCCTGTACCTGGTGCCAATTTCAGGAAAATGAGAGTTCCCCACCCACCCCCTCCATTTTTGAAATCCCAGTAAGGCATAACAGTTTCAGAAACCAAGCCCCCTGCTATTCACACTGCCCTTCATAAAGAGCTTACTACTGCAGCATGCTCTCATTGATACAAGATCATCAAACTGCAACACCCTCCCCCGAAAAAGCTCCAAAACATGGCCCCTCAAAAAAAGATGGAGCCCAGATGATTTTTGTGTGCTTATCTGAGTGGAGCACCAACATTTTTGTTTAATGCAATGCAAATCTCAAAAGAGGGAGTTGAACCAGGAAGGACGCATATAGGCAAAAGCCTTCCAAGCTGTACATATGTGTCTATATGCAGCCTCATATACATACACCACAGTGACATTGGTTGAGATTAAAGACTCACCCTGGGTCAGAATGTTAACCACTTTCAATCTCTCCAGGCAGAACCCCACAAAAAAAAAAAAAAAAAAAAAAAAAAAAAAAAAAAAAAAAAAAAAAAAAAAAGCCTAAACAAACTATTTGAAAATTAAGTAATATTCTGGTTCATGACAAGGTGGACTATTCTACCTTCTACTCTGATTTGCTCCCTCACAGAGCCAGTAAAGGAAGAAGTAACGGGATGTAGCATTTACCTACCCATTTAGCAAATAATATAGAGGGTTGCTCGACATCTGTATTCAAATGAAAAAACGTTCCCCAGCATTTATGTCTGTCGCTGGTAGAGACCCCACCCTGTAAGAAACACAAGCCTAAAGCAATCTCTTGCAATGGGCCATTTTACTTATTCTGCAATTTCTTACCCAAATTACACAGGTATAATTATTTTGACACTATAATGAAAAGAAAATGGGATTTGGGCACCGTGGGTTTATCTAATAACACTATTTCTTGCCAGACTTCACAGTACTGACAGCCACAAAGAACCTTGTCCATTCCAATAGGAAATATTTGATTTTACTGTATGAACATTATTTATTTTCACCAAGTTGCTATTATCAGAAGGGATATGATAGCTGAATAATAAAAATGAAATCAAGAAATTCTGGTGTTTCAAGGCTTTATTTTTCCCCCGCTCTCACTTTTGACATTTTCTTCCCCTGGAGAGACAAGATAAAGTGCTGTCATAAATGGGTGACTTTTCTTGTCAAATGACAGATTTGATTCTCCATGGCAACCACAAATCAAGGTGCTAGTAGGAATTAAAGCTTCTCTTAAAAGGCGTCTTTATGTTTATAAAATGAATTTAAATTAAATGGGTATTAGGTACAGTCTTTACCTCAGTGTATTTATTGACTGGAGAGCTTCGGATGGCGAGGAGGAGCACATTTGCATTTTTAAGGAAAGATAACATATTGTCCTGACAGATGTATAAACAAAGCAAGCAACAAGGGCAAGCTTCCTCCATGGCTTTGGAGACCCAAGAAGGGTGTACACGCAGACAGACATGGAGCATGCAGGAAGTCTTTAATACTGAACAAGGTGTAAAAATTACCCACAGGAAACAAGAGGGAAGGATCTCCCCTATTTAATCTCCTAACACAGCCCGTCCCGTTACTAAAGATTTGTGTAATTATCTCAAACAAAATGGCAAAAGACAATCTCTCTCCCCATCTTGTTTCCCTCTTGTTATAGATACAGATTTCCTTCTAAAATCTCATTATCATGGCAAAAAAATATTTAACATAAGGGAAATTATTTTAGACTCCCAAATTCAGGCCCTGCAAAAATGAAGTAGTTACCTTCTAATGTTTTTACTAAAGGCAACACACAGGGGTGTGTGTGTGTGTGTGTGTGTGTGTGTGTGTGTGTGTGTATACACACTAGAAAAGCATGTATGATTTCAGAGCAATAAGATACTATGACACTCAGTTCACTCTTCACGAAAAACAAAAGCTGATTAGGAGATTCTTGGCTATGGGGCCTTTAGCAGCAGGGCACATGTTCTTGAACCCTGAAGTAATAAACCAGGTCTAATCTTGATACCAACAAACCCACTACTTGTCTGGAAGAGGGAGAACTTTAAGGTCACAGATAATATTTTCAAAGTGGGCACACAGCTCATTTTTGGAAGCTACCAGTACAGCAGAGGCCAATGCCAGCCTGCCTGCAATATATAGTGTCAGCAATGCCTTCCCTCCAGCTGACATGTTTAGCCTGAGGTGAAGACGGAGGAAATGAAGCTCTTACGATATACACTGGCCATTGGGAGAAAGCAACATTATACTTGGCACCCATGGGAGATGAACCAAACTTGACTTTATGCCGACTTTAGTTAAAAGAATAACATGGAAATTAAATCAAATTCCCTCCCCCAACAGCTGATGACAGTGCCTTTTACTGGAGGTGTGGAGCCTTGCTCAAAGGCTGGGGGTCAGAGCACTGGCAAGCTAAGGCTGAACAAATAACTTTATATAGGATTTAGGGCCCCTAAACTGAAATGTGCAGAAGTTATTTACAGGGATGTGGTGGGGTGGGTGGGTGAGAATTTGGAAAGGCTATCCTCTCAACTTTTATCAGTGCCAGCTACAAGAAGACAGGGCTAAAAGTTATAAATCTCTCTGGAGCTCCATATACAAAGCACATTTTTATGGTGAGGTGAGTCACTCAGAACTGTCTATTTTTGTCACAATGGCTTTTGTTTCATATTAGAATAAAGTGGGCTGATGATTTTATTCTTGTTCTGTGTAGGAAGTCATACTAGCACTGAGTCAAAAAAGACAGATTGGCCAGTTCCAGGTAAACCCAGGGCTCACATGCCACCCAGAGGACAGAGCAGGCCCCTGAGGTTCTTCCCCAGTTTTATAAACACTAACCAAGGCCTCTGGTACTATCAAGTCTTTATGAAGGACTTTATGGAGGAGCCTGCCGTCTGCACCTCTTCAATGCAAGTGACTCTCCTTTTAGGCTGAATCAGGGCATCAAGAGCAGGAGGCCACCAAGGCCTTCCAAAACACCTGAGCTCCAGCACCTGAACTTGATAGTGTTTGCCTTAGACAGTTCACTAGAAGAAAAATAAAATCAAGGCTGGGACTGCACAGGATTGAATGTCAGCACGCACCAAATAAAATCAAGAAACACTTCGCTAATGCACTACTGGATAAAGCAAGTGGCCCATGAATAAGACCCGTCAGGGAAGGAAAAAAATGGCAATGTTATTCGGCTGGAACAGAAAGTATTTACCATTCTGCTTGAGAGCAGGAAGGAGAAGAATTTATAAACCCATCTCAGTGGGCCAGTTGAACCTGGTTACTTCTGTTTAGATGTTTCTGTCAGCTCAAGAATTTCTTGAGAAAAATAAAATATGGCTCACATCAAGTAGCGCCTTGCACCTGTCTTCCAGGCTTTCCTGAGGTACACACAGAGTCCCGGGCTCACATCTTTCTGACAGACCAACTGTATGGGAAAATGTTCTTCCTATTAAGTTTGTAAAACAAAGTCTAACATGTGAGCGCCTGTGCATATAACGTTGAAATATCACCAAGTGGTTTCAGCTAAATCCATCCCAAGATTTGAGAATCAGTTTGTTTGAGAGGACATTACCTCAGCTCTGCTCAGGATCTGGAAATCCCATCCAGTCATGTCATATTCCAGCCATCTGATGAAGGAACATTTGAACCCATTATGACCCCTGTGTGTTGCTGTCAATTTCCTGGGCTGGACATTAAAGACCCCACAGATCCACTGATGAAACACAGGCTTAATCATTCTAGTTGGCCACTTCTGTCTCTTCTCCAACACCTACACTGTTCGAGCCTACCTCTCACACCACAACCTCTACCATATAAATCAAATAACTCCACAATTTTACCCCAAAGATGCTTGCCTCATTTTCCAGCCTGGCCTGACCCTTTCTTACCCTCTCATTCGGCCACTCTCGGAGACTAAAGAACTCACCAAAGAAGAAAGTACCAATGAAGTAGGGGTTCAGGATATTTCATGGCCCACCTCAGCAAAGGATGACGTGGGACTGCACCCCATCTTCAGGAGTCACGTGTGACCAGGCTTCCTCTGTGGCATGACCTTGAGCTCCTCTGAGCTCATGGGAAACGGGCCTAATAACTCTCCCTTGCGGGGGTGCCATGCTTTCAATTACTATCTGTAAAACACTCTGTGATCCCCAGATGAAAGGCAGTGCTGTGTAAAAGCCCAGAAGCAGAGGCTAGGGTGACTGTCATTATTGTGGCTCAATCCCTGGACACAACTCCCATCAAATCATCTTTTTGAGGCTTTGTCTGGTGAGGCCTTCCACACCTGGGAAAAAGTCTAGAACTCAAAACACTTCCCACAGAGGCGTGCACTTTAGAAATGAGATGCTGTTGGTGGCAAGCTGGCACAAGCTGCCAAAGAGGAGCCAAGCCAGAGTGGTACCTAAGCAGCATCAGGCACAGACTTCCACAGGGAGATGTCCAGCCTACGGATCTGTAAGTGGGGAGCCTTAGCTCAAAAAAACAAGTGAGGACAAGCAGAAAAGGTAAGATCCCCAGGGAATGCCCAGCTAGGCTCCCTCACAGATACCTGCCAAGATCCACAGCCTCTCATAAAAGGACCCTTACAAGCAAGAGCTCCCATCCCATCCCTGAGACAGGGCAAGAGAGATGCAAAGGCCAAGCCATTACTGTTCAATATCTGGTCTTTGGGAACTGCTTAAAGATGGAATGCTCCTGGCTCCTGCAAGCTAGGAAGTCAACAAGCAAATAATGCTAAGGCCCCCTCCACCAGGCTGGCTTTTCTCCCCACACAGTCAGGAGTCTGTCTGCCTTCTGCTCTCCCATCCCCTAGCAGGATAAGTAGAGGTGAGTGGAGTCTCCAACACTAGCTCAGCAGCTACTTCTGTGAGGGAAGCTATATACCTTGATGACATTCTAATGGTAGCAGGTGTGCCAGGCAAGGCCTCATAACTCAGCAAGGTCTGTGGAAGCTGGCAGACTTAAAGTCCAATCTCTTCTCTTTCTGTGACCTCCCAAGTCAGTTTACATTTGTACCTCAGTCTTCACATCTGTACAATGGAGATAATAGCACCTGTTTCATAGGACTCTAGCCTGTGGAGCCAATGATACTACTGGTACTTTGGGCAAGGGCTGACTATAGCTGTCATTCTCTCCCCGAAACAGTGCCATAAAGTGGATATCAATTCCACCTGATGTCAGGAAGTGACAACACTAATGTACCAGAAGGGATTTGCCAAGAAAGATCAGCTCAGGAACAGCCTTAACCACACATCCCAAGCCCAACCTTGAGCTCAAGAACAAAGCTACAGTCCCTGACACAGGTCCCATGGCCCATCTTTCTCTTCCTCCTCAGGTGCAATCACAATCTGACACAGGCTCACTCAGTGCTCCAGGAGGGAAGGAGAGTTCATGAATGGAGGAACAGATCTATCATCCTCTTACCCTCCAAAGCGGTGTGCCTGTCAGTAAAAACCAAACATTTGTAAAGCTGACAATGCAGGACATTGGTGTCACCACCTGTTGAAAACAGATGCCAGCGCATGCCGTGCCTGCCCCAGACCTTCTCAGCACCCTCTGATGCCAATTCCGTTCCACATTCTCAAGCCAGGGCCTCTCCAGATCTTCCGGCCTACCCTTCTTTTTGTCTTTGGATTGGCAAAATCTGAACTGAGGAGAGCAGCTAAGTTTTCTCTAGCAAACAACTTTCCACAGCTATTTGTCAACTTCTGTCATTCAAAGGGATACAACACAAATGTATATCTTTAATGAAATTCACAGTCAGGAAAAGTTGTCATCATCCAGTTATATCTGTTATGACATACATTTCATTTTGTTCAATACATAACAGAAAAGCTATTTAATCAAACAGAAGATTCTCGCTAAAATGACAGTCCAAGCAATGTCCAAACAACTGCTTGTTATGCAATGTGAGTCTGACTGGGATTGGATTGTTTTCAGCGATTTTCCCCCATCTCTCTCATTGAGAAAATAGCTTAAGGGGCTAGGGTGGCAACTGGAGGGAGACTGTGAAGTGGAAAGCTACACTAGGGATCCAGGCGGGCAGGGACTAGAGCCCACCCTGGAGCCTTCTGGGAAAAGGTAAAAGACATGCCAACATCTAGATGGCCAGGAAGGGTATGGCTTCTCTGGGGCCTGTGTCTGTCTTCTCCTTTACATACCATGCCACACCAGGGACAGGATCAAATACGAAGGCACAGTTGCAAGGAACCACACCTGTGTCCTTCAAGTGACCCTCACCCTTAGACACATTGCTTCTCTTCACAATTTAATGAACATTCATCTGCAGTGATAAAAACCCAATGTTATATTCTGCAGCAGAGTTTAAAAGACAGAGGAGCTAGGATGCCCATGACTGAAAACACAGATATTAAAAAAAAAAAAAAAAACAACTAACTAGGTAGGTACTTGAGTTTGGGTGTCACAGATGGTATTTTAGGAGATGAGTGGTGGGGAGTGGACAAGAGAAGAAATGGAGGAGGAGAGAGATTAGGGAGGGTGGGTTAGTAATGTTGAAAAGATGAAGATTCCTTGCTTTTGTCCTTCACACAATCCCATCAACCTAGTAAGACTCCAACAGAGAAATGGTAGATGGATGGAGAGATGAACTTGTGGATATACATATAAGGTAGGTGAGTGGATGGGTGGACAGACAGAATCTCTTCCGCCGAAAGAAGAGATGACTATTGAGCTTATCTAAATAGATGAATTGCCTTGTGAGACGAAGGCCCACTGCCACAGGGATTGCCCCTCCTCATTCTTGCTCGTAAGTCTTATCCGAAGCTCCAACAGCTCTTCCAGTGAAGGAAGAGGCTACCTTTCCAAGACAGCTGGGACAGAACTACACCTAAGAAACATTCTGTGGTCTCATGCCGCGTAAAGCGGTCATTGAGGTAACAATGAACGGCATGCCAAACAGCCCCAAACCTTTCATCCTTATGGTGATGGCCTGAGCCAAAGAAGATGGACTGGGACCAGGGATCTGAACAAACAAGGAGATGTGGACTTCTCCGAAGCACAAGGCTCCATAGATCGGTCTGGCAGAAGACTGGAAATTCATAGCTCTGCCAGACTTCCAGGCAAAACCACAGATATTGGCCAGCTCTAAGAGGCTTGGACCCTGAGATGTTCCGAGTCCGTCTCTGAGCTAGACATAATCTTCTGAAGTGGACTTTAAAATCAGACACAGCACTGGTTAACAGTCCACAAGGACACCTCACAGGGTCCTAACACACAGACCCTCAGAGGAGCAATTTTTTTCTATATTCCTCTCAATTTCTGCCTTCTTTCTTTCCCCTTCCTTCCACTCCCCCCGCCCCTTCCCTCCCTTTCCTCCCTCCCTTGGTTTTGGTTTCTGTCACTGTCTTTGTGTTTGTTTATTTTGAGACAGGGTCTCCCTGAAGCCAGGCTGGCCTGGAATTCATAATGTAACTGTGGCTACACTGCAACTCACATCCATGCTGCTGCCTCAGCCTCTCAAGTGCTGGGGTTACACAGTGGACCACCCACTCCTAAGTTTTTGAAGAATTAACAATACTTGTCCAAACAACCTCCATTTCAGTAAGTTAGTCTAGCTCTGAACTCAAGAGTAAGAAGAGGAACTCAGTGGAATGCCCTACGCCATTGTTCGACTTCAGAGAGAATCTGCCACCTAGCCACCAAAGGCCTAACTCAACAGTGACCAAATGGCAGGCTGAAAGGGCATCTGTCTTCTTCCTTGCACCGGGACTCTGTGCTTCGCCTTTCTTCTTGCCTGTTTTTTGTTGTTGTTTTGTTTCTGTTGTGAAATAAGGTTTCTCTACACATTCTAGGCTGACCTCTGATCATCCTGCCTCCGCCTGCTCAGTGGTGAGATCACTGGCATGCTCCACCACACCTGATCCATGCTCATCACCGTAAGAGACTCCACAGTCTCATGTGACACACAGCTGTCCTTTACTCCACTGTAGTTACTGCCTTGTTAATGTCACGTCTTAAAGCCCCAGTCAGCCTCATGCTTACATAAGTGCCCGTGTACAGAAAAGCTTTGTAAAACTTCCCGGCTTGTACCTGCCTGACCTTCCCCTCTATATGATGTGCTCCCTCCCTTTAACCTTTCTGTAGAGATGCTTCTCTTGCTTCCCTTGATTACTTCTGGAACATTCTCTCATCCTCCATCTGGACAGGTCACTGACCCTTGGTACTTCACTATCCTTTCCTTAAGTGGTCCTGAACCACATGAGGTTTTAGTGAAGGCACTTCTCAGCTAACATAAGCATAACTGGGCTGTGGCAGCAGACCATGGGGCCACATGACTGAAAATCTGAAAGGTACGGGATGAAGCTACGAAGCTGGTTCTCTTGCAGGATGCTGAGTGATATCCCAGGAACCTGCTCCTGAATGGGAATTAGTCTCTGAGGCTGTCTATGGCATGTGGAGCCCAGACAATCCCAAGCAACTCAACTTTACTCTGCTGCTGCTGCTGCTGCTGCTGCTGCTGCTGCTGCTGCTGGGTGCTGGGTTTTAAATGGCAATATCCAAATCAGAGAGGAAATGCTAGTGTTCCAAGCTAAATGGCACACATTCAGACAGACTAAGAAAATAACAATAAAAGTGTAAATTTATTCTGCATGTGTGATCATGACTACCATTACATCAGGTTCCATATATGCCCAGCCAGAATAAATATTAACCCATTTCATAAATGACTTTATCCCACATTTGTGGATAGAGCTCCACCCAAACCCAAAACAACACTGTCGCCATAGCAACCAACAGATTTCAAAGAAGGGGAAAAAAAAGGAGACGACTTCAGAACACAGAGCAACCAAATAAAATAGCCAGTATCAACAAAGTATGTCAGCATTACTTTAAAAAGCATTCAGTGAGGTCCAGTCTATAGTTTAATCTCTTTCCCAGAAGCCAACTCCTCCTAAAGTCACCTTCTCAAAATTCAGTCTTTCCTCAAAGAAACAACTGCACAAATGTTTCCATTTTAACGGAGGAAAGAAGCAAATTTGAGTCATTCCTGGGGTTCGAGTGAAGTACAATGAAGGGAAATCAGGTCCAGCGAGCCAGTCTGCACACACTGAAATGCAGGGGATTACTGACTGATAATTCTGCGTTCTTAGCCATGCTCTGATAATCCTATTAGTGTATCCATTCTCTTGCTGGGTTTTGGGGTGGGGGGGGGCGATAGCAAAAGACACAGCTGAAAGCCAAGGAGTTCACAACCTTGAAGGAAGCGGCTCCATGTCAGACCTGGAACTGAGCTTTCTCAGGAACCAGAGTCAGGGAGCCACATCCACACCAGTTGTGAGGCCTTATTCGAGAAGCTAAATTCAAATTCAAAGTGATGCCTACAGGGACCTTCCTCCCATCATCGGGCCACAGAGACCTTGGTGAACTCTATTCAAAATCAGTGGATCTCATCTCTCCCACCATTGACTCCTAATTTCAAAGAATTACACATTTTTGTTTTCTTGTTTGGTTTTTGTTTTTGTTTTTTTCTTTTTTAGCAATGAACCACTCCTAGGATATGAAGGGTATTTTGAGTCCTTGGTGCCTGTTATCTTCCTGAAAGAAGTTATAAAATGACTTGGGTCCATCCCACGTTCTAGCTGAGTGGTTTGGCTAAATGTTATTCAGTCTCTCTCACCTTGCAGAGTCCGTTTCCTGCCCGTAAAACATAATGAACAAAAATATCTTCTACCTTGTAGAGTTGTTACAAAGGTAAACTGAGCACACTCAGTCACAATGCTCACTACGCAGTAACTCACAACGGAAGGAATGGTGTTCCTACTGTTCCTACAGATAAGCGATTTATTCTTCTCTTCATTATTAGTTACATCTGGTTGGCTTTCCCATTCATTGCTGCAGAAAGAAATACTGCTGGAAACATAGTTTAGGGAAGGTATCCCAGAGAGTTGTCACAAGCTCCACTGGAGCAGCACACCAGCTGGTCTTCAATGCCATGTGTCTGACAAGAAGAACCAGGCAACCAGTTATTGGGCACGATTTTGTCCCTTAACATTCTCAAGCCTCAACTTCCTACCACCAAACCAGGAGCAACTGACGTGATAACATGAAGAGAACTGTGGCAAGGGTGAGCTGAGAGGACCCTTGAGGACTTTACACCCCCATACCAGCCTGTTCCAGTCACCACAGCTGCCATGATCACCCCTGTGATGATTCTGGATGAGAATGATCCCCAGAGGCTCCTTCATGTGAATACCCTGTCTTCAGCTGGTACAACTGTTTGGGGAGTATTAGGAGGTGTGTTCTTGTTGGGAAGGTGTGTCACTGAGGGGTAGTCTTTGAGGTTTCAAGGTTCTCCTTCTTTGTTTTGAGATGTTGCTGTTCCCACCATGCCTCCACTCTTCCGTTGTGGACTCTAACCCTCTAGAACCATAGGCTCCACTAAACATTCTCTTTGATAAAGTAGAATGCCTTGGTAGTGGTGTCTTAGCACAGCAATAGAACAGAAACTAATACAACCATCATGATACTTGATGAGACACAACACTAACTCACCAACTGTTTACTCACTATGACCGACCGTGTGCCAGATGGCACGTGGCTATGGAAAAAAAAAAAAATTCATGTACTCACTAAATTCGCAGGTCAAAAAGGGTTACTGAGAAGAAACAGGGCTAGGGGGCGGGGTGGGTGGGAGTGCAAGCTACTGTTGTGGTGGGAAAGGCCAGGAATGAATTACTGAGGTTTATCAATGGCAATGCTGCCATAGTTTAAAGATTTTCCTCCTACATCATTACATCTAACCAACAATCACCCCAGCAACAGTTTTTACCTTCTAGCCTTTTTCATGGAGGACTCGGATTTACTAGAGGACCTTAGAACTTACCAAAGCCACACCAAAACACATTCTTTTCAACTCATAGGTAGGACTCATGGCGTTTTTAGTTCCTGAAAACATACAAGTTCAATGGCCAGGGACTAAATAACAAACGCTAAAGAGAAGACCATTCACCGATGAATCCATACTTCCGAGCATCCGGCACGTTCTCTTCCTGTTCTACCTGAGTCTCCTCCACCCTTTGAGGACAAAGCACAGAGACGTGGCTCTATGAAGCATGGCAGTGATCAGAGCAAAACTCACTCTGGTGGCTCAGTGGAGATGTGATAAGGCTGCAGCAAACAGCAGGTGACTCCCAAGTTTAAAGATTTATCGGACTTTGCTGCACAACCCTGTTAGCAGTGCTTTCCTGTCCCTTTCCCCACAGTGTGCCTAATGGTAAAGGATGCACAAAAGTAATTACATTTACACTTCATGATGAAGTCCCGAGTCTCCAAAAGCACATGCCCAACCGCACTTTTTATTGTTTTTCATTATGGGCTGTGTGCTTCACTGCCTTGAGAGCCGTATTTTTGTCGGGGGAGGAGGTACAAGTAGTGAAAACTGATTCTGTGGAGGATAAAGCATCACATTGGGATTAGGTGCTTACCAAAGCAGGATCACCTTCACTGGACTCCCTGAATTCTGCCATTTCTGTGTGGCACAGTACTCATAACAGGGAATAAAGATTTAAAATATGTGGGGGTGTATGTGTGTCCACACTTGTGTACATGTGTGCAAGTGTGTGTGGAAACCAGAAGTCAACCGTGAATGTTGTTCATCATGATATTGTCTGCTTAGCCTTTTTGAGATTGAGTCTCACATTGACCTGGAATTCACCAAGTAGAATACTGGGTTGATTATCCAGAAAAAATCCCAACCGTCTCTGCCTCTCAAACATCCCCAAGCCTGTCTTTTGTATGTGGCTCTGGGTAATGAACTGAAGAACTCAGGATTGCTCTGTAATCTCCTTACTAGTTGAACTCACTCACTGAGTACAAATCATTCTTTTAAAACACAACCTGTAAAGCTGCTCACACACAATCATGACCTCCAAACAAACATAGAAATGTGACTGCAAAAGAAACAGAACAATCTGGCTGATCCAAAAGGACTCTGCACACATGGGAAGAGCACCCACAACCAAGGGCTCCTCATCGTGCATGCTCTGTTTTAAATGATATTAAACATATGAGAACTGCTTCCCTTGAACACGTGTGGTTCCAGAGACATCAAAGATGCTAAGCTTGAGTAGAGACATATTCCTATGTCTCTCAGCACTGCAACCCTGAAACAAGCTGGGATCCCATTGGAGAGTAAACAAGGAAGGAATTCGAGTTTGCTGTTTGACTCATACCAAGGTGTTTTGTTCATGAAGACCATTCCAGCCCATAGCTCAGTGTGTTATGAGAATGTGGACATGGAAGACACAAGAAAAAGCCAGTCCACATAATCACACTGATTACAACCTGGCCGGGCTCTGCCACCTCCACAACTATTGTTTATGCACAATGCCCAGTACACAGTCACTGCACAGATCCATGCCCTCCGCTCTTCCTAGGAGTGAGAAGACAAGGTATTTTCTTTTTAATTCTCTTTCTGAGATCAGGATGCTAGGAGTTAAGAATAGCAAAATCAACAGGACAGTGGTGGTGAATGCATTGAATCCCAGCACTCAGGAGGCAGAGGCAGGTGAGTTCAAGGCCAGACCAGTCTACAGAGCAAGTTCTAGGACAGCCAGAGCTACATAGATCCTGTTTCAAGGGAAAAAAATAGCTAAATGATATATAACTAGGTTAGATGGTTAAAATATGGGTCAAACTTTGAACCCAAAACTCATTCTACTGTTGTTCTCCACCTAAGGTGACAGAATGACTTCAGGCCTTGCTCTCTGGGTACTGGCAGACCTTTTTGATGTGTATGTTACCAATATGGAGAAAAAAAGAGAAAAGCTGGTGAAATGCATTAGCCAAAGATGCACAACTTGATGTCAGAAGTAAACTTTGGAGTGAGGCATCTTAATAAATCTCAAATGCAACGTCTTCCTCTCCCTCATTGTTGTCTGGCTTCCTCCCCGTCTTTTGCCTCCAGTCCTAAAGGTGCTCTATACTTGTCACTGGAGAGCCTTCAAAGGCGCACAAAGCCCACAGTTCTGATGAAGAAGAAACAATCTAAAGCCTAAGCAAAGGGGAAACCTATATAGTTAGGAAGTGTCACCACAAACATTTAAAACCTTACACTGAAGAGCTAGGTGGGGTACAGCTCAGTGGATGAGCATTCAGCTAGCATGTGTGAGGCTCTGTGCATCTCCAGGACCAGAAAACCACACATAGAATACACACTTTGGCGTATTACACATATATGATGTACACACACAGAACACTATATGGGCAGCATCAGCTGGATCACTTAAATTATAAAAACATAACTTTCCAACAAAAATCATCAAGAAAAATAGAGATACACCAGAATATATTTTCCCCATTTTGGGAGAAAGCTTTATTACTCAAATATAGATCTGTGTGAATGCATCCCAGTTTAAGATGTACAGGTTTACATGATGAGAGGGAAGTTTTTGTTTTGTTTTGTTTTTTTAAATAAAGGAGATTGTGTAATAAAATTCCATGTCACTATGTGAATGTCAACTACTTGACTCTAAGTAGACAGGTCACATCACAGCATATAAGAAACGGAAATGACTGAAATTGCTTTGCTTACAATCAGATGATGAACAATAAAAGGAGTATTTTTAATTGTTACATTACATTTATGGCTGATCAAATGAGCTGCTTTAGGAAACACTGTACCCCTTTAATAACAGGAATTCTAATTTTTAAATCATGAGTGTGACAGGTTTAATGGGGACACACAGCAGAAATCAAAGGCAAGCCACAAATGCCATTTGAAATTTCCACCATCCACATAAAACAAAAGGAAACAGGTAAAACTACAGATGATACAGCTCACTTAACAACGTATCCAATCTTCTTATTTCATCACATGCTGAGATCTTTGGAATAAATCCAGGGTATATATACCCTCCCACTCAGCCACCTCACTGTCACCGCCACACACACTTCAAGTGCCTCCAAGCCAGTGAGTCTGTAAGAGGTATTGGAAAGTGCAGTGACAGTGGATCGTTTTTGCCACGTCTTTAGCAAAAAAAAATACCTAGAGAAGACCCAGCAGATGCTATTTCAGAGAATTAACAATATCATCAGAGTTGGCTCTACTGGGCTGGGGGGGGGGCGGTGTTCATGTATGCATGTGTTTATGAACCAGAGTGCACATGCACAGGCATGTTCACACATGTGGAGCCCAGAGGACAACCTCAAATGTTATTCCCCAGATGCCATTCACCTATTTTTGATTTTGAAACTGGCCTGAAACTCACCAAGTAGGCCAGGCTGTCTGGCTGGGAACTATAATGGATCCGCCTACCTTGGCCTCCCAGAGCTGAGATTTTAAGGAAGCAAGGGAGCACCATTTAAGTGGGTCCTGGGGATCAAACTGAAGCTTTCACATTCACACAGCAAGCAATTCATGGAGTGAGCCATCCCATCCACCATCTTCACGTCTACAGGCAACTTCTCTACAAAATCCAGACAAGGATTCTAAGAAAATCCTATAAGGCACAGAAGGCTTTTACACCTGAAACTGTAACTGTCTCCTTAAATTCAAAACAAAACTAGCGTTCAGTCGGTCGGTGGCTAATCAGGCCTTTTCTGTGTATCTGTTTTTAGTAGAAGGTTCCTGCTCCTTATTCTGGTTCTCAGCTCAATGCTAAGTAGTTAAACCTATGAGACTCCCTAGAAACCTTAAGAAATAACTTCATAATAAAATTACTCAATCTAAAGGAAATTTGTTGACACTTATCTTCTTTTTCCACTTGAACTTGGTAAGAGACACTTGTGGTTTTCAAAGACTCATGTCTAGAGATGAGGGCTTTTGTATATAACCCTGAGCCACTACGGCAAACACAGCTTCTTTATGGTAGTGATTCTCAACCTTCCTAATGCCTTGACCTGACTGTTTAATACAGTTCTTCAGGTTGTGAATACCTTTACCCATAAAATTATTTTCACTTTTCCTTTATAATTGTACTTCTCTAAGGTTATGAATCATAATGTAAATACTCGTGTTTTCTGATGTCTTAGGCAACACATACAAGTGGGTCATTTGACCCGCCAGAGGGGTTGTGACCCACAGGTTGAGAGCAACTGCTCTAGCAAGTTTAAACCACCATCATTCTGCAACAATGGTGCAATAAGGAGGGCAGGACCTGGTACTCCCCCACACATACCCAAAGGATCCAAGAGAAACACTATAAAATTCTGCAACTCTCCCAAGCACCCAGTGAGAGTCAAGGTTCGAAGGGCTGGAAAGGTCCTCAGTTTAGGCAGACTCTCAAACTCTGAACACTTAAATCCCTTCTCGTTTCTATAGAATTTGTTCCTTTCCAAGTATTGGTCTAAAGAGTGCTGAGGGAATACAAAGCTCTCCTATTCAGATGTACAGTAAAGTGAGAAGTCTGGAAAACTGTGAGCAGGCTGCCATGCCTTGGCTCACAAGCCTCTTCTCCTTAATGAAACACACCTTCAAGAGCTGTCGCTATTCACATAGGTGGAATATAAAGCAAATGCGTGACATTTTGATGCAAATAAACACACAGGCAACCTTAACAAAAGCAGTTCTGAACCTGTACAACAAAACCCCACCACAAACACTCCTGACATCCTAGAAAATACCTCTCTCCTATGATACTTAGCATTGCATCCATCCAACCACTGGATGGATGACTATATCCTCCGCACATAACCACAAAGCCTCAACCAGTAACATACCACTGAAAGGATGCTCATTCAGACCACGCAAGGAGAAAAGACTTGCAAGGTAATTTCTAATACCGAGACTCCCTATCCATACATAACATCACCAACTGAAGCAGATCTCCCGAATTAACTTTCCAAAATGATTAAGGGGAAATGTGAAACATCACAGTTTATACAAGACAAGAAACATTTGGCTGCAAATGGATTTATAATTTTGCTAATTAAAAATTATCCCATTTTCACTTTGGATCCATCACTGAACAGAAACAGGAATAACCTTGCCATGCCAGAAACACAAGCAAATGATTAAAGTTCTACTGAAAAAGAAAAAGGAAATCTTTAAAAGTTGGGAAAACATTTCATTAGGCTACAAATCAAAACCCGTCTGTCCTTGACATCTCTTTAATGTCTTCCAGATTCCACATCAACTTTTTTAATCACTCACTGAATCACTCAGAAATTAAAATATGTTAAAATACTACCCATCTTGGACCTCTAAAACAGTCCTTTGATATAATAGAATCTTCAGGCCCCTATATGAGTAATATTCACATACTACCCTGATTTATGGATTCTATATATTTCACAATGAGAAAAATAATATTCCCAGAATCATGCCTTCATCAGTAAATCTGCTACATGTGAAGAATATAAATAAATACTAAAAGGGGCCACCGTGAACTCTCCTGTTTCGTGTGCCAAGTAGACGTGGATAGAGCTTGGATTAAAAATAAAAATCATTTTCAAGCTTCCAAGGTGTTAGCAACAAAATATGCTTTTCAAAGGAAAGAGAGAGAATGTGAGTGGCAAGAAGGGGTGACTGATGAACAAGTATTTCTCTGCAAAGCTAATGAAGGCAATGTTTACAGCACACGCTTATTTATTTACGCTTCCCTTCCTCGAGCCCTCCATGCGCCATGGGCGTCAGTGTTCCGTAATGGCACTGAAAACCCCAGAACCTTCCAACTGCAAGTTACAGTAGTCACTGTGTCAGTGGAAACAATGAGTCACAGGCGTTCAACCTGGGATGAGCTGTGACAGCACCTCACATGTGTCACTGAGATGTCATGTGACACGGCTGTTGCCATGGTGAGGCTCCATGTTCAGGAAATGTGTTAAGTATCATAGAAGGCACCCAGCCATCCCTCAAGATACTGTACACGCCCGAAAATGTACTCTGAAATCTTCCTACTGCTGCTATCACTGTGATTGGCTTCCTCTCTGGGACTTCTTCTGGATGGAGGGGGAGGGCAAGTTACAAGGAAGAAGCTGAAAGAAAATGAAGCAACCATTCCTGGTGTCAGGAAGAAAAGCCTGAGAATGACAGAAGCTTTAAAACAATAGCTTCAAACAGTTTCAAAGAGTAAAAATCAACTAGGCCCAATACGAGGTTATTCTGTATTACTTATACAATTTTCAGGCATTAAAACAAAGAGAAAAGCAAAAGATATCACAGACACCATCATTTTTTTTTTAGGCTAAATGAAGAAATTATACAATTTAAGTATATATGATAAATAGTCCTGGTCACATTCATGAAAGAAAGGAAAAACAAACAAACAAACAAACCAACTAAAGAAAGAAAGAAACAGAAAGAAATCCAGTAAAATAAAACTCTCCAGTTGAATCTGTCTAAGCCAAGTCTCCAACTCAACCCAAGCAGCATTGCTTTTGACATCTTGAAACAAGAAGCAAATACTCACAGACTTCCTGTCATGACGATGAAGGAACTGACTGGGAAGAAAGGACAGAACACTGACTGGTACTCACTGAACCTTTACGTTGGAGACTAGATCCATGGTTTTCACTAAGACTGCCTTACAGGTGCCTGCCTTCAAACAAAGACAAGCCTATTCCAGCAACCCACGACTCTCTAACAGCAGACTCTCTGGATGCCAGATTCTCAGATTTGAAATTTAGGAAGTAGGTTAAGGATAGTCAGAACATTTCACTTCCAAATGCAAAAGATGGTTTTGCCAGAAAAAAAGGCACCTTTAAGTGAATTACAGATCAATGAGGATATGCACACAAAATATGCCTCCAAAGATGCTGGTACCCTGAGATGCAGCCAGATGGTCATGGGACACAAAACCTTACACAGCACAGGAACAGCAGGCAAAGTATGGCCAGCCTGCAGAAGACTTGAGAAGGACCTCACACTGCTAACAGGTTATCACGTACAGGAGATCGCATCCATAGGAATGTAACACAATGAATTAGTAGGAGGCTTAATGGTGGCAGTTGGGAGGCCAGTTTTTAAAAGAGCTTCCTAGCTCTAAGGCTCGGCCAGATGTACATCTGTAACCTGTCTCCAAGATTCAAGGGCTGGATGGCTGTCTCAGCAGTTAAGAGTTCTTGCTACTCTTCCAGAGTACTGGGTTAGTTTCCCAGCACCCATGTTGGATGGCCTACAACCACCCATAACTCAAGATCTAGGGAATTTAATTCCTCTCTGGCCTCCATGGTCAAAAGCACGCAAGGGTCTCTGGATGTGTTATGAATGCTGTGACAATCACCCGACATAGACAAAGGCAGCCAGCCAGGCAAGCAGACACAGACACACACTCACACATCCTGAACACCCTAGAGGGGAGAATAAAATAGTCTACCATACTGACTACAAAGCACTTTCTTAAAATTTAGGTCAAGTTGCCAAGCTTTAGGGCTAGTGATGAACTACTTATTATTTACTGAGAATACAGTCTATGCCAACTCTGTTTTCTGTACATTCGTGCTCTGGAATTCCACAATCACCTAAAACTTCTCCTTTAAAAGCAAGTTAAGGTACAGAGATCTGTGACTTACCAAAGGTTGTAGGATTCAAAGGCAAGCTTTCAGACTAACAGCCTGTGCCAGCAACTACCACACTTGGCCATTTCCTATTAAAGGTTCCACATCTTGGCCCTAGATCCTGGCATACATTTGGGTTTTGTTGTTGTTGTTGTTTTTCTTATTTAACAAAGAGAAGGTAAGTAAGTAATCTGAAGGGCCTTGAACATACAACTACCTTTGAGGGTTCTCTCTCCCATTCCCTACCTTTTTCATCACAATGAAGGCCTGTGTGGGTGTTTGTCTCAGAAAGGCTCATCTCATCTCTACTGGATGTTTGTTTTCTGACTGCATTAACAAGACACTGGTTCACAAATCCTGGATGGTTGACAATCAGAAACTTTCCCTTGCATGTCCAATTTAGTTTTACCATGACACAGATGAGGAACACTCTTCTTAACCCCTGTCCCATTCTCTCCATTTCTTTTTCTCTGTCAGGTTCCCACTGTCCCTTATGAGTGGGATGTCTGGAGAACTGTGCCACACACACTCTGAACATTTCCTCTCACTCATAGCTCTACCCTTGGAATTGATGATGAAAAATGTCTACAAACTCATCTTCCCCATTCCAATCCCCCATCTGAACTTCCCACCAGTTTGGAAACATCAAGTCACCCAGCAAAGAGCCAGGGAGAACTCTGATTTGAGGCAACTTCCAACCACGCTTAGTATTCATTGTTAAGATGTTAAGATGTTGGACATGGGGCTGGAGAGATGGCTCAGCAGTTAAAGGCACTGATAGTTCTTCCAGTGGTCCTGAGTTCAATTCCCAGCAACCACATGGTGGCTCACAAACATCTGTAATGGAGTCTGATGCCCTCTTCAGATGTGTCTGAAGACAACAACAGTATGCTCATATAAATAAAATAAATAAGTAAATAAATAAATCTTAAAAAATATGTTGGACATGTAACTCAAGGGCCTCACAAATGCAAGACAAATTCTACCACTGAGATACAGCCTCTGCCCAAGCCAACTTCTACCCAGAATTCCAATCTCTTCTGATCATTCTTATCCTATATAAATTTTTTTTTTAACAGAAAATCACCCAACATGGAACTACTTTCCTTGGAACTACTTTACTTAGAATATAGTTTTAAGCTTTACTTATATATGTATTTATTGACTTGTGTGTGTGTGTGTGTGTGTGTGTGTGTGTGTGTGTGTTTTATGTGCACTACATCTGTGTATAAACTGGCAGAGGCTAGAAGAGGAACTGGAGTCACAGGTGGTTTGTAAGTCACCATTTAAATGTTAGGAACCAAACCTAGGTCTTTTGTAAAAGTAATAAGTTCTCTAAACTATTGGGCCACCTCTCTAGCTCTTTCAAAATATATGTACAGGGTCATTTAAAAGAAAATTTCCTATACATAATCACTATAACAATTCTGCTGTGGCCAAGTACCTACCACTTGGACAATAATGCTGTTTCCTTAAAATTTCTAAAACTTTTATTAAACATTACATTTAAGCAATAATATCTGAGAAACGAAATGATGTGCTAATTCTATTTTTGCCACAGATTTAATATACACTGAATGTATTAAAATAATATGTAAGTCTTTTTTAAAAAGACTTTCATTTGCATCTACTAGGAAACTTAAACTTTCCTGGTGTGATATGCAATAGCTTCTAGAACATTTTGGCTGTGAAGGGACTAGAGATAGGATCACACAATAGTTTCCAATGTCCTGACTTCCATGGCTTCTCTCTCACTGCATTATCTATTCCCAGCCTAGCTTCTACTCCAAAAAGGAGGAGAGGCTCATAAAATGTCACTCTAAATGAATCAATAACTATATAGGACAGCTTACCTTAACATGAAAATTATTTGAAATACGTTTTTCCCATTGAAAACCCATGCAAAACTGCCAAGTATGCTGCTGCGCACTGGAGAGGTGGAGAGAAGCTCCCTGATTGGCCAGTCTAGCCGACTTGGCTGATGCAGGCCAATGAGAGACCCTGTCTTATAGGAGGTAGATGAAGTACCTGAGGATGACACCAAGGGTTGTCTTCTGTGTTCCACTGGTGTACACACATGCACACGTGCACATGCAAGCACAAAACAGAGTTTTAAAAGGGGGTTGGAAAGATGCCTCAGTGGGTAAAGGTGCTTGTTCCCAAGCCTAACAATCTGAGTTCAATCCTGAGGACCCTTGGGGTATGAGAGAAATTACTCTTGCCAGCTGTCCTTTGACCTTCAAGACGTGTGCAATGTGGAACCTGCACCCACCACACCCCCACACCAACACACACACAGTAATTTTGTACGTCAGTACAAATAACAGAATCTTCGATTTCTTGAATACTCTCTGACCTCTTGGTCTTGGCAAGAGCCATACCTCAGGCCAAATACAACTTGCTACCAATGAGCTACATGCAGCTTCATTCTTAAATAGATGAAGACAAAGTGAAAAGAGTATCACTCCTTTATGACATGGGGAAAAAAAAACTGACATTCATATTCAGCTGTCTATAAATAAATCTGACTGGAAGTCAGCCACGCCCACTCATTTACATATGGCCCTTGCTGCACTGCTCCATGGTGCCAGAGGGGAACAGCTGTAGTCTCAACCAAGCAGCTCATAAACTTAAATCAATCATTCTTTTGTTGTTTCTAGAAAAGGACTGCTCTTCTCTAACAGAGACAGAGAAGCTAAAGTTGCCTTTATCCACGTAACTCATCTGATTTTCATTCATAGTACCTAAGTCAGAGGACAACCTTGGGTACTTGGTCTCTGCCCCATCCGGTTTGAGACAGGGTCTCTTAGCTGTTTGCTACCCTGTACCACAGGCTACAGGCTGTGAGCTTCTGAGTTCTCCTGTCTCAGTCTCCCATCTTCCCACAGAAAGGCAAGGATTAGATACATGCACTAATGTGTCTGACTTTCACGGGGTTTCTGGGGGGCCAAGTTCAGATCATCAATCAGGCTTTCACGTCGAGCACCTCACTCACTGAGCTACCTTGCTGTGGTGCACACACACACACACACACACACACACCAGTGCTACTCCCAGCTACAAACGCGCACTTTCCAGCAGCCTGAGCACGGCCACCTTACTTTCTCGTGCAATTCGGTAGACTATTTATTAACCACCCTACAAAGAAGCTAGCCTGACACCTTTTTAAAGCAGCAGTGTTATTAATTAAAAAGCTACCGACACCCATGCACAATAACTTCCTTATATCTTAATATGCATATCCATAGACTGATTATAACAGCGCCAAGAGATTGACAGGAAATGACTGAGTGTAATGGCCCAGAGGAGACACCGCATTGATCAGTAAATAATACACGTTTCTTCAAACTGTCTACCTGCATATTTACACATGTCAACTCACACAGGCTTTTATGACAGAAGGCTTTTTTCAAAGATCTATGTAAAAATTCTAACACTGATTCAAAAAAAAATTTTTTTTAAATCACAAAAAGCACCTTCTGAGGCTACAGAAGGTGGGCCTTTAATCCATTAAAGAGCGCAGTTTGGAGCTTCCACCCTTCCATGTGCAATGATCCTGGCAGTTAAAAGAAAATCTGCAAATGTCTCCCGAGGTCAAATATAGATGCAAGAAACACATATTCCTGGTCATAAGGTTATAACTCTGCTACAGACTTTTCACAATACCAATGACATCACAACCTTGCCCCCACTTGCCATATGAGCAAACTGAAGCTTTAGAAAGATTAGTGTGTTGGCCAGGCTTCCATTATTAGGGAGACCTGAAGCTGTCCAGCCTGTTTCAGTGATTAAGTTCTCTTGAAAAATCCTGTGGACCTAACAATATAAATTTAACACCTTTCCTGGGCAGTTCTCAGACCAAAAGCATCAAAAACTATGACCTCAAGTACTCGGAGGTGTGACCTTTGGACTGAAGCTACTGCAGCATGCTCCTGACAGAACCATCTTCTCTCCATATTCATAACTGGCTGTAGTTCCCACTGCTGAAAAGAAAATGCAAGTCTACATGGGAATCTAATCCTCCTGCTCCCCCCCCCAAAGAAGCTAATGAACCCACAGTCATGACACGAATTAAGCAGGGGCTGCAGGTAGCAAGTCCCTTATGAAAGACACACAATAACTAAATGTGCAACCTTTGTCCCTGCTCTTGTCAGCAGGAATCAGAGCAAACCTCAGTGGAATCCCTTGCTATGAGCTACCATCAACCACATTACATTACATGTTTTTCTAAAACATGTAAGAAGGAACCCCCACACCACCCAGTAGGCCTGAACTCTCCTCAGAGCCTTCACAATCTTGCTGTCTACCAATACCTATCTATAACTGTCCTGATAAATATCTTACCTCAAAGAACAATCTAAGTCAGTGACCACCACCACCACCCCCAAAAAAAAATCCTAATATGAGACCTTACAGAGTGAGAGAAGAGGAAACAGTGAGTTCCAAGCTTAGACTTACTTTGGCTACTGTGAAATGATTCAGGGAATTATTAGAGGAAGACTCTAACACAAATATAACCTTTGGCCTGTCACAATTACCCCAGTATGTCAACTATTGTTATTGTACAGGTTAGACACAGAGTGTTCAGGTATCAGGCTAAACCACTGTATCTGATCTGGAGAAGTGCTCCTAACTTCAAGGCTCTAAAAAAATCCAATACCCCAGTAGCTAGGGAGGGAAGAGAGCTACAAAGACTCGTTGCATCCCATAACTGGGTTATCAACCACCAGAACAGCAAGTGTACTAGATAAGGCTTCATCTGCCCAACCCCCAAACTCACACTCACACGCATGGGCTGGGCATGCATTAGGGCAGGGGAACATGTGTCTGGAAGCCAGAAATGAGTGTAAAATGCTTCCCTTAGTTGCTCTCCCTCCTGCTGTCTCTGAACCTGGAGCTCATGCATCTGGCTAGAAGAGCCAGCCAGAGAGCTCCAGAGAGCCACCCCTTACTCCCAACCTCTCCCCAGCACTGGGATCACAAACACAAACTAAGACAGTAAGCTTTTTTCTGTGGGTGCTGGGGTCCAAACTCAGATCGTCATATCTTCATGGCAAGGACTCACGACCAAATAAGCCCCACCCCAGGCCTCACACACCTTACAAAGGCTAAAAGTAGCCCAAGACTTTGGAAAGCTGTAAAAAACCCTTACAGCTCTCAGTCACTGGAACAGCAAGACACTGCCCCTCAGTTTCCCATGTTCTCTAAGTAGGTGCAGAGAAACCACAAATGGCATGTCACTCACAGTTATATAACCTAGTCTGCAACTTTCAGAAATATATAGAGAAAAGTTCCCTTATTAATACCCAAGTGCACCTGATGTTAAAAATAGTATGTAATCCCACACATTCCTGGAACGAGTCTTGGCTGCCTATACTGCAGAGCTATCCTAAGAGCAGAAGTCCCTGTTGCTTATGGACATGAGGCCTAAATGTCACACATAACACTCAGCCTTCCCACTACCACAAAGGTCTAACATCAGGGCCTTCCCCTGAACACCTGTTCTCTCTTGGGTTGGCCTAATGTTCCTATATGTTTATGTTCCTGGGGTCCAGACACTCAGGCATTGCTGCTCCAGGGGCTGCCAACAGACAGAAAGGCATTCCACACTGAGCCCATGACCGGAATCTTGGCTAGAAAATGAGAAATATTGAGGGCAGGGTGGAAATTGGAAGAAATCATTCTCCTTTCTACTGTGGACTTCATGTGCAGAGCAAGTTTCAGTTTCAAATGCATGCCATCCTTCACATGTGCGTGTGTGTGTGTGTGTGTGTGTGTGTGTGTGTGTGTGTGTGTGTCATACATACACACGATGGCATGTGAACGCTAAAGGAGGATATTTGGCAGTCCCTGCCTTTGTCCCTTGAGACAGGGTCTGTCACTGATCCTGAAGCAAGGCTGGCAATGAACAAGCCCCAGTAATCCTAGACTTCATACTCAGATTTTAAGTGGCACTGGGAACTCAAACTCAGTCCTCACACTTGCACGGGATATGCTCTTACCCACTGAGCTATCTCTCCAGTACCATAGTACTTTTTTTTTCCACAAAGACAAATATAAACTACACGACTTTCCCTGTGGAGTACCATAAAAGGACCCTGGATAGCCATGAAACCCACAAGAACAGGAACAAACAGCAGGCGTCCAATTGTTAGGTCAATACGGAACCTGACCCAAGCTTCGGTAGAACCCACTGATGATGCTCTGTGATTCTATGCATGGGACTTGAATACTCCGCTTCAGCCTCGACAATAAATCCAGAATGATAATATGCACCACACAGAGGTGCAGTTAGGAGTAAATGAGATAACCAATGTGATACTTAAGCTAGTGCAGGGGAAAAATAAGTGTCTAATGGATGTCTGCTATGATTATTTCTTACAAACATTGCTAAACTCACAGAACGCAGGAGGGATACAAAGATTCCATCTCATGAGCCCGTTCCAATCAATCAGACAGAACTGCATAGCCTACTGTGCAGGGGGAAATCTAAGAGCCACCATCAGAGCAGAATATGTCCAGAGGTCTAGGAGTCTGGTCATCCTTGACCAAGGTCAACAATATTACCCTCTGATGAAGGGCTGATAGGTGACCAGCCCGCATCTTCACCTGCGATTGCTTTCCAGAACTCTGGTGACATAATCAACACAAATAATAATACATAGCACGCTGAAATGAAATTAAAATGCACATTAACCAAATGATAGCTTAAATGTGCTAATGGCTCATTTTTCTTTAAGAAGGAATTAAAACGATGTCAATTCTCAACAGGCAGCTCAGCAGCCTGCATATGAAACGAGATGGGAACTTCCTTCTTGTGGCCTCTGCACATAACTCCAACCAAGTTAACAGAAAACACAGTGTTTTTTAGAACAATGTGTGATATAGTCTAAGTTCCTAGAATTCTACATCATGAAAGGCATCATGTAAAATATAAAAGCCAAATTCCTTCCTCCTTGGTACAGCTTACTGATATGCAGGGTTTATACATGAAAGGAAAGTCTAAGAGTTATCCCACGGGGTCAGCACCTGCCATCCACGGGGCCCGCCCTTCCAGAAAGACACTGTGCTGGCAGAATGAATGTCAGCCTCCAGTTCTCAGAGCTCTACTTCCTCAACAAGTCAGAACCAGGCTTGACACATAGGTGAAAGGAAGGTGAGAACAGCCTCCCCTCCCCCACGGATCTCCAATGTCACAGAAATTAAAAACAAATGAACCCCACAACCTCACAATGCTTCTCACCTAAAATACCCAAACCAGAAGATGAGAGAGAAAAGAACCTACCCAGCAGACTCAGGGGACAAAGCGCAGGCTTGTTTGTCAAAAATCCTCTGGGCATGAGGGTGTGGTCACAGCACTTAGGAGTGAGACATGAGAGGACAACACAGGGCAACACTGTCTGGGAAAAACAACAGGTTGCGGATGTAGCTTATTTAGTTAGCACAGTTTAATCCCCAGCACCCAAAATATATATGTATGCATATATGCATATTGATGTATACTTATACGTTTATATATTAACTGCTCAATATCAACATGGCCAACATTTGAGCATGCCAGGGCACACATGTGGAGGTCAGGGAATAACCTCGGGAGCTGGTTCTCTAGCCTGTTGAGACAGGACCTCTCTAGCTGCTTCTCATCTGCACTTCATGCACCAGGGCAGCTTGCCTGCAGGCTTTCAAGGGAACCTACTTCAACCTCCCACTTCACTGTAGGGATGCTAAGACTGCAGATACAGGGCACAACACACAGCTTTTAAGGTGGGTTCCAGGGACTGAATTCAAAATCTTCACGCTTGCATGTTTTTGTCACCGCCACCTAATGCTCAGCCACCTCCCTGGCCCCCACTGACACAGGAAGCATGGACTGACTTTCAGTGACTGGGTGCTGGCCAAACAAAGGCCAACTCTAAGACTTCTCTAAAGCTACTGACTTTACACATGATGGCATCTCTGATTTCCCAAATGGTGAGCTGATAACCTACAAGACCGTGGGTGGAAAATTCCCAGAGACTAAAGCCTGATCCCAATGTCGGCCTTGAGCACAGGGATGGAGAGGGAAATGATAAAATTCTTGATTCAGGCAAGAGGTTCGGGTAGGTGTCAAATGAACAAAAGCTACCCAACAGATTAAAACTTTATTCTAAAACAAATTAGCATGTCCAGAAAAATGCTTATATAATCCCACAAGGGGCTTCGAGAGGAATGAGAAATACCTGCAATATAAACGCAGATCTCCTTTATTACAAAGTTTGGCCATATTCTCATTCCTAGCCTAATTTCCTATATCATAAAAACCTATATTCAATTTTATAAATAGCATACAGCAAGAATCATAAATTTAGTTAATGCAGAGATTTAACAGATTTTTTTTTAAATGAGTGAGAAACGGCTGTTTCAGAGCAAGTATCAGAAAGAGTTCTTTCTTTGAAGCTATGTTTTTCCCTCTGACGCCACCTCCTTGGGGATATAACTAGAGAGAAATAAATTTCACAGCTAATATATATGAAGTAACATGTTTAACATTATCCTATGAATTTATATCTACCTACACCCATATAAATTTATTCCACATAAACTGTCGCCTCCAACAGAATTCATTAAAGTAACGTTACAGCTTCTGAATTAAATGCAATCTTCTAATTGGAATTTAATCTTACAATAGTAGTCGGTGGGTTTTCTTTTTTAATTGACAAACGGAATAATTCATTCATGAGTTTCATGGTTCTGTCTGAAGGATGTAACGGCACATTTGACATGGGATGGTTGGCCACTGCCATGAGGCTAGAGGGTCCTTCACGGCTGTCCTGCTTCTGCTAGTGAGCAGGACAGGATGGACACTGTCCATGCTGGATGAACGTGCTGCTAATATATTCCATTATTTCCATGAAAATGTCATGTTAATTTCTGATCTTCATCAAGCCAGACAATGGCTTCTATCATTGGCCATTAGCCAATTAGCTATGTGGAAAATATTCAACCAATTACATTACTTGTATTAGGTTAGGGACTGGAGAGAGAGGCAAAATAAAGGTGTTGAAAATACTGGGGAGATAAAATTTAAGTTGACACTGTCTCCGCATGCTGGAGCCCAAGTTATACAATCTGATAGGCAGCTGCCAGTGCTTATAAATGCTTATTAAATCTCGCTTCTCTTTATGGCATGAGCGAAGATCTGTATTTTTACCAATATTAGCTTCATTGTGTTATGAAAGAGACCAAAATACTTAAGATCATTCTCTCCAGCTTATAAAACATATTATATAGTTTATTAAATTGTTAAAATTACTTTTCAAAGTCAAAATTTCACAGACTGGAAGTTTAAGCACAACCAAGTGGCTTGGCCCAAGTTGACATGCTGCAACCCAAGGTGGCCCAGAAAGGGATGTGTCAGTCTGCACTACTTTCTCAGACCTCTGGCAAACTGCATACATCTTCTCCTGAAATCCGAATGGCCATGACCCCTACCCTTAATCATTCATGAAAGAAAAATTTAAGAAAGAAAGAGAGAAGGAGAGGGGAGAGGGAGGGAGGGAGGGAGGGAGGGAGGGAGGGAGAGAGAGGGAGGGAGGGAAGGAGGGAGAGAGGGAAGGACAGACAGAATAGGAAATGATGTGCCTGTTCATAAGTTTTACTTAAAAAGCAAAGACTGTGCAGATTCACAAAGTACATAGCCTCTTGCCTGACCTGAAGTGAGGTAGGTTTGTATCTTGTAAGTTTCTACTTTTTGACAAGTCCAAAGTAAAACTGTGATGAGAAAGATTAAAGAGAAACGGAAACTAGAAAGATGGCAGAGTCAGTAGGACACATGCCATGAAAGCAACAAGGACTCTGCTGAGGTCCACAGCCGCCATGTATAAAAGCTGCACTTGAAATCTTAGCTCTAGGAAGGTAGAAACAGACTCAACAATACTAGCTCTTTCTGTAAGTTCCAGGCAAGGAAGAGACCCAGTCTTTTAAAACAAGTAGATGCTGTGTGAGATTGACCCACAAGGTTGTCCTCTGGCCCCCTACATATACAGACAGGCAGACAGGCAGGCAGGCAGGCCGGCCGGAGCATGCGCACGCATGCACTCACGCAAAGATGAACTGAACAAAAACAAGTAGAAACCTCATGAACAATGTGAACAAACCACACACATCATGTGATGCTTACAGTGTTGCCAGACATGTAGAGAGTTTAGTGGTAGGGACAATACAAGGCCAGAGCACAGCCTGACAAACAAGCCAGAACCTCTGCCACCCCTCGTCAATCTTCTCAGGAACACTATGCAAATCCAGACTGTTATTATCACATTTATTAATAACCATGGCTAGCTGCCTATTAAATATGCAACAGACTTAGCCACTCTTCACTCCATGCCTCAGACAGAGAACGACATTAACTAATGCTTCATGCTCACACCAGGCAAACAGGAAGCAACTCAGAGGCCTGCCAGGTGAGTGGTGGCCTTAAAGAGCCATGGCCCACTGACAAGCCTCTCCTTTCTCATTCCTTACTTTGTTACACAGGCACTGTTCACTGACAACACAAATCCAGTACATTACCCATCTTCTGACCCTAAAAATTCTGCTATGATGATCTATCTGCAAACCGTTTATCTCAGTTTCATTCCTCTGCACTTCGGCAGGTAATGGGCCATTTTAACCGCCCACCCCTGTGGCTCTGACCTGCTTCACCATAAGGATACATTCCAGGAAATGCTTCACTCAGAACAAGAGTTGATGAGGAGACTAAAGACTCCAAATGATCAGCTATCTTTTGCTTAGTCAATAAACTGTAAAGGCACAAGACTACGAATAAGTTGACTCTGAAAGGACTTAGCCAGCCCTCAGGTGTGCTGCACCTGGGCAGGACAAGTCATGGCATCACAGAGAATTCACCCTCTGCTGGGCCTCAAAGCAAACTCAAGGAGAATGGATGTATCAGAACAAATGCTCCAGCTCACAGGACCTCTACTTCCTACTAAAAACACAGCCACAGGAAGTTCACTGCAGTCTGAGACACACAGAGCAGTTCCCTGGTTATAAAAACTAACACTGCTATTCAATAAGACCTAACAGTAGGTTTTTTTCCTTTTTTTTTTTTTCCTCAAAGAAGCATTTTTCCATCACAGTCCTTCTGACTGATTTTTCCGATAGTCTTAACAACTGAAATTGACGAGCAAAATAAGCCGAGTATTCAGTAAACCAATTCATGTGGTTTTGTTCAATTTCATATAACAATTTCATGACAGCGAGACTGAGTCAGACTCTCAGTATTGAAGTCAGGGGTGACAAGTAAGAGGCTCCGGGACATTTCAAGAACTTCAGAATTCCAGCCACTTCTATGAATTCTTTGCTCCAGATGGATTCACGATTTATCCTCACCTCCACCTGTGCATGTGCCTACTGTGTGCCATCTTCTCCCCATCTACAGACCATGCACCAAAGCCTATCAAAGAGCTCTTGCACCAGAAGCCCTCTGTAAGCAGGGGAACCTCAAACCTGGCCAGGAACCCCCCCACAAGGAACTCACACCCCATGGCCCCATCGGACATTGATTTTTAATGCATCGTGGGCATCCTCATCTTTTGTTTATTGTTGACTATTTGACTACTTCTGGACAATGAAAAAAAAATGTACTATGCAGAAAATAACAGGATGATACTTTCTCTCTCTCTAGATTTAGTAGAAAGGAAGAATAAAGTATGGCTAGTCTGATAAGCAACAGGAAAACCAGCAAGCTTCTGAAGGACAGGACCGTTTAAACAGTGAATCTCATCTAATGTTGTGTGAAACCAGAGAGGTTTGTCAATATGCTCCCCAGCTGTAAAATCTTCAACAATCTGCCCCCAAACACCTGGGTGCATCATGGTGTTTTCAAAAGACACTCATCACCAGAAGACATGTCCTGGCGAGAGTAATAAGTTGAGGACCAATTCCTATGTCCACTCCTGAAGAAAGAAGCCCAGGGACCTCAGCAGCTTACTCAGACTGAGTGGGCTTTGGCAGTGCTGTCTGTAAATGAAGAGGGTTTGAGCAGACTTCCAGAACCTTGTTAGTACAGGCACCATCTGACCCTTCACCATACTTTGTACAGAATACAGGGAACCAAAGACAAGAAGTTATATACCTGTCAGTTAATTATTAGTTACGTTTGAATGTGTGTTCTTTCTGTCCTATTATGCTTCTCCCCGTTAAATTGAATACAATTCCACTCTACAATGCCAATGGCTCTCAGCTCCTCCTATCACTCAGTAAATACCTGACAGTAAGCTGCTCCCACAAACTGGCCCTATTCTAGGACAAAATTAGCACAAGCTGTCAGACATTTCTCCACAAACCTCTCCCTCAATAACTTATTTGGTGTAAGGGCAAGTCACAATTATTCATTATTACAGGGGAAGCCATTGGTTTCCAAGGAACATGGTAGATCATATCAAATATGTAAAGTATATATAACAGGAAAATATCATGTTCCTTCTAACATGACACCGAATGACCCGATGAGGCAGGTGACAGTGGAAAAAGTCCCCCAAAATTTGTAAGAAAACTGAGGAGAAACCAAACATTACCACCCTTTCTCTGGCTTTCTCAGGAGCCCATTATGTGAGGGCTGAGGATTGAGATATTCTTCGTGGGGAAACTGGCACTCAACACGAAGTGATCAGAGCTGTACTGCAGGGTGCCCTGTGTGACTGGTAAGTCACAACAGGACTCAAAAAGCAATCACTCTGACACTGATGCATTCGTTCCAAAATTTCAAGTGCCCATACCTCAGTGTCTTATTAGAACCAAAAAGGAAGAGTGAGAAAGTCCCCCTTGTCCTTCTTCTGAGTTCACTAAGAATTAACCCAAAAGGTTTAACAATGAGATCAGCACAACGGTGTGTCCCTGCTCTCAAAACGTGGGAGTCTCCTCCCCAGTGGGCTGCGGCCTTCACTGGCTTGCTTGCTTGCTTGCTTTTTGCTTTTCTTTCTTTTTGCCTTGTGACTTTCCAGAGAATAGTCACCAACTTTCACTCACCCTTTAGGCTAGCAGGCATCACACCCATCCGTTCATGGTTGACCGCAAGGCAGAGAAGGGAACGCAGCCCTCACCATTGCCGAAAGGGTTCCCTCGGAAACCAGGATACTCAGCAGAAGTTCCTGGGACGCTGCAACACACAAAAAAATATTTTTTACACATAACTAAGATGTAACTTCTAAAACCACCACTTCCTTAAACTTGCAAACAACAACACGACGGTACTCTAGAGATGGAGGAAACGCCATTCTTACGGCGTGGCAAGGGCAAGGCTCACCAGCAGGAGCTGGAAGCTGGCTTTAAAAGACACAGGCCATTATTTTTTTTTTTTTAACTTTTACTTTTTTTGTTTTTATGAGACAGGGTTTCTCTATTTAACCTTCTCTGTCCTGGAATTCATTCTGTAGACCAGAATGGCCTCTAACTCACAGATCTGCCTACCTCTGCCCTACACCCCAAATGCTGGAATTAGAGTACCCCACCACCACCCGGCTTTCTATCATTTAAAAAAAATAGCTCAGAATTTCAAATGCACTATGTCCTATTAGAAAGGGTCTGGGTAATATGAAACCATGTTAACTTGAATCATATATATTAAAGCACCTTTTCTTGTTAAATGCTGCTCTTTGCTAAAGGATGAAAAAATCATGCAAAAATATTAAAAATTAATGATTTAAAATCATTTGAGATGATAATAATCATACAAAAGGAAACTAATGAGAAAAGTTATGATCCTTTATGTAAAATAATTCTATTTTCATCTTCAGATGGTCTTGAGTTCTGCAAGAACCACACTGATGTAGGTATTTTCACTGAGAGAGAAGATACACTGTACTGAATTGAGGAGCCTCCAGTCTGCCCTCAGAATTGTCACTGTTCAACTGTATGCCTTTTAACATCTTGAGATTCTAGTCCTGTCAACTGCAAATACAGGTATTAACCTGAGCCTACCTACCTCCTTCTACTGTTCTTTGCCTCTCCAACATAAAGCACAATTACTTTTAAGGAACTTCATCTATTAGCTTCTCCTTTAAACATCATGATTAAGAGGTTTATGACATGAATCACTCTTATGCCCAACTGTCATCAACACCAAAGTCGGGCTGTGGGCAGAGTGCTGCAAGCATTTAGAAAGACTTTCACTCTGGCACAAGGACCCAGCGCTGTTAAACTGGCAATCAGTAGCAAAAAGCATTCCCTGGGTATCCACAGGCGGCTTCCCTTCCTCCCCAGACTACAGCACAACTCCAGAGAAACTGTCTCAGCCTATTCCAGATTGAATCTTCTTGACGTTTGGAAATAGCATTGAAAGCTGTTCAAAATACAGACAGTGGGACCTGAGACTGCAGAAGATACAGTAACTACAACAGTAGACCATAATAAAACCAAGTAGCAAGTCCTGTATTCCAGTTGGCACAAATATCCTCGAGTCCCTCAAATTATCTCCCAGACATAGAGAGGTTCCCAAGACTATGGACTCTACCTCACATAGCAAAGAGTCATATGCTAGGCTGGTCCCTCATTGTCTGAGTAAAATTCAAACACAGTTTAAAGAGCCCTACATAATCTGCTGTCTTAAATTCCCTGATATGACATCAATTCAACCCCTCACTACAACCAAGGCAGGGATTTCTCCTGCTCAAAATGAGCCACAGGTCTGGTGATCTTGTTAGTCTAGTCCCCTGAGACCCTACTGGTCTACTCCTTACCTGGTTGGAGATGGGGTGTCTTTCTCATCTCTGAGTATTGTGGGCATCAGCTACTTCAAGAGACTGTCCTGCCCACATATTGTAACCATAATGTCCAATTTGCCTCCTCAAGAACTGCTGGCATTATTTATGAAGCTTTGCCCCCTCACTCATTCACCTGTGTTCCTCATTAGACTATGATGAGACAACGGCTTTGCCCATCATTTCAAAAGTCCCAGAAAAGTGATGCCATATAAAAGGCACTCCATACAAATGTTAAATCAACAAATGACTTAAAATTAAAATTAGAAAATGAGCATCTCCTAAAATGTAACTGCCACTGATGGCCATGTAGGTAGAAGATACTGTCTGAAGGGTGTTACAGTCATTCTTCCACTTCATAAAATTTGTGCTACAGGGCCAAAGAGATAGCGCAGAGGTTAAGAGAACTGGCTGTGCTTTCAGAGACACGGTCTGATTACCAGCACGCACGTGGTGGCTCACAATTATATGTAACCACAGCTCTAGGGAATACGATACCATCTTCTAGCCTGTGCAGGCACCAAACATGGAAGCTGTACACAAGCAGGCAAAACACCCATCCACATAAAATAGAATAGAATAAGACTTATATTAGACAACAAGGCCCAGAGACTCCCAGTGATTGGGATCTGTAAAGGTTATTCTGAGAAATGTATACTTTACAAATACAAAGTTTCCTATCCTAAAGCCTGACACAGGTTTCTGAAGCAGGCTGGTTCTGGTAAGTCTTGGCTGTAAGACCTCATGGAAGACACTTCTCCTTTCTGCAGGGAAATCTCCTTTTTAGTATAAAGAGCATGGGAGCTATATATATAGTATATATATAGTATAAAGAGTCTAGGGGCACCCACAATCACCAGGCACATAGAACACACAGCAGAATTTCTAGAGCATCCACTGCCACACACAAAAGCACTTCTTTCCTCCCAGAAGAATTCCAGAATTGTTGAAGAAGAAAAAGAAGAGGAGGAAGAGGAGGAATAAAACTGAGGAAGAGGAAGAGGAGAAAGAGGAAGAAGAAGAAGAGGAGGAAGAAGGAGGAAGGGGGGAAGAGAAGCAGCAGCAGCAAAGGAAGGTTAAAGTTATTCTCCTGTCTTTGATTCTAGAACAATTCAGAAGCCCAGAGGCTTAGTAGTGCCAGTGACCAGCAGAAGGGGAGGGGTTAACCACAGGAAGTTTCTGGTCAGTTGATTCCTTTCTAAAGGAACTGTTCTCAGTGAGTTTTAGAAGGAATTAGAAACTGGGATAGAAGTCTAAATCCCTACTAAAGGGCCTGGGGCAAGGCAGTAAGTAGGGGAACAGCAAAGCACAGAGCGTGCAGACAGGGCCCTAAGTGACTGGGGCAGCTTTCCAGTCAAGTCACCTGTGGGTCAAGCCACAGCCTGGGACTCTACTCAGCCACTCTGACCTGCATCACCCAAAATGCAGAAGAATAACCGGGAATACCCAAAAATAAAGGACCAAGTTCCACTGTGGTTTGTGGGACAGTTCTGTTTGGTTTCAGGATGATTTACGTAGCGTTCAACAGACATAGAAACTGTCTCCACTCAGGTCTGTAACTAACTAAAATGCTTAACTGCTCTGAGCCCCAGAAATGAAAAAAATACAGCCACCGTAGAAAGACAGATATCCAAATAAATTATCCAGAACACTGCCCAGAGGCAAAAGCTGTCTACCTAGAATTGTATACCCAGAAAAACTATCTTTCAAAACAGAAGGTGAAAAGAGAACCTTTCAGAAAAAAGGGGACTTATCATTTCTTTATAAGGACAGTCTCTGAGATTAATGGCAAACTAAAAGAAAATTAGTTCAAAGGCCAGTTCTTTGATTTCAGTATGTAAGGGCAGTATGTAGGCTACAGTGATGCAGGAAGGTACAGTGCACTCACAGAGCAAAGGGGAGGCCTCAAAAAATTAAATATACATGTATATGTGTACACACACACACACACACACACACACACCACAGTCCCAGACTTCCCACTCGAGCCTATTCCTTCTTTCCTCACATTGTAGTATGACAATCATGAAAGCCAGGGGCTGCCCAATCGAACTGAGGCAGTAGCTTCAGAAGCAGATCCCTGCCCTCCACAGGGACCTTCTCCATCCCTCCATTTCTACCAGACATTCCAGGTAACCACAGCTCACTGCATTTCTCTCTGAGCAGTGGGCCAAGGCACTTGGAGCTCAGTCCTGGGCAGTTCTGGCTGTAAGCCCCAGAGGCATTGTTCTTTTCTGCTCCCCTGGAGCCCCCACAGAGGCCTGAGCCCAGGAGGTCAGCTGTAACAGGGCTCCAACCTGCTAATCAAGAGCTGCAATAAATTAAAAGCCCATTAAAATATTTTAGAAAGAGCCTAGAAGTGCTCAAACATTAATTGTGCCATATTCAATCTGTTTTCCTAGAGATTTGAAAAGCCAGATTACCACCCTGGGGGTCATTAGAAAGAATGAAGCTTTCTTCCTTTCCATTTACATATTTAAAAATGCATGCATCCTGGCAGTGGTCAGCAAGTTCTTTCCAAGGCTTTGCAAGTCCTGTGGCTACTTCCAAATGCCACTGTCTAGCCACACAGAAGAGAGGCCTGTGGGAGCCTGCCTTGTTTTGTTTTTCAGTTTCGTTTGTTTTTTAAAGCAAAAGAACCAAAGCCCAGGGCCCTTGGTTGCAAAACAGCTCTGGGAAAAACAGGTAGAGGCAGCAACAAAACAACAGGGATGTTTTCTTGTTTTGTTCTCCCTGTTTATTTTCCCCTGAAGCAATCACTGCTTGGTACAGAAGTCTGCAGGGAGCTGGGAAGAGCAGCTGCGGTTCCCTGGAGGCCAGGACCCAGCAATCAAGTTGTTTACCAAACACTGCCAGGCACCGGGAAAACAACAACAGCTAACAACGGCTCGGGAAGGGTTTGAGTCTATTTTTCAAAACAACCTCCCAAAGCCAGGGTTGCCCGGGAACCGCCCTGCATGGCTCTGGCTGAGAGGAGAAGGGGGAAATGAAAGGCACTGCACTGAGTGACTGCCGGCCTCCCCCAAGGTCTGCATGTAATCAGGATTCCATTTCTACCAAAGACAGTCTATCCGGAAAGAGAAGACTGGGGACCAGCAGAGTTGCAAGCAGTGAATTCATGCATGAGGCATTTCCAAGCTCACATTCCAGTAAGGCTCTGTCCATAAGCCTCCAGGGGTGGCTTTCCATTTTGATCAAGCAAGAGGGTCTACATGGGTCTGTCTAATGCACAGGCCCTAGCTGTTTATTCAGGAGGTTGATCTAACATAGGGACTGGGAATTTCTAGAAAGTTCTCAAGTGATTGTGGTATTCCTGATGAGTCTCTTCTGTGACGCTTAGATGTCTGTCTACTTATCCCTGCAGAAGATTAGAGGATATGTTTTCCATTTGGAACTCTTCTGAGTGACCCAGCAGGGACATCATGGCTAAGTAATATGCCAAGATGTTTCCCCAAGGAGATAGAGTGGTGGTTCTTTATTGGCTTTCTAGGTTGCCTGTCCAACACTTCCCAACCTGGTCTGGGTCCAGAGGTTGCCTTTGGCTTCCAGTTGGGTTTAAGCAATGACAGGTGTCACCTCTGTAGTAAAAGGAAGACAGGACATTCATTCCCCTAGCTCTGCCCCCACTGGGCACTGTAGGTTGACTAGGCTCCTCTCTGACTGAGCACAATTCCTGCCTGGCAGTCCATACCAATTACTGTCTCCCCTGTACAAGCTGGGACCCACCCTGCCCTTGTCTCTTCCACTTTACAAGCCATCCATTTCCTTCTTTCCAACCCTTGACTCAAAAGTTTCATTCAGTATGCTGCCTATCAAATACAGCCTGGATTTATGAATGCGAAATATACACATTTGTGCACATGTAATAGAAACATGTATATACACATAGGACAAATGGTTAGCTATAAATCCAACCAGATAGTAAGGGGGTTTCATGAAACGTGTAAACTGAGTAAGTGAGAAGACCTCAAGCCCCTTGACCAAGGACATCTCCTTAGTTTCAGACAGTTTCCTTCAGTCCCCAGGTTCTACAGGATGGGCCCATGAGTCTAAACCCTTACACAACCTGAGAAGTAAGCCTGCGAGAGCTGCAAGACTGCACTAATTTACTAACTTCGTTTCCTTTGTTGCAAATGGCACCAAAATAGAAAGGGAACAGAGGTGGGCGGAGCAGGCTCCATCACCACTCCTGTGAATAACTTTCTGACAACAGTGAACCCAGTTCAAAAAGCACCTCGGCTGAAGGGGAAGAAAAACGCCACAAATGGTGTGCTGTCAGCTCATAAATAAAATGCCAAGCTGCGTCAACTAAGAAGGCTGGGAGGAGAGGAACAAATAATACTGCTCTTTGTAGGGCCACGACAATAACCCAGGTGTGCTCTGAACAAGCAGTAAGCAGAGGTCCCTGAGGTTCTGGTCCCCTAGTGAATACTGTCACGTTACCTACTCAGATGGATCATGGCACCAATCCTTGTGGCAATTAAGTTCTTAAGAACTAATCACTATTTCTGTAAACTCTATGAAGAATTCTTCCAACTCATCAGAGGATGTACTGGTATGTTTGCTCAAAAACAAGGTTTTAAGTGAACCCACTAGATTAATTAGACTGCGGGAAGAATGTGTTATCTCCGTAATTACTTTTCTCCATCACCTAGGCTTAACCAGAACTGTTCTGGTTTGTTTAGGCATCTCTTTTACATGCACACCCAAAACAATGTGCAGGATGTTCCCTCTGAAAGTTGAAGGCCATTGCCTTTATCCATACTAAGCTGAGCCTTGCTTAGAAGCTCCAGGTTCAACCTAGCCCCTCTTCAGAGAGAGGCAGAGCAGCATCCCACCCTCCCAGACTCCTCAGTACCTCTCAACACTCACACCCCCAACCCACCCCAAACCAATATCCCAGTGGAAAGCAGTCTTGGCTCTTTTCCGTATACATGTTCCCCTTTTTATGAAGCAATGTGTTGGTATCAGGCTCCGAACCCAGTGACATCACATCTAGGCGACCTCCACATCATTGCCAAGGCAACCACCATACATTCCCAGAATCCACCTGGTTATCTCACCTTTACCTGGGAGAGGCTACGCCACCGCCCATATAAAACAGGCAGAACCCCCTGACCTCTCTCTCTTCTTCCCCTCTCTTCTTCCATGTTCTTCCTCTACTTCTCCCCCCGCCCCCATCTTTGCCCTATCTCCTAAATAAACCCCACTTGGAACCATTTGATCTGGTGTGGTTGGTCTGTTCTAAGCCGCACACAGACGCCTAACACCACTTGCTCCCCATCCCTCAAATAAAGGAGAAAGAGCTCGAGTCTTTGACTCCTCTACTGAAGCTAACTTAATGCCCTCCCTTTTCTCAGCCTCCGTGGAGGTCCCACAGGAAGATTCCACTACTCTTCCATACTGTGATGCCTGGATCCAATAAAACCCTTGTTCCCGTGATCCCCTGCAAGAGGACTATTGCCCCCAGCTCACACACCATTTACCTTCCAATATGAAAGGCATCCTACTAGATACATCTCCTGGGGATCTTCTTAGTAGGCTCACAGTTTCTGTCTATATGCTGTCTTTCAGGTGGCCACCAGAGATGGTCTGTCTGACAGCCAGGTCAAAGCACAAACAGGACTGACCGGGAATGAGGCGCTCAGGACCTGTGTGCTCAGTGACCACAAACTTACTCTGGAAGCTCTAATGCATTTTCAAAACAGTATATAGTGCAGTATCCAGGAGAGTCGGCTATACACTTGACTGTGCTTCATCCTAGCTGTACCACTCTGTGGGAGGAACCTGGAAGCTCCTTTGTGTCTGACAACTGGAATAATGTTAATCTCAACATTATAGATTTATTTTGTTGCTATGAGTTTCAAAGAAATTCACCCCCTCCGCACAGGTACTTTTTTCTCTGATACGCGCTGATGGGTTTGGAAGAAGTAATTGGATTCTGAGAGTTCTATCTTAATCAACAGTCTCTTGATGGATATATATTAAGATGGGATTGCTGGGAGTCATTAAATGGAGGTCCCAAGTTAAGGGAAGTATGTCACTGGGGGCAGGACTTGGCTCATCTCCTCTTCCTGTTGTCTGTCAGGGGGTGAGGGGTTGGTTTGGCCATAAGCTCCTGGTTATGCTGTTCATCCTCATCTGAGGTCCACGTGATGGAACCAGCTGACCATGGACTGAATCCATGAGCTAAAATAAATCTTCTCTGTTTTATTATACTTTGTGTTTGTCACAGCAATGAAAGATCTGTTCATTCCGTTCATGAAAATCTCATCCACTCACTCCACATCTGACGCCATGGTCAAAGTGCGAGTCTGAATGTCCAATCCCTAAATCCTGACACCTTCCTCAGATTACCAGCTTCCCACTGAGCTATTTCTAGTTGGGTCACTTTTCTCCAACTGATTCCCAGAAGTTGGTACCCACCACTAACACCTCAGGTAGCACTAGCTCAGACTCTTTTCTGGTACCCAGGATCCTGAAAACCATGTGTGTATTACTGAGAAAGCCTTTGTCCATGTGAGCTTTACAGTTCCCTCATGAGAAGAGTGTGAGACAGGAGATTATGATTCATAGTTTATACACTACTTACACAATAGTGCGAGGCACAGAGGGCCTCACATACAATACTCATCGGGGGAGCTTCCACAGGAGCCAGGAAGAGCCCCCACAAGCCTGCTTGTCAGCCAAACCAGAGAAAGTGGCCACTGAAGAAACAAAGGATCTCAGGCTCAATTTCACAAGTACCCTCCACTCATGATCCAATTCAACACCACAAAGTGTGAACCCCACCCTCCTTCCCAGGACAAACGGGGTTGCCTAAGGTTTGCAGCCTGCTGGCAAGGAAGGTGGTATCCCTGTCCCTAAGGCCCAAGGGAGCTTGAAATGACAGGCAAGTGAACAGAGAGCTGGCTGCCATCTGGGTCCCTTATAAGGTTTCTGTGGTAAACATATTTGATTGGCCAGGCTTATCATAATAAAGTATTTTGTTTTGTGTACTGTTCTCTAAACATGTTTATTTGAAGGGAGAGCTTTTTTGATAGCTAGTTTTTCACACTTTAAAATTCAAAACATATTTTCCAGTCTGTGGTAAACAACTCAAGGTGGTAAACAAATTACATTATTTTGTCTTCACGTGGGGGTGGTGAACCTATATTTTTATTCAAACGCCTGATCTAGGCTGTGAATAAGCAAGACTCTCCACTGCACAGGAACAAGAGCCATACTGATTGTGATGATAAAAAAGATACTGCTGGAAAAAAACAGAAATTAAGATGCTCAGTCCAGCAGAAGGTGAGAAGGAGCAGACCTGTTTCTCTTGCCCAGCAGGAACCTTGAAGGGGAAGTCAGTCATAGCACCAGAGGTAGCCATGTTAATTCTTAACAATTGTGTTTCCTGTGAAGAAGCTATGTAATTCACATAACAGCTGATAAGAGAGGGAAATGGAACATCAGAAATGACGGAGAAAGCAACCAGGGCCCAGGATTAGTGGCTATTTTTTTGTAACCTGTTTTGAGTGATTATTTCCATCTACTTTAACTAATATTAGCAAGAGGGCTAGTAACTCGTGTTAAGATGAAATAAGTGTAATTTGTTTACTACCTTGAGTCAGCATGGAATATAAAAAACACAATTCCTTCCATCATTGGAAAGGGAGAAATATAAATCAAGAGAAGGCATACAAAACTAAACATCTTTGAGAAAATCAACGGTTCTATGGAGTCCTCTGTCAAGTCCCAGTGTGCTCAGGCTAAATCTCTCTTCTAGAGAGTTCTTTTATTTCCTTTCTTTCTTGGTTTTTGGAGACAGGGTTTCTCTGTGTAGCCCTGGATGTCCTGGAACTAGCTCTGTACACCAAGTTGGCCTTGAACACAAAGATCTGCCTGCCACTGCCTCCTGAGTGCTGAGATTAAAGGAGTGTGCCACCATATCCCACCTTCTAGAGAGTTCTTCGTGCATAATATTCCAATCAGAAACACAAGACATCTTACCACAGGGTATTGGGGTTAATTACAAATTACTTGAAAGAAAAAAAGAACAGGTATAGAAAGTCTTTGAATAAACAAATACTCTGAACCCCTAAAGTGGTTCATCAGTTGAAGTCTAAGTAAAGTCAAAACACACACACACACACACCACCAAATAACAACAATAACAAGAAAAAAGGTGAGAAAATGGTTTGGTTGATAAAGTACTTGCTATGCAAGCATGAGGACCCAAGTTCAATCCCTAGGACCCACTGGGTGAGTGCAAGGAAGGGCTTGAGGAGAGGACCTAAAAACAGGTAGGAGGAAGCAGGGGCAGGTGGATCTTTTTGAGTTTGCGGCCAGCCTGGTCTACAAAGCTCAGTAGTTAAAAGCACTAGGTGCTTTTCCAGACCCAGCTTTGACTATTGGTGTACACACACCCTCTTCTAGCAGCACAGGCACCAGGCACACACATAGTAGAAGCAAAATACTCACATGTGTTAAGTAAGAATTACTAGTGAAACTTTGTAACAATAGCAACAATAATAATAAAACTGTGGGTAGCAGCATGTACATGTAATCCCAGTAGAGAGAGTGTGGAGAGAGGATGATTCCTAGAACTTGCTGGCCAACAAGTCTACCTGCATTGGTAGCCTCCAAGTTCAGTGTGAGGCAATGTCTCAACAAATAAGGTGTAAAGAGGTTTAGGAGCGAGATGGAGAGATGGCTCAGAGGTTAAGAGCACTGACTGCCCTTTGATTGCCCTGGGTTCAATTCCCAGCAACCACATGGTGGCTCACAACCATCTGTAATGGGATGATGCCCTCTCCTGGTGTGTCTGAAGAGAGAGACAGTGTATTCACATACATAAAATAAATAAATCTTTAAAAAAAAAAAAAAAAAAAGGCTGAAGGGGACACTAGATGTTGACTTCTGGCCTCACACACGTGTGTATACACATTCACATACACCTACATAAATAAATAAATAAATAAATAAATAAATAAATAAATAAATAAATTGAAGCCCACTAAGCTGTTGTACCACTCTAACAGTTTTATCAAGCTTTGTTCACATATGTGACCCTAGAGAGAGACAGAGAAAGAATGACAGTAAAAGGCAGAGACAGCATTGTAGAGGGTAATGTACAGGGCTCACAGACACACAAAGAACGCAGACACACAAAGGAGAGGGCTTTCCAGAGTGTCGGCGTGCTATAAGGCTGTGCTGCACCAGGTATAGAAGGAGCCAAGAGTAGGTAGGTGGAGGTGTTCACCATGGCCAGCATTCCTAGCTAGGAACTCCATCATGGATTGCGCCTCAGAGAGATGTAGCTGGAAAATAGTGGCCTGCGAATGAGTATATGCCGCATTAGCAGGAAGGTCCCCTTGGTCAGATAGCAGAAGCCTGATTTCCCTTCAGTGGAAACACAGCATTAGGCCCATTTTTTTCTAATGATACCAAATCATGTATAATGCCTCAAGAGGGAGGCCACTTTTGAAAGTTCTAGTCGACATCAGCCTGAGCATATGATCCTGGGAGTGGTTTGGAACTGCCCCCAGTAGAGTCTGAGCTCCTGTCCCTTAAAAGACTCAGGAATGAAATTTCAAAGTTAGCAACATTGACCACGGCCGAGTCATCAGACATGGGTCAGTCTTTCGTGTCTGAGCAGACAGGTGACTCAACCAAGAACGAGTTCCCAGCTCAACGCTCTCTGACCCTCAACCTCTAAGTCATTTTCCTTTGGTCTTTAAAACCGAGAAAGCACATGAGTAATGAAATGACTGAGAAAGAACTTCCAGAAAATTCCATAAACAGGACAACAGTGTAGAGATAAGAAGAAAAGGACTAGCCCATCGTACGATATTGAGAAAGAAAGAGTGTGCATGCCAAGGCCAGAAGCATGGGACCCATCATTCTGCATCCCTGGATGCCAGAAGGGCTGCCAAGTAGCATGTGGGTATCATTTAGGGAGGTGTCACAAACTTAAAGGGGTGAAAGACCTGTTGTCCAGAGAAAAAGAAGGGATGGCCTGGCTTCCACTGGGGTACTGTACAGAGAACAACCAGTTCTAAAGGAGGACACAGGAAACCCTCCCTGCAGTGCACGACGTACTCATGCACACACATGACTGCTACCCTGCTGTTTACTACGCCTACAAGGACAGCAGAAGTCAACATCATCATTTTGCAGAAAGGAAAAATCCAGGCTGGAGAAGTGAGCAAGTGACTTAGCCACAGCTGTGAAACCCAGGTCTCCTCCACTAACACTGGATACCACGGAGGGTCAATCTTCCGCAGCTTGCCGGGAAATGTGAGTGTGCTTGGAAAGGCTCCCGAGACAGTCAAATGGGAATGCTGGGCTACAGTTCTGCTCAGAGCTCCAGACTCCCTCCCACGCTCTCAAATCTCTTGGCTTTGGAGTCTGACAAATCCTGGGAAGCAAGAAAACATGGAGCCAAGTCAACCAATGCCCTTGTGCTGTTCAAGGTGCTCAAGGTATTATGGGACAAGTCCCCAGAAAATGGGGGTGGGGAGAGGGCTGCACAGCCCATCAGGATGTGCAAGAGGTTACTTTCTAGCACGTGGGCTCCTTGGGATTCTTTTCCTTCTGACTCATGCCCAAGCACTCGCCTGACCTCCTCCCCTTGCCTTTCTGCATGGAGTCTACAGGAAGAGAACAGGAGGCCAGAATGATAGGCTTGTGACCTGAGAAGTTGCCTGGCAGTGGACAGCCCAAAAAGGGAAAAAAAGAAAAAAAAAAAAGATGAGATTATATTCTACCTGGAAGCCTTTCCAACAAAGTCAACCCTTTAAGGTATTAGCACACACAGGACAGCAGTGGAGGAACAACTGGACAGAAAAGGGCAATGGGACAGACAGGCAGAAAAAGAAGATGGAGGAACTGGAGAACAGCTCAGCAGTTAATACATGCTTCTCTTGCATGAACTGAACACAGGTCCAGTTTCTAGCACCACAGGAGACAGCTCAAAACCTCCTCTAAGTCCACTTTCAGGGAGTCCACTTCTAGCCTTGGTAGACATATGTAAGCACACACACTCAGATACACACATTCACATAAGATTTTTCTTTTTTTAAAAAAAAAAAAAAAGACAGTCTTCTTCTAGCCTTGGTAGACATATGTAAGCACACACACTCAGATACACACATTCACATAAGATTTTTCTTTTTTTAAAAAAAAAAAAAAGACAATGAAAAAGATGCCAGGGCCAATGGCTGAGCCCAGGGCCTCAACAGATGGGCCATACAGCCGACAGGCACTTCTCTGTCTGCCTGGACAATGAAGTGAACACTGTTGTCCCCAGCTTCTCTCTCTTACTCAAATCTAAGAGTTTCTGGGGTTTTGTTTGCTGGCTTGTTTTATTTTTTCTGATACAAGATATAGGTCAAGGGCCCCAAAGCCTGTTTTATTTTGTGCCATCAACGTAAAAAAGCCAGGTTTCCCAAGCAGAAGTAGGCACCTCTTTTAAAGGGTAATTTAGTGCTGTTTGAGCAGACAGAAAACCATTCACTCCTGTCTGGCCTTCAGAATGGATCCTAATGAAATAGTGGTCACTGGGGGAAAATTCAGTGCCAAGTTGCAAAGAGATATATCACAACATTATGTATAGTACATAAAATCTGAGAAAAGTGTCACTAAAAACCAAATAAATTATGATTCATAATGAGAAACACTACAAAAGCATTGCAAAATAAACAAGGATGTAGAAGGACCTATGACACCTCCCAAATTACTTGTTGAATGATGTTGCTAAGGAGTAAAACTGTATTACAAAAAATTTATTCTTCTCAAATTGATGTCTTTATGTATCTGCTGTATGGTGGCATCTACAAATGAGCCCATTACAAAGGCTATCCCAGAACCCCTGAAGTAAGGTTTATCAGCCCCACTTTAATAGCAGAAAATGGTAACAGAGAAACAACTTAAGCAAAGTCAAGTACTAAGTAGTTGACATCTAGAGTTTAAATCCAAGTCTTATGGCAAAGCCCTTGTTGTCTTCCTACCAGTTGCCCCTCATGAAGGTGTTAGTGTGTTTAAAGCTACACTATATTTTCCTAGGTAGAAAATAAAAGATGGGAAAAGCAGTCAAAAAAAAAAAGAAAGAAAGAAAGAAAGAAAGAAAAGGAAAGGAAAGGAAAGGAAAGGAAAGGAAAGGAAAGGAAAGGAAAGGAAAGGAAAGGAAAGGAAAGGAAAGGAAAGGAAAGAAATGCAGCCTAGCAGTAACCTGTTCTGGGGTGATGCTACGGAGACTTTATTAATTATTTTTACTTTGCCTTCATTTAATTTTTCTTTTAACACACTTGTCATAAATCACTTTAGCAATAAAAGGAAAGAGAGAATATGTTTTTTATTTGTTTGTTTTAAATGGAGGCTGGGGAGACAGCTCATTTGCTGAAGTATTCGCCTTGCAAGCATAAGAACCTGAATTTGAGTCCCAAAACCTACATAAAAATCCGGGTGTGGTGGCATGCACTTATTATAATCTCACCACTGGACAAGTAGAGTCAATGGGATCCCTGGGGCTCACTGGCTATCCAGTCTAGCCTACTTGCCAAGTTCTAAGCAAATGAGAGACCCTTACTTATATCTTCACACACACACACACACACACACACACACACACACACACACACACACAATGTCAGGAGCCCTCTTCCAAATCCCTCTGAAGGATGGAGATGATGATGGTCAGGTCCACAGGGAAGACATGCTGCTTACTAGCTAGGGACCTTGTATGGACTAGGTATGGGTAGGAACATCTTCAGAAGTTGTGTGAAAGAACTGTGTGGAAACTGCCTAGGATCACCGTGAGGATGACCATGTACAGCATGAATGCGACCTCCAACAGAGTCACACACTGGCTTTAGAAATTCTAGTCACTCCTTCACAAGGCTGATAATCTCTCTCTAGAGATGAAAGTCAAATAAGGTTCCAAGATTGCCCTAACATCTGCGCACACAGGATTGGTCCCAGGGTCCCATCTGCCTTAACCCAAACTCTCAGCAGCTGAAGAAACAATTTGGACAGATGTATGGAATAACACTTGGTTTCACATACCAACTTCTACACCAAGCTGGCTCTCAACATCCTGGGTGCCACTGACCCTGCTTCCCTAAGTCTCTCTAATCAACTGATGGGAGAACTGAGAGCATTTACACTCCAGAGCCACCGCAATAACAGACAGATCACACACACAGTCTCCTAGGCAATAAATATATCCAGTCCTCAAGTTGTCAATGCTGGTCTCTATGAATATCCCTTCCATGCATGACAACACGTCTCCCCTGTGCATGCTTTCAGTCCACATCGGAGTTTCTCCCTGGAAGTGTTCTCTTGCCACCCTTACCGTATTTAACCACTGCAATCAGATTTTGAATGATGTGTGCCCTGTGAACATCCTCATTTTCTTCAAGGGATAAAAAAACAAACCAATTTTCTTATCATTTCAGAGGCTCCAACTCTGAGACCAAGGCATTAGCAAGTATGACCTTTCCAAGACCCTCTCTCCTTGAATTATATACATGGGGGTCTTTCTCTCACCTCATCACATGGTCTTCTCTCTGTGTGTATCACATGGGATTAGAGCCTACCTAAGTGATCACATTTTATCTTCTGTTTACATTTATGTATATGTGCCTCCCTATGGAGGCCAGAGGTCAATCTCCAGTGTCACTTTGCTCAAGTGATGCCCTGATGAAATATTTGCACTCTGCCTATCTGTTATAACATTTCAAGTCAACCTCTCAATATTTCAAAATCCTTTCTTTTGGTGATAATTTAAAAAGCCTCCCCCACCTTGATATATCTAGAGTCAAACCACTTCAGGTTAAATAAACTCCCAAGGCCATCTGTATGCTATGGATCCTGTATGATGCGATCTCTTCATTAACCTAGAACTCTGCAATTCAGTGCCATGGCTGGCCAGTGCTCCCCAGGAAATCCACTTAACTCCATCTTCCCAGTTCTGGGTATACAAGTGGAGACCACCAAGCCGAGGAATTAACCTGTGTTCAGTGTAGATGGTGACACTCTAGTAAAAGATGTCAGGGCCTCCCCCAAGACCTCCATGTATAACCCATTCCCCACAGCATGGTAGATGCCAACCCTACCTATACTAGCCCTGTATCTGCAGAGGGACGCCTACCAAACAAAACACCCACCAATAAATGCTGTGGCCAGTCAGGTCTGGAGAGCCAACTTGGGCTCATGTTTATGTTTATACGAAGGCTGGGCAGGAAAGCACTCTTGTGGAGAGCTCTGAACCTGGACCATGAGATGAACATAAATCAAAGGTGAAGGTCATTTTTTAAAAGTCAGTACATTCTTCATTAAAACCAATTTTTTAATAAATGAAGTTTCTTGGACCCCAGCATATAATTTACAAAGTGCAAATGTCTGATATATGTGTGCTAAATTCAAAGAAACAACCATTATTAAACACCCCATTATGTAAGCTGAGGAAATACATTTGCAGTCTGTGCATCGGTTATAATATTTCCACCAAGCCTTCCAATGTTTAGCAGTTTCTTCCTTTGGTGATAATAAAGGGCTTTTCTTTCCATTAAATATCTAAATTAAGTCAAATAGTGTATGTTAAATAAGCCCGTAAGTTCTTTTGTATGATGCAATGCTGTCTTGAAATGCTTATCTACTGAGCACTCCGACTTACAGGCCAGCGGTTTATGTCCCCTGCAGAGCCCTGGGACCCCGCTGGTTTGGCCAGACTGTGAAAATAAGCTTCAAATGACCAAATGTAACTACAACTTTAAAAGTAGGAACCAGGGCAGACACAACAAACCCCAGCACGGCCAGCTTGCTTGTCATAATTCATGTGTGTGGAATTCAACTGAGAAAGCATTCACGGAGAGCTCTATTTCCTCCACAGGGCACTCGTGTGGAATGTCCAGAGTTTGAAAAGCTGCTGATAAGCTGCTCCTGATTACAAGTCTACAAGTTGTAGAGTTAATCGAAAAAATATTTATTCCCACCCCAAAACAGCTTAGTCTGTGCCATGCAACCCCAAACAATGCAAAGCAATGCCAGTGTCAACTCGGGCTAGAAAAACATGGGCTCTGGTACAAGGGAACTGATAGCTCGCTCAGCTGGTAAAGTGTGGGTACCCAAAGTTCAAAGTGCATCTCTGTAAGCCCATGCTCCTACGGTGCAAGCAGAGGTCAATGGGGGAGACTCCCCAGGAAGCCTGGCATTCACGTGGCAACAAGAGACTATTTCAGACAGGTGAAAGGTCAAGATGAATGCCCGAAGTTGCCCTCTGACCTCCACAGATACATCATGGCACAAATACACCAATCACAACAGGGATACACACAAGCACACACATCAAGATCTGTTTCTTTGTTCCTTTGTTTGTTTGTTTAGTGAACTACCGCTGCTGGCCCTGTTTTAACACTGAGGTGGGTCTCTTGGTTTCTTCTTTCCTCCCTCCTTGGATTCCTCTTAACTTCCATTTGCAAGTGATTTTTCATCTGGGTGGCCTATATCATCACTTACAATGATGGGTCGGGGGGGGGGGGGGGGGAATATTTTCCACAAGTTTCAATGATTACAAAATATAATCTCAAAGATTTTTTTTAAAGAGAAAGTTACATGGATATAGGCAAGTGTAGATATGAAACCCAGGCATGAATACGTAGGCATAAATACATGAAAATATAATAATCCAATTAATAACTGATGAAGCTACTTAACAAAGCCAGCTTCAGCCTCAGATGGGAGTAGAGAGAGCTCAGAGTGGTGATAGCCACGATGATACCTGTCATTTCTCCAGCATTAACTTATGCACCAAAGGCAGTGTCCAGACAGTGTGACACTTGATTCCTCACTGGCTCCACAGTGACACTGTTGTATAGACATACTTCCTTAACAGATGAGCACTGAGACACAGGGATGGAAAACCACCTGCTCAAGGTCACACAGAATCCAGTGGAGAAACCTGGGCTAAAGCTGGTTCGCACTGTGCTAGGATGCCTCCCAGTGGTGCCTCAGAGGTAAGATACAGAGGAAAGGCCCATTGTGTGAGGCCCACACCTGGCCCCACAATGACCTCTTATGTTGGCTAAGGGACACAAAACCCCACCCACATCCCATTTTAGGAAAAGATCCAAAAGCAGAAATGTTCTGCAAGTGAGTGGGAGGCTAGGAAACTACATCCTAACCCTCCCTGGAGCAAGAGAGCAAGAAGGCCCAGCCTCTTCTTTTCTGCTGCCATGACTTGACTGCAGTGCTCCCAAACCCACTGAGAGAAAGTTCCAGAAGAGTTTAAATAGCCCTAATCGAGAAGCATTTCAGAAGCTCCCGACTAAGACAGGGAAGTACTGGGAGAAGTCTGCTGTAAGAATACAATTCAACTGTTAGATAGTGAGTGAAAGAATGGAGCAAGGGGCTGTAGAGCAGGCTCAGTTACCAAAGTGCTTGCAGCTTCCCACACGGATCTGGGTCCACTTCTGGAACCTCTGTGGAAAAGCCAGGTATGGTGGCATATCCTTGCAATACTGGCATCAGGCATGCAGAGATGGTGAATCCAAGGGGCTCGCCAGTGGCCAGCCTCACCTATTTGTCAGGTTCCAGGCCCATTAAAGACCCATGTCACACAATAAAGGACATCTAGGTAGACAGTATCTAAAAAATTATACCAAAGGTTGACCTGTGGCCTCTACACACATTCAGACTCACAAGCAAAAATGGTAGACTCTCCATTGCCAAATGCTTATTCAAACTGTGGACAGTCGCTGCCTCTTAGGGTAGAAAGAACACTAGAAAGAGTGGACTAGATCGCACCGGAATATTAGTTTCCATCCAGACAGAGAGAGAGCTTCTTGTGGGCTCAGGGAAGCAGCTCCCCTGGCCTGCAAAGCCTGGAAGCTAAAGGCCCAGCTGCAAGGCATCAGCTCTAAGAGCTCCACAATGCATATCCTCACAGGGAGAGCTGTAATAGCAACACACTCCCCGAAGAGCCTGGGGGTCAGAGAGGGACTAACAATCTGCTCTGTGGCAATTAACCAGCATTCTCCAGACCTGGGTGTCTACCTGCCTTCATAGCCTTTCTTACAGGACCAGGTTCAACCTACCAGGAACTCACTGTCTCCATAGCAGAGGCTCCACCCCCTTCCTTCCCAATCACAGTCTATGACCACTCTGTTCTTCCCCTCTAAATCCTGGTGTGTCAATGAATTCTAGCTTTCTCTCAAACCCTGCCTTTACTTCACTAGGAGATCCTGTGGCCTCTGCCCTCTATACAACTGTCCAAATGTCATTGTGCTTCACTTTGCTTCAAAGCCACCAGTTCCAACATCATTATACCTCCACTGGAGAAGAGAGCTTGAGGACCCCATCTACTTTCTTTCTCCAACAAAGTGACCATTAAAGTCTCAGTTGGGGGCAAGCACTCAGGAGACAGAGGCAGGCAGATCTCTGTGAGTGAGAGGCAAGCCTGGTTTACATACTGAGTTCCACTACAGCCAGGGCTACACAGAGAAAATCTTTGTTGAAAAAAAAAAAAAAAAAAAAAAAAAAAAACCCAGAAAAAAGAGGGATAAAGCAGAGGACCCAATATCCTCTTCTAGTCCTGGCACACACACACACACACACACACACACACACACACACACACGCACACACACACTCACATATTATTCATGTATACACTTCCTTCCCTTCCCCAACCCCCTCCACTGTAAAAAAATAAAATAAAAAAAAAAGCATAATCCATTCACACTCACAGATGGAACAGGAATCAAAGTTCGAGTCCCTTCCTGGCCCAACCCATCAACAGAGCTCCTAATACACCAAGTTCTACCATGTTACCACAAGTAGCTGACGCAGCCTCCATGACAATCCTCCACCATCCAGGGCATGGCTCCCACCAAAGGTCCCCTTCTGTAACTATCCCCTCTGCTGGAACAACAAGGCTAACTTCCATACCACCTTCAAACTTTCACTCAAATAGCACATCAATTAAAGAGACCTGGTTGGCCACCGTCCTTAAGCACAGCTCCCACTTGTCCATCAGCAGTACCAACCTCACAATGCTCCTCAGACACATTTCATCTAACACAGTAAATCGTTATTTCATCACATCAATCTGTCACTCAACCTTCTCTCTTCCCCAAAGATGAACATGCATAGGGCCCAGGCACTTGTTTTCCTCACTGATCTGTCTGCCACACCAGAACAAAATGGCCACAAAATAGGCAGGCAGGCCCCCAAGTAATCATCTGTTGAATAAAGGATGGGAAGGAGTGAACTGCCCTTTTCCAATTTGCTTTTGGTTTGCCTTAATTTGGTCTGGCAGGATCTTATGTAGCTCTGATTGGTCTTTAATTTGTTATGTAGGCTACCATGCCTAATTTATGTGGTTCTGAAGATTAAACCTATAATCTCATGCATGCTACACAACCATACTACCAACTTATCTACACCCCCAGCTCCTAACCCCCTTTAAGATACCTCAAGTCCTGGAGAGAACACATTCAAGCCACAACAAGGGGGTGCTTGGATATCTCCCTAGAGTATAGTGAGATGATTTCTGATTCAAGAAAGGCCTAGTCAGGAGAGAGTAGAGATATTCATGGGTCTCCACTCAATGTGCAACTCTTAGACCTGGGGGAGGATGCTGAGTTTGTACTGAGTGGAGAAAAACTTACTTTCTGTCTTCCCATCTCTCCCTGTGCAGGATAGAAACTTTCACAAGTCCACTCCTTGGGGGCAAGGATGTAGCTAAGCTAAGACACACTTGTTTCGTGTGTAAAAAGCCTTGGGTTCTTTGACAAGCACCTTGCAAACTATAGTGGAGCATACCTGTGATCTCAGCATTTGAGAAGTGGAGTCAAGAGAATCTAAAGTTCAAGGTCATCTTCAACTACAATATGTGTTCTAGGTAGCCATGATACATACATGAGGCCAAACCATAAAGATGAGATTATGCCAAAAGGGCAGTCCTACCAAATGAAATTAACAGATTCATTAGAGGGAGAAGGGAGGGCCTTCCTTTCTTATCTGTATTCTTATCTCCCTTTCTGCTCTTCTTGCCTTGTGGAAGAAACAGCCTTCTTGGTGTCACCTGTATAGGACCGAACAGGAGCTGGAGAGATGGCTCCAAAGTTAAAGCAATCGCAGCACTTGCTGTAGACCTTGGATCAGTTCCCAGCACTGACACATCTGTTCACAACCATTTACAACTCCAGTTCCAAGAACTCTGATGCTCTCATCTGGTGTTCTTGGGTACCAAGCACACATATACAGTGCACATTTGTACACAGAGGCAAATCCTCATCCACATAAATTAAGCACATTGGGACAGAGAGAAAGAACCCTTATCAACCAACTAGTGGGCACTTGAATGTGGACTCTCTTACTTCTAGGCCAGTAAAAAAAATACATCTCTAGTGTTTATAAATTACCTAGGCATTTTCTTACAGTACCACAGTATGCCACTCCTGTCTCTCAATACTTGCTTTCAAGACACCCAGTCCAAACATGACAAAAATACAGGTCCAGGTCAGAAAACTGTTACAGAATAAAACTGAGTTGGACCCACAGCAAGCTCAAAAGAAAAATGAAAATTCTCTACAAATGACAATTTTAATTCAACAACATAAACATAATCATGGCAACAGCTTTTAAGTTTCATGTTAACACAGAAATTTTAGTTTGTATACTTTAGGATGAAGCATTGTCTTATCCCCCTGCCCACACACACACACCACCCCAGTAAAAGCTGGCATTTCTAGATCCTCTCATAATTGAATCACAACTGTGAAAATATGGGCTTAGATCTATTTCTCATGACATCTGTCCCATACGTTATACTCCAATCAAAGCTGCCTGCAGAAGGTGCTAGGGACACTTCTAGAGGGACCAGGAACTCTCACTGTTTTTGAATCATAGCCTCGTTTTACCAATGCCATTTTAGTTCTGCTTATTGGTTTACATTCAGAAGTAATTAAATTTAAAAGAAACATTCGACTGAATGGTATATGAATTTCCCTTTGATCAAAATTTACACAGCAAAAACCGTACAGCCTATTTATACAGCTGAGCTCTCCGGAGTCGCTGGAATCGGACTCGTGGAATAAGAGTCATTTTCTAGCTTTTATTAGCTACTATAATGATTGGGGACATGGGTCATCAAAATGCCTGCGCCAGAACCAATCTAATGTTGCTGTGAAGTCGCATTGTGAAATTAAAAGAGGTCTAGGGAGGGAGGAGGGAAAAAGAGAGGTTTTTGTGCTGTGTGGGCAGAAAAAAAGTAACGCAAGGATCCGACACTGGTCAGGGAGCAAAGTTACTTCGAGTTCTAGCTAGCTCACTTCTGCTTCTACACAAGGGGAAATGCATCTGCTAGTAACACAGTAAGTACCAAGGAAGCTTGTAAAACTATAGAACGATGAATGCAACTAAGAAATTAGTATCTTCTTAGAAAAAGCAAAGGGAACTAGAATATAGTGTTGCTGATGTTTAAAGAACATTTTTTGTGGACCAGTGAGATGGTTTCCTTGATCAACACACCTGTCAGACAAACCTAGAAAGCTTAGTTTGACCCTTAGAATCCAGGTAAAGGCTGGAGGGAGTTAGTCAGCTCTACAAAGTTGACCCCCACATGTGCCCCACCACATCAACATATACACAAACACAATAAGAAGTAGTTTTTATTAAAAGTTATTTTTGTCTGAAGCCTAGAAAGAGGGTCAGTGTAGTTCAGCTGAAGTTCTACAGATTTTGACTACTGAAATGATGTTTATAGAATAGGAACTTGTAAGAGACACAGCAGCTAAATATGATACATGATTCCCCTTGGATCCTGGACGGACACAAACAGCAACCCTAAAGCCTTGGTTGAGAGCCCGAGAAAGTCTGACAATAGTCCTCTGTTGCCTTAATTTGCTTCTAGTAAGGTAGGAGCTGATCACACACAGTTCAGTAGTAGTTGGTGAAGGAGTTTTGAGATGCAAACCATGTATCTGGCTGCCTGTATCTGAGAACATGGGAGAAAAGAAAAAAAAAAGAAAAAAAAAAAGAAAAGAAAAAAGAAAAAAAAAGAAAGAAAGGGAGAAGATGGAGTGATGGATGAAGGTGAAACAACTTTCACATCACATTTCTAAAATGTACATATATATTTGAGATTACATTGAAAGAAACTAAATTCAAGCTCCATCCCCTTCTTTCACTTCAAAAACACATGATCTGGGTTTGTTCTAGACAACAAAATTCATCAGAATGAAATGTGTTCTTCTGTTCCTTCATTTACAGAGTCACTCAACAAATATGGAACAAGTCTGTCAGAGCTGCCTCCCAACCCCAGGAAATCTAAAAAACTTCCAGTTATTGGTTCTAGAAAAACATGGCTTCCTGATTTCTATGAGCAGCCAGGCACCCTAATGGATCCGGAGAAAATGACCCATTCTTGAATACACAGCTACAGGTAGTCAAAATAGGGTTAAAGCATCACATCGTGCATTGGCCAAAATTATTAAACCACAATGAAGGTGGTTTACCAGAAAGATAGAGACACATACACAAAGCCAGAAGCTGGAAGCTGGAATCCAAAAACTCAATGCAAAGGGACGGTAATAACCACATGCTTTCAAATGATGGAAACGCTGTCCTGTTATGTGTGACATGAGCTAAATAAGTAACAACGCAAGAATGGATCTACCGTTGCCCAGGGGTTTCCTGGGTGTAGTAGGCAAACTGGCAACAGGAATTATATTATCAAGGACTGCTCTCTCCCACTTTATTAACTGTCAGGGCAATATCTATTATGAATGTCAGTGGGAAGATACTGATCTTCCCACTGACAGAGCAACTTGGCCAATCAAACAGAAATGTTTCACCCAGAACACACCCAGCCTTCCAGGAACCCTGAGCTTTGATACAACCTCTCCTTAAGAATGAGTCTTGGGGAGATGGCTCAGTAATTAACATCACCAGCCGCTGTTCTACCAAAGGACCCAGATTTAATTCCCAGCACCCACATGGCAGCTCACAACTGTCTGAAGCTCCAATTCCTGGGGATCTGACACCCTTACACAGACATGCAGGCAAAACACCAATGCACATAAAATAGAAATAAATAAATCTTTAAAAAAAAAAAAAAAAAAGAGTTTCATGTTCATATCAGAAGGACTTTCTTTTACTGGGTACTGGGTACTGGGTACTGGCTCCAAACTTTCCTGGTTCAAATTCTGGCTGCTTGACCTTAGCCATGTTGTCTTAAACAAGTTGCTTAGCCATTCCAGATCCAGTTTCGTCCAATGTAAGATGGAAAAATAAACCCATTAGATTATTGCAAAGCTAAAATTCATTCATTCCAGTCTGAAGAGATGACTCAATAAATAAAGCATTTTGCAAAGTGCAAGGATCCAAATTCAGATCCCTGAAACCCATGTAAAAGCTGGGCAGACACAGAGGTTGCCCATAATCCCAGTAGACATAGGGAATGTCCAGATCTAGCTAACTATCTGACCAGTGAGCTCTAAGTTCTATTAAGAGACTCCCTTGGTACTGGAGAAATGGCTCAGCAGTTAAGAGCACTGACTAACCTTCCAGAGGTCCTGAGTTCAATTCCCAGCAACCACATGGTGGCTTACAAACATCTGTAATGAAATCCGATACCCTCTTCTGGTGTGTCTAAAGACAGCTACAGTGTACTCATATACATAAAACAAATAAATCTTGAGAGAGAGAGAGAGAGAGAGAGAGAGAGAGAGAGAGAGAGAGAGAGACCCTTCCTCAAGAAATAAAGGGGCATCAGATCTTAAGAAAGACATCCAACATCAACTTTGAGCCTTCACATTTGCCTACACATGTGCACCTACATACACATATATACACATATGTACCCACACATGTGTAAACACACATTCATATATATACGTACACCATGAAAACACATCATAAAAACAGAACCATCTCTCCAAATCTCCCTCCACCTATCCTGAAAGACAGGCTTATCAGTCACATTGTTCTATGGCAGTTTTTGCTCTGTCTTAAAAACACGCAGGGATTGGGGTAGGGAGAATGGAGACTTCCAACTTTTCAGGCCCCTATATACTAGTTATACAGTATATAGTATATAGTATATAGTATATAGTATATAGTATATAGTATATAGTATATAGTATATAGTATATAGTATATAGTATATAGTATATAGTATATAGTATATACAGTGCGTCAACTCTCCTGAGAAGCAGACTTTCCCCAGAAAATTAAAAAAAAAAAAAATCACCTTTTAGTTAATCTTCTTCATGAACAATGGTTTGGATAAGCTAGTCAGAATTCTGGCTTTTTAGTATAACAACCCACCACACGTGTGTTCTTGTGTATGTGTGTGCGTGTGCATGTACCAGAGGACAGTTTTCAGGAGTCAGTTCTCTTCTTCCATTATATGGGTCCTGAGGACTGAACTTGGACTGTCAGGCCTGGCATCCTGTGCCTTTATCTTCAGCCACTTCACCATCCCAGAACCCTGCACTGTCTTTTGTACTTGATCTAAGTGTGACTTAATGATTAGTGAGAGCCCGCTGGACACACTGTTCCCATCAGATCTCTAGCAGCAAGGACACTCCTGGACTCCCCATTTCTACCCTTGTCAGGCCAACAGAATTCTGCCTCGAGTTGGAAAACTCAAGGTTGATCAACCAATTCTTCCCTCTCAGTCAGGTGGTGGAAGCAGTATTGGTTCACGCCTTTAATCCCAGCACCTGGGAGGCAGAGGCAGCAGATCTCTGAGTTCAAGGCCAGCCTGGTGTACAAAGATAGTTCCAGGACAGACAGGGATACCCTGTCTCGAAAACCAAAAACCCAAAACAACAACAAAAAGTTTCATGCTCTTGCTATTTGCTCGGAGAACATATAGCTGTATATGGTAGCACATGCCTTTAAACCTAGAACTGTCTACAAGTTAGAGGCTAGGCTGGTATACAAAGTGAGTTCTAGGCCAGACAGAGTTATAGAGTGAGACCCCGCCAAAAACCCACAAAAAATTCCATGCCTGCTCTCCAGCCAATTGTAGTCTAGCTCCACAGAAGAGTGACTTCACAAATTATTTGCCCATCTTTTCTCAACACCTTTCGCCTGATTAAAGGGTATACTTATTGGTGTGTACTACTTCCAAGGTTGTCCACAAATCATGTGGTTCTCTGTGGTAGTTACATCATGGAAGAGCCTAAACCAATGCAGACAAGACAGACCAGGACATTTAGGAGTAACCATGTTTAACAGGTGTGAGGTTCTTACCATAACTAGCTTGACCTTAACCAACCTCCATTCCTCTCTGACCTTGCATTCAGCCATACCCATTGCATGTCTGTGAAATGTCAGACTCCATGCAAACAACAAGGAACACACATTAGAAAAAATAACAACAAAATAATGATAACTGAAAGCTAGGCAGTGGTGATGCAGGCCTTTAATCCCAGCACTTGGGAGCCAGAGCTCTGTGAGTGCAAGGCTAGCCTAGACTACAGATCAAGTTCCAGGACAGCCAGAGCTACAGAGAAATGGAGGAGGAAGAAGATGAGGAAGAGGAGGAGGAGGAGAAAGAGGAGAAGGAGAAAGGAGGAGGAGGAAGAGAAAGGAGGAAGAGGATAAAGGAGGAAGAGAAGAAAGGAGAAACAAAAAAAATATGCACAACTCTCTCATACAGACTACAGCTTGAACACCGTCTGAACTGCCTACGCAGTGGAAAGAACAGCTGATACACAACTGTTCCCAAATATTTCTCATTATATAGCATCTCAGAAGGATCTTGCAAGCTTAGATATCATGTTCAAAACCTTATTCTACACGCTAAAGATACAGTGCCTCTGCTCTCTTTTAGTCTCCTACACTGGGGGGGTAAATCATAGTGAGATGCCTCTAAACAGTCTGATGATGCACTCCGACAGCGTTCTCAAGGGAGGGCATAAACCTTTCATAAGCACCTGTCTCAGCTCACTCCCTCATCCCTCTGTCCTGAGTTAGCCACAGTCCTTCCGCAGGACTATCGCTGGCTCCGTGAACCCAATCTACACGTTGTGATGCCTAAGCTAGGGTAGCTTTTACATAAGGGTTTATGAAATCAGTCTCTGAGCATCTGTGGGGACACATACAGGCCCGGCTTCTATCATGTAAAACCAGGAAGTCAACGTTGAAACAAATACCTTAAACCATGAGACACTGATTTAGGCCCAATCTACAGAAAAGAGCTGACTAGATCCATTGGGTATACACTAACATCTTGTCCTCTGGAAAGTCTGAAATACCTTTCTGTTATTGTGGCTGCCAGACACTGTCAAACGCACAGCTTTCCACAAAGGCATGAGCCAGGTACCAAAGCAGTCCTGTGACAGTGCTCCAACTGCGTGCTGAGTTGGTGATCAGACAATCTTCAGTTTTACCAATAAAAGTCAATAGGATTGTATAAAGAATAAAGTAAAAGAAGAGATGGCGGAGGCCCCTCCTCTGCAGCTCCCTCCCCTTGGGGCATTTCTTCCTCGTATTATGAGTGTCTGAAACACAGAACACATTCTTTCCTAACCTACCAATAAGCCACTTAGACTCCTGTTTGTCTCATCAATTTCTACACCTTTCTGAAAAATGATGACTTTTACATTCCTTTCCAGTGATGGAAAGGGGCTCTCATTTTTTTAAGAGGCATATATCCATTTCTTAGCATGTCTTCACGATGACTTCCCAGCATGAAACTGGCTGAACCTTCTGAATGTTCTCATTCCAGCAAAGGAAAGCCCATCTTGGGTAACTCCACAAAAATCCTCACAGCATAATATCTGAACCCCCCCAGCCACTGCCCAGGAACTGGCCATTCCTGTCACTGAGACAAACTTTGAGGGTATCTTTACAAAGAAGAAAACAAGAGGTGCTTCCTCCTACTTTTTCAAGGACAACAACAGAATACTACTGCACCTGCCCTAAAAATGTCAGCGTGAGACTGCCCTGGAGAAAGCAACTTCAGAGGGAAAGCATTCCAGCCAGGGCCTGAGTCAGTCAGGTTCCCGAATGCTGAGAATACTGTGTATCAGAAACCTGTCAGTCTTCCTCTCAGCCTCTGGGAGCCTCTGGGTGACACAGACAAGTCAATTGAAATTTCTATGACATGTATTCTTTTTCCCCTCTGAAGCAACTCAGGTAAAGTCACAAGGCATAATCAACAGTGACAGTTGCCATCTGAGAACAAAAGGATGACCCGACTCCCTGCCACCCACTCCAAGCAGCACATATGCAAATTAGAGAAGAAAGAAAAACAGCCAGGTGAAAACTGAGAGCCCATTCCCTCCCAACTCCAGCTAGCCACTAAGCTGCTACTGTGTGCCTGGACCTGTGCAGGCAGCAAAGGAGCCACAATCTGGGGGCAACAAAAGGGATCAAAGATAATAATATGGGGGGGGGGTAGCCCAGAGGGTTAAATGCTTGCCATGTAAGGACAAGGATCTGAGTTAGCTCCCCACCATGCATGTAAAAAGAAAGATGGGTGTGGATGTGGTGGCACACACTCATTCCAGGCCTGGGGGAGCTGACCCAGGATGGTCTCTTGGGCTTACTGGCCAACCATGCTCAGCTATTTGGTGAGTTCCAGGCCACAGATCCTGTCTCACAAACAGTCAAACAAATGACAAGACAAACAAAACTAGGTGGATGGCATCTGAGAAAACTGGAGGTTGTCTTCTGTCCCCAACACACTCAGAGCTGCAAGATGTAGGGACACACACACACACACACACACACACACACACACACAAAGAAGGCATGAATGTAACGTGACAACAGTCAACAGCAAAGGCTCCTGGGAAGAGGGCAGCCAATATCAGATCTAAAACAAGTGGGCAGGGGCAGGGATTGGGGTACAGGAGCCCTATTCTGGGCCGTAACCTGAGAGCAAACCATACTCCAGGGAAGTGCTTTGCTTGAGCCAGGCTGGTTGACTTGGTTTTTACTTGGATTCCAAAATATAATAAATAAATAAAATAATCTAAAATTATAATATAAAAAAATTTCATTTTTTTAAAAATTTGAGTGTTCTGATTTCTTTGGAAGACATAAGAAAGGTACATAGTCAGCTAACATTTATCCTTTAACAAAAGGGTGAGGCTTTTTGCTTGCCCCTACTGGCTTCTAGATGAAGGGATCTGCATGTGCAAAGGCCCTGGGGTTGTTCTAACACTTCAGTGGTGCCCTCCCCACAAAAAAACCTCAGCATGGTTCCAAGGCACCCAACTTTTTATGAATCCCTCTGACTTGGTAAATTTTCAAATCTCTTCTCTTGAAAGCCGTAGAACATCTGAGCATAGAAAACAGTGCCAGAGTTACTACGACAAAGGGCAGAGAACAAAACCAAAATACAAAACAGCCACCCACAAACATCCCAGACACCACACACCAGCAACTGCAAGCAAAGCCTCGGACCTGGCAAGAGCTCCCAGCTAGACACTGGCAGCAGGAGCTCAGAGGCAGTGGGAAGCAGTCCAGCCACAGAGGCAAGGGTCCCTGGGCTCGTCTGCCCATGTTGGCACATCCAATCTAGAGGTTTTTTTTTTTTTTTTTTTTTTTTATAATATTCATATTGCACAGAGTAGACACTGCTTAAGAAGAGGAATAGACAGAGCCAAAGACAGGAAATACTACCAGGCCCTTTCCCAAGATGATGTTTTCTATGAAAAGCTAATAGACATTGGGTCTTTTATAATAAGCCAGCATTAGGATGAAAACAGGCTCCCTGACTGTCCATCTTGAATGAGCTCTGAGATCTGAAACCAGGGAAGGAAGTTGCCCAAGTCTCTGTATCTTCCTCCCTAAAGCAGCAAAGGTCACACCAAGCTCCTGAATTGACTTTATGGTTTATATAAAACTGGTACACTGAGATGCTATGGCAGTGGCACTGAAAGCTTGAGTGCAACCATAATCCAGTTCTTTCTGCACCAATGCCAGCCTGTCAATCACACACTAATATCATATGGAAAGAAAGAAGTGTGACCCTGTGACTTGAGTCCATTCATTGAACATCTGTGCACACACTGCACAGAGGGAAGGCAGGGTGGTCTGATGCCAAACCTGGTGACCCACAGCACACGCCTTTCCCCAGCATTCTCCTTTCACAGCCTCATGGGTATTACAGTTGTAGCATCTAAGCCCTGAACTCTCCAGAAAAGAAAAGGTTCAGAATGTAACATAATTTGGAATTCCATCAATGTCAGTCTTGTCCTTTAAGATGAGCTCATACCAAATGAACTAGGGGGTGAGCCCCTCACAGGACGAAACTGGTGTCCTTTCAACAGAGGAACGGACATGGAGATGCACACAGGAGAATATCATTGATATTCCCAACAGCAGCGAGCACAAGATGTTCCTAGCAGGCAAGGAACAACAGAGATAGTCAGCAAGTCATCCTAAGCTGGGAGAGGGGCAAGAAACAGTCCATTTCACAGGACCAGTAGCTGCCTTCCCTGAGACAGGTGTAGCCTCCAAAAAGGCAGGACCACTCAGTTCTGTTGTTTCAGCCAGAGGGGCACAGCAACAGTCTCACTAGTGGGCTGTGCTGCTTCTCTGTGAGATGAGCCCTTTACTGATGCAGGTATGTCCATGTGAGGTATGACAATGACAACAGGAGGCATCATTTGCCTCCTGTCTTCCCAAGGACAACACCAAACCAGTGTGGCTGCTTCAGTGAGGTAGGTATAAAATGTAGGCCAGAGTTTTGTCTATGGAAACAATGCCTGGCATACATGGCCTGAGGGGCAGGAAAGGTAAAACAGGTGCTGCATCTGGGGGAATAAATATAGGAATGCAAAATGATTCCCTTATCCTACCGCACAGCAGACTGCATTTCCCACCAAAAGCAAGTTTCATTGGAAAAATCTAAGAGCTAGGCATGATGGTGTATACCTGGGATCCCAGCACTCTGGAAGTTGAGCAGGAGTGTAATGAGTTTGAGGTCTGGCCTGGTCAACACACCATACCAAGACTGTTTAAATGAATAAAATGTGTATGAGATATGTATGTGTATGTATATACATATATATACATATACCACATATAATATGTACAATAAGGCTATCCGCTCTCCTGAAGGACTGGGGCCAGAGCTCACACAGCTAGCCAGCATCAAGGGACAGACTGTATAGAAATTTCAGCAGCCTGGGAAAAACTCCCAACTCTAACTTCAAAGTACCATTTCAATTTACTGTGTATCACTTTCATATTATTACAAACGTGAAGAAAGTATAAGACAAGCCATGAAGGAGCTGGAGAGATGGCTCAGCTTGGTAAACTTCTTCCTAAGCAAGCATAAAGCCCTGAGTTTGGATTCCCAACACCCGTATAAAAAGTTAGGTAATGCACACCTACTACCTCAGTGATGGGGAGGTGAATACAAAGGATTCCTGGGACCGCCAAGCCAGCTAGGCCTTCAGAATCAGCTCCAGGTTCAGTGAGAGATCTGTTTCAAAGAGTAAAACACTTGATGCAATCTCTCACCTCCACAAAGAATTGTCTACACAAACATACACACACACAGAAGAAGGAGGAGGAGGAGGAAGAAGAAGAGGAGAAGGAGGAGGAGAAGAAAGAGAGAAAGAGGCCTAAGTTAGAGATTACTTCTATGTATGTTTCTAAAAGTACATGTATTATTTCTATATGTACATCTAAAATATCAGGAAATCCCCAGGCATCAGCTCAGACAGGTGAGAGGATACATTGTAGTTCTAAGCCATGCAGAAAGACATGCTTGCCTAAGTGCAATTGCTCACAAGGCCGAGGCAAGATGATCTCAAGTCCTAGGCCAGCCAGGGACACATAGGAAGACACTGACTAAATAGAAGAAAAAAAAAAAAAGGAAAAAAAAAAAGATGACAAAAGGAAAGTGTGTGTGTGTGTGTGTGTGTGTGTGTGTGTTGACTTTAGATTAGATTAACAAAGAGGTCCAGATATTACTTTTATTACTGCAGTAAAGAAGAGCGGGGGTGGGGGGTGGGGTGGGGGGTGGGGGGGGTGGGGTGGAGACTAGAAGATAACAACTGAAGTCAATCTGAGAGACACAGTGAATCTGAGGCCAGCCTAGCATACATACAGTGAGACTGTCTGCAAATAAAACATCAGTATCTTACTTTGGGCTGATAGCCAGGTCACTTTAACTGACAAGCTAAATATGTCATCCACAAGGCTCTGCCTTTCTCTTCTTTCTGTCAGGTTTTCTGGCTGTAGTTCTCCACGTAAGCATTTTTAGAAAGCCTACTGTGTGAAGGGCCCCAGGGCAAAGAGAAGGCACGAGCAGGAACAATGTTATGGAAAGCTAACATACAGAACTGTGCCCTGCCTACGCCTGGGCTCACCTTCCAAGTTCCTCCATCCCCTCAGCAGTGTTCTGTGAATCCAGGGGCGGACCCAGCTGCCGAGAGCCAAGATGACTCATAAGGCTGAGAGATATGTCACTAACTCAGGTTACCTAACTCCTCGTAGATGGGGAGGGATGTGTCCAGGTTACAACTAGAAAGATTTATTATAACACCTACCAAAAAGTAAAAAATATGAAATAGTACAGTGTCTTCAAAAACAAAGGGTACAAAGACCCTCAGTCAGGAAAAATCTCAACTTGTGAGTGGGTGGACAGAAGGCATCTTTCTGGAAAGGTGTATCGAAGGCTCACCGCCAAGCAAGGTACAGGTGCTTAAAAAGAACAAGAACAAAAGCATCTCCCCAAAACCAAGGCAAGTTTTGTGTCTCAGTAGATCAGAGCATCCCATGGGCTAACTTAGCTGGGTTCCACAGGAGTTAATTTCAACTTGCCAGCAAATGCAAATATGTTAAAAAGGAAGAAAAAAAAAGCAAGCCAATTAAGACACAAGTGTTTAAAGACACAAGAAGTAATTACAAATGTATTATTCATACCTAATTTACAAGATGAAGTTCTTTCCGTAAAATATTAAACTGTTTACATGCAGGCTGGGGAGAGACAATTTTCAAACTGCCCGTGTTCCACTACCAAGCAGTGAAGATTAACAGTCATGGCGCAGGGCCTTCTGGGGTACATACAGTGTGGACTCTCCGCAGTAATCAGAAAATGTTTGACCTCGAGATATCTACTTGACCCCAGAAAAATGCAGACTCGCCTGCTATAAAATCCTAAACAATGGGGCAGACAAGGTCACAGGGTCAACACAAGTATTAACAGGTCACCAGGCAGCCCACTTGGGAGCAATTACTTCCAGTCATGGCTAAGTGGACACTTGATTGAATGCCACTAAGACAGCTCACATCCCACGGATAACAATCCTCACAGCGATTAAGAATTAAAGCCCCCATGATTCAGCCTTTATTACTCAAATGAACCTAGCTCTTCCATAAAGAACGCGTGGTATATGCCTGATGCAAGGTCTGAATTGAAATGCCACCTCATTAAACAATAATATCTAATTTTATCTAAATGAATTTTCATGAAAGTGCGCCACACAGCTCAGGAATTTTTAAAATGAATTATCACAAGTGATACATAATTTCACCAAAACTGGGGCAGAAAAAAAAAATTTCATTTTAGGAAATAAAAGGAAACATCAAAGCTGAAACAACGGATGCCTGGCCGCATCGATGGACAGAGGCCATGGGCCACTACAGAACAAGGGCAGCTTATCATTAAGAAATTCTCTAGTCTTCTATATAGACTCATACCAGATAACAACCAATAAAGGCCGTGGGTCTAACAGCTGGCTGATCACTGGGGGAACTTTTAAAAAATGCATAGCTTCCAGTCTTCCTGTGAAATCAACTAGATTATTGTCCCATGGAATGGACACTGCCGTAAAATTCCCAAAGGACTCCAGTTACTTCTGGGAGCCCCAGGGCATATGGTTGGACAAAGGTCTGCTTAAGCTTGTGAATGTCGGGGGAATGGGGAAGCCCCGTCCCTCCTCATTTCGCAATGGTTCCAGACACTGGTGTATTTTTCGCCATCACTTTCTACAATAGCCAGTGATTCATTTTCTAACTGCAAGGATCAAATGTAAAGTTTCTTTCAATGGTAAGGTAAATAACACAGTCAAAGGACCAAATAAATTTTAATTTAAGAATAAACATACTACTAGCATCTACTCCTACGACCCAAAAGGATGCACTTATAGAAGTTGTGATACATAGTACTCTCCAGGGCCAGGGTGGCCCTTTCCCTCCAGGTCACTACAGATTCCACACATGACTAAGGACTTCAGAATCCATCCTTCATGTGACACAAGGCAACTCTCTACCAGAGGAAATGTGAAAACTCCAAGAGGAGACATAGAAACAAGCTCTTGTAATCAGCAGCCATCTCAATACAAAGTATATATCTTCAAGACACCTGTACAGACTAAAAAATGGGTCAAGGGGGTTAATACAGTAAAATAATCCCATTCGAAGCAGAGAAAAGGCATGCTAGGAGGCAAATAAATCTTCTTTAGGTCCTATAGTATAACCACCATTTAGTCACATTGTCGGAACTGGCTATGGAGACATGCACCGAGTGGCCTTCTAGGTCTGGCTCACTCCACCACACATTTGTAGGAAGTAGGAAGAGGAAAGAGTCCTGTAAAGACTCTGAGCACAGGGTGTTGTACACAGTTTTAAAAGACACATTCTCCTTCCTCTGTGATGTCCCAGGCAAAGTACTGACAAGGGAAGCAAGCCTCTACTCACCCGTCATCCAAGCACGCTTGTGCATGCAGCAGTCACAACTTCACACCAGAGAGGTCAGGAAAGGAACAACGGGTGATTTATGACCAGCAAGCAATGCCAGGACGGCAGCAGCAATGGTTATTAACTTGGAGACAGCTAATGGATGTCCCAACCCTCATAAGCAAGATCAACTAGTTTAAAAAAAAAAAAAAAAAAAGGCACAGCCCTGCCTTCCAGCAGCTCCCTCTCACCCAGTAGACTGGAAAGAGGTCTGTGACAAAGATCTGTTCCCTACCTCTGAGGCTCAGATCAAGTCCTTAACCGATCAAGATGTTACTGTTCACAGCCCAGGTAGAGGACTGCGCGATCTCTCATCAAGAAGCACATGAAGCTATGTATATACATGTATTAAAGTTCATGCCCAAGTTAGAAATGAAGCAAAAGAAGGCAACATTCATGCAGACTTGGGTTCAAATCCAACCCCATGTATTTGTCATTTATGGCAGATAAAAAGTGGCAAATGGGAAGAGAATTAGAACCACTGTGCATGTCTTCTGAGCTTAGGGGACTGCCTCTGTAGTCTAAGTATATGTAAGATCCCACTGCCTTGAGGAAGAAATATGTGCAATGCGAAAGAAAAAAAGAAAAAAATAACTTGTGTTTACTGGCACTTCTTTGACAAATAACTGCCAATGGAGTCCAGAGGAAACCCCAACTTTCAGCTATTTCCTCTCTGTGAGACCTAGAGACTCTGATTTTATTGAAAATTCCCCTTCTACATTACAGTTACCCAATTGGCTTTACGGTCTTCTCCCTATCCTGTTTTAATTTACAGGTAAGTCTGCGAAGATACAACCAGAGTCACTGGAAGCAAAAAAAAAAAACAACAAAAAAAAAAACTTTGATGTCTTCATGACATAAAGATGCAGGGGCAGGGGGACCCCTTTGTGCATAGATGCCCCACTGTCTTGCTCTCACACATCTGACAAGGCACACAATTCCATATCTTCCTTTGTGTTCCTTTCTGAAAACAAGTTTGTGCTTACACATCTCGGTACTCCACAGTGTTAAATAAACACAACTCCCATAAATCCCTGGCAAACAGGTAAGCCACGTAGAAATAATTTCCTAACTCTCAAACTCTCAGCTTAGGGAAAGAAGGAGGTGATGGGAGGCCAGAGAGAAAACTTAAAAGATGGTCCCAAAGTCATCTGGTAAACATGCGTCCCAGAGAGAATGTGTAATGCATAGCAAAACAGACACTTCACTAATTTTAAATGCCTAATTATATACTGCCTAAACAGAATTATCAAGAGATTTGATTGACTTCTACAGAGCTGTGATTGCCATCAAGTCAACTCAGAGAAATAATAAATAATGTTTGACCTTCTGCTGTCCTCCACAATTACTCATGGTATCAAAATATGTGGGGTGCAGGCACTCTCTTCCAACCCTGCCAGGGAACACGAAGGTCACAGACTTATTTGAAGTTCGTGATTCAGACTCATTTACCCTGATTTATGGGGGGAGGGATGGCAATTAAAAAAAAAAAAAACCACTTTAGTTGGACAAAACGAAATTAATAAGGGAGTTGGACTTTATGAATAAGAGCAACGGGGGAAGCAGGCTTAATAACTGTGGGGTTTTTAAGATAGCCCACCCAAAAAGAAGAGGAGTCTGCACAGAGCCTTAAAAGTCACTTTGACCTGAAGGAAGGGGCAGAAACAGGCTGGGCAAAGGCAGCATCCATCACTGGTTGTTTCCTCGCAGTCTTTGAGGCTTAAGCATCTTCAACAAATAGTGATTTGTGAGTATGTAAGTAGAAGTGGCAATGCTGAGCTAAGAAACATGTCTGGTTTTGAAAGAAAATGCCATATAAGGCAAAACTTTGCCCCAACTGGTGTACGATGCCTGTAAGATGCATAGTCTGGATTTCAATACAGGAGATTTTTCTGTGCTGGATAGAAAGACAACGTGAAGTCAAACCTCCTGACATTGACATCAGACTGTGAACAGTCACACTCCTCTCATCCACTTAACTGTGTGGGTTGTGTGCTGGCATGACTTCCCGAAAGTTTTCAGTCACTGAATCAAAGCTACGGCTTCAGACCTTCACTGTCCTGAGCCTAGTCCATGTCAATGTGAGTGCAACTCAGCTCAAACCATTCAACTCACATTTATGTCTAAGTTAAATCAAAGTCCAAAAGAAAGCCACAGTGAGAACTCAGTCAGTAAAAGGTTCTCTGTGCAAGCATGAAGACCCAAGTCTGATCCCAATAACTCACATAGAAAACTTGGGTGTGCTGGCAGGGTAACCATCTCAAGAGGGCCCCATCGTCCATGAAGAAAGATCAGTTCAGCCAATATACGCTAACTTTTCTATTCCATGCTCAAGCTAGCTCTAGCACAGCAAAGAAGAGACTATCAATTCGCAGTCAAGACTTAGCCCTCGAGCAACATTTGATCAGCATCACCGAAGCATGCCCTTCTCTTCCACATGCTTACATCTGAGTGTAGGGGCAGGCGCACAGCTGAGTTAGTAAACTGTTTGTCTACCACACATGAGACTCGAATCCCAAGCAGCAGGTACAGTCAGAGTGGTGATGAAAACCTGTGATCCCAGGCAGGAAGGGATGTCTGCAAGAGGATCAGAAGTTCAAGGTCATCCTTGGCTATATGCTAAGTTGAAAGCTAACTTAGAATCCAAGAGACCGTGTCTCAAAAAGTAAAACAAACAAATATAAAATCAGAGTGCAAATATGTAAGACCATTGTCTGTGCCAGCCACTTTATGTACCTCGTGGCACAGACATAATTTCTTTAAGACTCAGCCAAAGTAGGAGACTGCCATCCAAGTGGAGGCTTAGCATCCTTTCTAGGCCCTAATAAGACAAAATCTGCATAGACACCACCCCAGGTCACCTGAGAGGGGCTTGTCACTTTCAGCTGCCAATACCTTTGTCAGTTGCTCTCAGAAAGAAGCTACTAGGGAGATGAAGAGATGGCTAAGCAGGTAAAGGCTTGGAGGCCAGCCTGACGACCCGAGTTCAACCCCTCATAATGGGGTCCACATGATGGAAATAGAGAATGCCTTGCCACTCCCTCGTGTTGTCTTCAGACCTTTACATATCATTGCATGTGCACAGGCAACACACCCACATCCACACCCACAATAAATAAACATAATTTTTTTGAAAATTGAAAGAAAGGGGAGGCCAGGCAGTGGTGGCGCACGCCTTTAATTTCAGCACTTGGGAGGCAGAGGAAGGTGGATTTCTGAGTTCGAGGCCAGCCTGGTCTACAGAGTGAGTTCCAGGACAGCCAGGGCTACACAGAGAAACCCTGTCTCAAAACAAAACAAAACAAAACAAAAAAAAACAAAAACCAAACAAACAAAAAAACCAAAAAACAAAACGAAAACAGAAAGAAAGGGGGCTGGAGAGATGCTTCAGCGATTAAGAACACTGACTGCTCTTCCAGAGGTCCTGAGTTCAATTCCCAGTAACCACATGGTGGCTCACCACCATCTGTAATAGGATCCAGTACTCTCTTCTGGTGTGCATGAAGACAGCTACAATGTGCTCATATACATAAAATAAATAAGTAATTTTTTTAAAAAAAATTAAAAGAAAGAAAGAAAGCACTTGGTTACCTGTTTGGTCTTAGTTAAGAGTAAAGCTACTACTGATCTAAGAGAAGAATCTAGAACACAGTTTCACAAAAGGCCCCAGAGTTGTAAGAGACCTTCCAGTCTACCCTGAGGGAAGAGTTATGGTACATAGTGAAAACTGGAGAAACATGCTGAAGGGACAGGGGAAGAAGGAAAAAGGAAGAAGGCAGAGGAAGCAAGAAGGGAAAGAGGGGGAATCAGGAAGAAAGAAAAGCAGGATGAAGGAGATCGAAAGAACAGAAAGTCAAAAGCAGCTAGCACAGAAGCAAAGGGCTCTCTGGTTAGGTCAGAGAGGAGCATGGCCTCCTGTGGCCCCATCCCTGGCTCCTTCCACTCTGACAAGAAAGCCTAGGAGAGTGTCATCTAATTCTGACTAGGTGAAGGGTCAAGCATAAAGCCAAGTGTCTGGGCTGGGCCAAGAAGCTGGAACTTGCATGGGAAGTGCCTGATAGGAAACATCTGTAGGCAGAGAAATCCTGCAATCTCTGTGGCCTCTAGACCTGGTATTTTATGTGGCACCACCTTAGTCTGTGGGGAAATGGAAAGCAGACCCATGAAATGAGCAGCCAGCTTCAAGGTCTGTGTATTATAGTACCTTAGAATGCTATTTTAAAAACAAAAAAACAAACAGAAAAATCACCTGTCATCTGCGTGATTTCCATGTGCTTCCGTCTCCTTTCCCTTTCATTAGCTGCTGCCATTGCTTTATGTTGTTTTGGTGTTTTTGTTGTTTGGTGGCTGTTGTTGTTGTTTTTGTTTTTATGAATTTGGGGGGTCTTCCAGGACAGTGCAGACATCAGGCACCTTGTTCTCCCATACACTCAAGCAGTGGATAATAATAAACACACAGAATCCATTCCCACACGCCTGGCATCCTCACTTCATTCCACTGTGTTTTGTTTTCACTCAAAATGGTTGACAAGACAAATCCTAGTTGATTTTTTTCCCCAAAAAAATTATATGGTAGGGGCTGAAGAGGCAGCTCAGTTAGTAAAGTGTTTGTCAAACAAGCATGAAGACCCAAGTTCAAATTCCCACCATACCTGTAAAAGCCAATCATGGTGGGTAGCACATGGCTGCAATCACAGCTTTTAGGAGACAGAGAGAGGCGCCGGGCCCTGGAGCATGATAGTCACTTAACGCTGCCAAATCAGCAGGCTCTAGGTTCATCAAGAGATCCTGTCTCAAAAAATAAGGGGGAAGGCTACAGGGAAGATAGTGGACATCACTTTCTAGCCTCTATAAACCCACGTGTGCACGTGTGCACACACATACAATCGGGTTTGGTCTGGGATTCATTAAGTTAGAAAATTATAAAAATAACTCACTAGGTGTTGTGAAAAGTGTCCTCCCAACTCAAGCCTCACAGTGCTTGGATGTGAAGAGAAGGTGGGGCTTTCTTGCTGCTGCTTTTGGCAACAAAAGCAGAGAGAAACTGCTTCTCCCAGCTCCCCACAGCCCCACCCTGCTCCTCTACCTAGAACAAAATACGCCTTAGGGAAGACTGAATTCACGTTGGCCACTGCAACCCACCGCTGGCATCTGGCAATCACTTCATGACTCGCTCTTAAGCAAACACTTTTTGGAGGGTGGGGGAGAACAATCTAGCGAGGTACACGCCTCATCTGTGAGAAAAAGTGAGAAGGAGTCATATTTCGACAATGAGGGATAGTACCCTGGTGAGCTCTCCTTTAAACAAAAATGTGGACTTCAGAATGTCCTGGAAGTTAACATCATGCCAGTAGATTTATCAAACAATTGGAGGCAGTTAAAGACACATGAAGTGTCATATGAAACAAAATGGAATTCCTCTCTGTAATCTTACAGGATAAATCTTTGGGTTTTTTTTTTTTTTTTTTTTTTTTTTTAAGGGGTCAAAAATTCCAATGTAGAAGACATGACATGCAAAGCATCTTCCATACAAATTTCCGGTGCCATCTTACTCTGCAGACATAAGACAGAAGACGTGGCTAGTCTGAAGAGATGACAGAAACTCAAAGAAGTAAGAGAAACCCACTTCTGTATAGTCCAACTTCCTCAAAAATGGATTTAGGTGACTTTAGCCCATGATGAGCACAGAGAAGCCCTCAGCTCTTAGCACCATTTGACTATGCAAACGAGAAAGGAACATAATGATCACCCGGACTGGCAAGCTTTACTCTTTCCCATATTTCCTTGCCGTCAGGTTTTTGTTTTGTTTGTTCATTTATTGGAGGAGGTGCGAATACGCACACAGCACACACACAAGTCAGAGGACAACTCGTGAAAGTCTACTATCTCCTGATACAACTCAGTCTCAGCAATGAAACACAGGTCACTAGACTTGCCACAGAAGCCTTACCACTGAATCATCTCACCCCACCCTTCTTTGGGGATTGAGATTTTTAGGTAGGGTCCCACTCTTTAGCCCCAGCTGATCTAGAACACACTCAGTGTACAGTGAGCCTCCTGCCTCAGCCTCTTGAGTGCTAGGATCACAGACTTGGGTCACCAATCTTGGCTTTAAAACTATTTTTACTGTTAGGTAGAAGCAGCAGCTTTCCCCATAAAAATTAGTGAGCCTCAAAATTTAATGTAGACAAGGCTGATCACATTTGTGGAGTTAACACATGCATCTCTGGCTTAGAGTAGGAAAGAAAATCCGCAGACACTGAATAGTTAGGGGAGCGAGTTCTGGGGTGCAACTGTGCCATCGGGTGACTACATACACGATGATGCACTGCACATTTCCAAGATAGAAAACAGGAGTTACAAAGTCTCTCCCACAAACAGATGTTGACTGTTTGAGGAGATGGGCCCCGATTTAAATATTACACAATGTACACACGTGTCAAAACATCACTTACTGCATCACTAATATGGCCTATTTATGCTTTTATGTATTGGGTAAACATTTATTTCAAGGGTTTTTTTTTTTTAAATATAAGTATTCAGACTGGGGAGAAACTGACAGGGCAAAGCACAGCTGTAATCTCCAGGCAGATCCCTGGGGTCACCAGCCACTCAACAGATCCTATGTGGTGAGCTCCAAGCTAGTAAGAAACCACATTTCAAAAAAACAAGGTGGTCAGAACACAGTATAATAAGACCTGAGGATGTGCTCTGGTCTCCACATGTAACACACACACACACACACACACACACACACACACACACACAACTTCTCGGCACTACTACTGGATTTGGGCTGAGCAGGTGGGGAGGGGCTGTAAACCTGCCTTTTAACAATCTACTTAAGGGGTTGGGGTTGTCACTCAATGGTAGAACACTCGCCTACCAACTGCAGGGTCTGAGGCCTTGGATTCAATCCCAGCACTGCTCTAAAAAAAGCACAAAACAATAACAACAACAACAAATCAATATATCAATTGTACAAATGCTGGGACCAAATTCTAACTGCCACTTTTTAAAATTTACAGCCCATCTTCATGTTTGTTTCAAACCCCTCTCCCTCCTTCTCCAACCCTACTTGAACAGCCTGAGCATCTCTCAGATACTGCCATCCATGCTGAGCCAGCCCAGGACATGTACTAGGTCTGAGTGGAGTCAAACCCTTTCTATGCCTCGGTGATGAACTGGGTATGATGGTGATGAACTGACAGTGAGGCTTGGTGACATCATACAAGACAAACCCTAGTTGATGCAAACACACCAACAATACTTCAATACTAGCCTCTGTGCATGGGAAGAGCATAGTGAATCTAACAGCGAAGTTACGACCAAAGGCCCCAGAACAAACAGACATGAAAAGCCGCAATTCCCTTCTGCTCCCTTCTTGGGTCTCCGTCCCACATACCCAAGAACCGAGCACCTCTTCTCAGTACTGGTGATGTCTGAGATTATCAAAGAGAACTGTAACTTGACACTCAATTTCCACCTGCCATGCTGACTTCAGAAACTAACCTCCAGGTAAGATGGATTTCACTAGAGATGGACAGCACAAGTCCAGGGGCAGCATGCTGCCACCTAACAGGCAGGGTGAGCACTGGGCAGATCCAACAGAGAACAGAGATGAGGCACATGGGAGCTTAGAGAATTCCTGGGCATTCCACATCATATCACATCTTTCAGCACCCTTTCAATAACCACGTACATCCTGTCCTGCCCTGCATGACTTCTCCCTTAGCACCTACCACGCCAAAGCTGCAACCGAGAACATGGTCCAAAAACCGTGAAACAAGATGGTATCCCTAGCCTCAAAGTCTCAGAAACCAAAGGTGACCCTTGGGGATAGTCGTGAGAAACCATTTTCAGACTTACTGTCTGGGTAGTCAGTGGGTAAGAAGAGAAAAGAATAAAGCCAAGGCAGAGATATAAGAAGAGAGGGGAGAACTTCTCCTTGTAACTGACTCCAGTCCCACACAGATTTCCCAACAGACTCCCCTCCACTCCTTATAACCAAATCATTCTACCACACACTAGCTTTTCAATATTCCAGGCCCCCAAATTCTGAATTGCTGGACTTGGAGTAATTCACTTATGACCAAGGAACTTCAGACAGATACACCTAAGCCTCCTCTCTTCAAATATAGATCAGTGCCTTGTCCTTGAAATCTACAGACTCTAAGGAGCCACTGACAGGGGCCTTTTTGGATAGATTCAATATTTCAGGACCACAGACGTGTAAAAGATTCACAACTAACAGTTCTAAAGTCACAGGGACTCTTCTCAATCACACTGTGAGTCTTAAGCAAACACTTACATCCATCATTTAAGAACTTCTTAATTATTTCCTTCAGGGGTATCACTGGGGGTGGGGAGTGTTGCTTTGTCTTGGAAGAACACACAACACAGCACTTTACAGAGGACGATCCTAACGGTAAAGAGGACAAGAGCATTTAAGAAACGAGCTGCCACTCGACAAAGAAGGCTCAAGAGAATCATTTAACATGTCCATGACTGTGAGAACCTTTCTTGAGGATGGTGTGTCCATGACATGGGATGGGGTGAGGCACCCTTCATGCAATGTCCTACATTCCCCAGTAATAGCACCTGTACTCAACAATAACAATGACAGCCATGCAGAGACACGAGACTGACTTACCAAGCCAGCTGGCCCTGCCTCTTGTGCATCTGAGCCATGGAGGGAAGCTGTGCTGCACATCTACAGACAGGAGACAGAGACAGGACAGGCAGATGCAATACTGTGGCTAAGCAAGCAAAGCGCTAAGAGGAAAGCTCCATGGCTTTTAAGTCCCCCTAAGTTCCTACCCAAGTTCTGGGCACTAAACGAAACAAAGAGAGTCTAACCGAAAAAAAAAAAAAAAAGTCTCTGCAGAGGGTTTCCAGTGGTGAACAGCCACTGAAGACAGATGACACCCGGAGAACACAGCAGCCAGCAAGGCGGCCTCCATTCCAGAGGGATCTCAGGTCAAGAGGTGACTGAGACATCGCCTTCCCAGCAGGAGTGAGTCACTGGGAGAGTCAGAGGGAGGCAAGGTGGTGGGCTTAAATTTCCCCAGACCCAGAGGACTAGCATTGGCTTAGCAATGTGGAAAGAAAATAAAAGTGACTGTTGAGAAAGACCGGCATTGATGCAGTGGGGACAGAGGCCAAGCCTGGGAGGCATGGCTACAAGGGTGTCTGATGCCTGCTCCATGTATGTAGCATAGGCCAAAGAAGGTGACATGTGTCATATTCTAAAACCCACCAGAATGAAGGCCATCCCCTCAGTGACTATGGGGGTGACTCGCTTAGGCCTCCAGAGATTCTACCCCCACTCCCAGAGTCCATCAAAATGTTCATAAAGTTTAGATTCAGAACCAGAAGGCAAAACACTAACCTAAACACAACTCATACTCTGATGCTCAATCTGAGAGCCAAGACTGCTGTACCCTAATGTGGCTCAGGTAGGAGAGGAAAGAATACTAGTAGCACAGGAACTGTATGGAAACTGATTTCAGGGTGTTCGCATGAATACTAGGTCTACTCAGTCACAGATCCTACAGATGGCTGCTTTTGCATTACAACCACAGGACAGAAAAATGCAAAGGTTCAAAGTATTTTGCAACCTGTCCATCAGCGGGAATGTAGGAAGTACTAACAAGTGCATTCACTTTACCACAGAAACTCAGAGATACTGAATTCTTGTTCCGGATATGTAACTCTCAACATAAAATCTTACCAGCTGAGCAATACAACAGGTCTCCATAGCATATTCAAGACTTGCGAAAACCATTACAACTATTGAGTGAGGAGAGCCTTTACTTCCCCAGAAAGAAACCCTGCACCTATCAGCAAGCACTCTCCGATCCTTCTCTGCCCAGCTCCACACAAACGCAGATCCATTCCTTGGTCAATAGATACACCAAGTCTGATCATTACATGTAAGTGGAATTTTACAGCGTGATCTTTAACCATCTGGCCTCATTCAAGTATATCATTTGTTGTGTAAGGAATCAGTATTCCATTCCTTTTTGTGGTTGAATAATATTCCACTGTGTGCATAAATCACACTATTTGTTCACTGCACTTGGACTGTCTCTTTTTGGCTACTATGAATAATTCTATGAATGTATTTGAGGTCAGATTCTGTAGAAACATATACCGTCATCCTCCTTGGGTGCATGCTAAAAAGCAAAACTTCTCATGTAGTAAGTCTTTCTTTAACCTTCGAAAGAACAGCTCAACTGTCTCTTGAAGTAGCAAAATAAACTAACTTACTTTCTTTCTTTCTTTCTTTCTTTCTTTCGTTTTTCGAGACAGGGTTTCTCTGTGTAGCCCTAGCCGTCCTGGACCTCACTCTGTAGACCAGGCTGGCTTGGTCGCATTCTAAAACCCACCAGAATGAAGACCATCCCCATAGTGACTATGGGGGTGACTTGCTTAGGCCTCCAGAGATTCTGCCCCTGATCGCAGAGTCCATCAAAATGTTCATAAAGTTTAGATTCAGAACCACAAGGCAAAACACTAACCTTTCACAAGTCTTGAATATGCTATGAAATATGCTATGAACTCAGAAATCTGCCTGCCTCTGCCTCCCAAGTGCTAGGATTAAAGGCGTGAGCCAATAAACTTTATAATCCACTAGAAAGTTTAAATTTTTTGAAAATACCTAGTTCCAGGCCAGGTAAGCCACACTTCCCTATGGAACTGATTGACAGTTTCCTAATGACTAATACCCAGAATCTCATCATGAGACTCTCTATGTGTAGTCTTCGGGCAACTGCCCACACAACTTTCTCTTGTCATTCAAGTTGTCTTCTTACTAATAAGCTGTAAAGGTTCTTTATATATGTTGGGTACTAGACCCTTATCAGACATATGTGCAAATGTTAGCTCACTCTGTGGCTTTTCTTTTCACTTTTGAGAGTGTCATAAAGACTCACTCCTCGGTTCCTTCTCCAGTCTTTTAAACACTTCACTTTCACACTGTGATGTGGCCATGGCTGCTGTGAGCTAAGTGGCTACGCTTCACGCTTTTACGAATAAGTATCCAGTTGAGTTTGTTTTGTTTGTAATCAGCTTCTGACAATCCATCAACCATAAACATAAGGGTTTGTCTCTGGATTCCCAGTCCCACCCTACTAATCTGTACCTCCATCCTTATTTTAGTACAATTTTTAAGAACGACAATTAAGTATAAAAGGCAAGGTCTCATGTAATCCTAGGCTCATCCAGACCACATAAGAGAGACAGAGGATGGCCTTGAACTCCTTACGCTACAGTTCTCACTTCAAAGTTCCAGGGGTTACAGGTGTGAGCCAACACACCTGGCTAGCAGTGCCGTGTTCGCTTTATAGTAAGCTTTTTAATCAAGAGGCTTGAATCCCCCAACTTTGTTCTTTTTCAAAAAAAAAAAAAAAAAAACAACTTTTTGCCTATCCTGTGTTCTCTGCATTTCCATATGGCTTTCAGGATCAACTTGCTAACATCTGGGGTTTAGACAGGCATTGCCCTGAATGTGGAGGTCAGAGGACAACTTGTGGGAGGTGACTCTCTCCTTCCACCATCTGGGTTTGAAGGAATCAATTTCAGGCCACTGGTTTTGGCAGCAGATGCGTTTACCCACTGCGCATCGCACCGGCCTCCAGGGTTTTAGTTTCCCAAGCTTTTCTGACAGTACTGTGAATGCTCACTGCTGGAAGTCCCTGTCATTCATGTAAATTCTAGTCTGGAATTACAAAAACACAGTGAGTGGATGTACAGGAAGCAATGACAGAAATCTAAGAGAAACCAACACAAAGCTGGATTCACAGGAGGATTCCCAGAGGAGACAACCAGAGAAGGACTCCAGGAGACTAACATTTCTAAGGGGGTGGGGTCATGTCTGCTCTCCTCACCTAGGCCCACATGCCCACAGAAGGCACCCAAGAAACACTGAGTGAATATTCCTCAACATTAACAGAAAATATTTTACTCTGTATTTTCTACATTAGGTAACAAATACACTTTCAAACCTTGACTGCCTTCAAGACAGGTTGTTTCTCATGGTGTGGATTGTAGATTATTATAATAAGAAAAAATATTATCAAGAAAAAAAAAGTTTGATGAAGAACAAATAAGAAGCTTAAGACAAGGTCACGAGACAAGAACCATACAGTCTTGACAACGGCTTCAGAGCAGTAGACTCCCAGTAAAAGGAGGGCCGCTGCAGAAGAGGCTATCCTGTAAGACTTAAAACCAAATGAATGCATCCGTCCTCTGTCAGAAAAGACAGCGGGAGACAACACAAACAGTCAATGCTCATGATAAGTGTTTCATAAACATCTTCCCATTGGGTCCTTGTGACAAAACCCAGGCAAGTTCACAGGGTCATGGCCCCCTTCCAAAGGTTCAGCCTCTGGCTGCTGACTTACAATGGTGTCAAAGCAATCCATAGCCAGAAGAATGCATATGAGGAATTTTGGATTGTGGTCTTTTCCCAGCCCTGTGATTCCGGTCCATGAGCCATGTGGTAGACAGCAGCAGTGAGCCAGAGCCCAGTTAAGTCATGTGATCACTGGAGCACACAATGGAGATTCCATGGTAGGTATTGCTGCTGAGTTAGGTGACTCAGGCTCCCTGTAGTACATGCAATTCCTGCTAGGATCCAGGGATAATGCCTGGATTTAAACTGAGGAGCGACCACAGTCATCATCTAGAACATGGACAGCAGAGCACTAGAGGTTTCACAGGGTAACATGTTCAAGGACCAGTCACCCCGATTCCAACCGCACATCCTCTTTGTATAAATGCAGATATAGGCACACATTGAATACACAGACAGGCACATAACAAATACACTTAAAATGTAGCAAATACTCAACGCCCTTAAACCAAAAGAGTATGAAGCCCATAAACAAAAATATTTCAAAAATTTTGCTACCAAAACCTATACCACCCATAGTGCATGACACAGTGTTGTTTCTCACATAGGGCAGTGCTGGGCTTGGATACAGAGGCTGGCTCAATTGCAGCATGTCCCTTGTTATAGTGAATCCACTCCCCTGGCATGCAAGGCCTTTGCAGCCCTATATGATTCCACTGATCTGTTCTTCTAGATTTTCAACTACTAAGTAATCAACCCTCTGCATGTAATATTTACACCTTCCAGTCAATTGACTCTCTGCAGCCAAGACTGAGAAGAAGAATATATGGGCATATTTGGAGGCACCGCTGATCAGCAGCCGTTTCTTCTGAAAAGAAAAAAGAATAGTATAGGAGTTGGGAGGAAGGATCTCTGCTTTGATAAAGACCATCTTGAGACTTTTCTCCCTCACTGGTCCAAATTTTAAATCATTTCCTTGCTTTCACATAGTAAATTTGCTGCTACATGTCCAGATACGCCGGGCATCAGGTTACAGTGTGAAGGAGAGAAGATAAAAACAATCTGCATGCTTCCATCTGGCTCTCCTGAGCAAGGTCTAGAGATGTGAAATGTGAGAGACGCTGCTAGCACTGCAGTGGGCAAGACAGAACGTCACAGAAACAAATCTTCTAAGAGGATCTGAGCAGCCGGGAGGTATCAGTCACCAAAATTTACTGTGAGGGCATTTAAAAAGAAATGGAGAAGAAAGACCAGACATCGCACACGGTATGTTGTTTCAGAAATGGATGAAGAGTTGAGTACAAACCAATACATCCAGGAAGTCCACCCTAGAGATACACTGTTCTTACAGAAGTCAGATGCAGGGGTGGGGGCATGAAGACTAAGAGGGAGGGAGGGAGGGAGGGAGGGAGGGAGGGAGGGAGGGAGGGAGGGAGGGGGAAGGAAGGAAAGAAGACAACAGGCAGGCAAGCAGGCAAGCAGGCAAGCAGGCAAGCAGGCAGACAGGCAGGCGGATGGGCTGGGGAGACGGCACATCTGCTAAAGTGCTTACCAAGCAGGAAGATCTGAGTTCTATGCCCAAAATTCAGGTAAAAAAGCCTGGCATGGAGACCCATTCCTATAATCTCAGCGCCATGGAAGGGTAAGACAGGCAGATCTCTAGGGCTGGCTGGCCTGTCAGCTCAGTTCACTTGCTGAGCTCCAGGACAGTGAGCAACCCTGTCTCAAAAAGAGAGAGACAGTACCTAAGGGACAGCACCCATGGTTGTCCTTTTGCCTCCAACACACACACACACACACACACATGCACACTCGAGAACATGCACATACATAGACACACACACACACACATGCAGACACACATGTACACACACATGCACATGAACACACAGACACACGCACATACTCACAGACTTTCACAGACACATGCACACATGCACAGACAAAAAACCAGCCCCCTGGGTATGTATGAATACAGTCTTGCCCAGCTTTGAGGACTCAAAAATTCAAGCTTTAACTATGGTCAGACTTTGCCTCTGCCACATGGCACTGTGCCACACAACACAGATTTTTTCCCCCAGTATGAAAGAAACCAACAGGTCCAATACAAACACGGGCTTTCCAATATATAAAACTTAAGAAAAGCCAGGGTCTGCTCAGAAGACATTAAAATGCTTTATACATCAAAATCACGAGGGTTAGGCAGAAATGCAGCATTAAAATAATTTACAAAATGGCTCGACAATGAACATTTTCCTCCACGAAAAAACAACACCCTTAATGTTTTTCATATGGCACATAAATTTTACAATACCTGCAGGAATATTTTCATTGGTTAAGCCAACACCATTGGTCTTTTTAGCTCTTAAGCATATTACGATTTTTTGCCTTTTTATGGCGTTTTTTGTTGTTGTTTGCACCCAATGTAATAAGCTTTTGAGAACAAGAAACAAACCGCAATAAAAAGAAGAAAGGAGAGCCCTTGTGGACTGCCACTTTCACAAGAGGGGTGGGGGTGGAGTGATCTGAATCTCGCTTTTATGGCTGTTATCTTGAGGCAATTAGTGTAAAATAATTGTCTGCACAGGCCAGAGAGAGAGGCTAAGTTGAGGCACTCGACCGACCACCTTCCCGAAAAGGCTCTCCCTGCAGCCTGCTACAGCAGATGTTGGCTGTTAAGGCTCGCAGACGACACAGTTCATGACTCTTCGAAGACGGCTGTGTGCCACATCTGCAGCTGATGAAACGGAGAGCAGAAGTGTGGCAGACACACAGAGGGGAGTGTGAGCAACAGGGCCAAAGGAACTGTCTTGAAGGCTGGCCTAAAAATAGACACACACTCATACTCCTCCGCCCTCCTCAGCCAGCTCATAAAACCCGGCCTGCCTGTCCTATTATGGAGTCAGCCTATGGCAGGCACTTCCTGCGTCCAGCTAGGGCTTCGGGTAATTCAAGAGCAAGAGGCAGGAGTGGAGGGAGGCAGGCTGTGCCGCATCCTCCAACTGCAGCCCGGCGCTCGGTACAACTGGGCTGTGCTCCAAGTTCAGCTGGGCCCCCAGAGAAAGGCAATGCTTGTGTTTAGCCCGCACAATACTGACATAACATTAACAGATTTACATATGCAAAACTGTGAAGCAACAGGCATTCCCCCTCAATTGACCCACAGCTTGTAGTGTCTGCCGAGTTATTCCCCGCTTCGGCTCTGTAACCAAGTGGGCGGCATGCGAATACCATCTGGGTACCACTTATTGAAAACTGGCAGTCGCTCTGTAATAGGCAAGCTGGCAATAAGAGGGAAGGGAATAAATTGCATCATTTAGTTAACATCCACTTGCTCTGCGGCTGTTAAAAACCCATGACTGAATAATAATTTGGTTATTCCTTTTGCCAGAAACTGCTGTCAGCCAACTTGTACCAGGCATGCTGCTGAAGGCAGCTAGCAAAATTTCCACTTCAACAGAATTGGGAAGGATCAGACGAAATAGGCATGGGTCTCTGGGTGTGAACAGTGGCGACTCCAGTGGTGACACGGGTTTCTGCAGCCTATTACTGTCATGGTCACCCCAAAAACTGGTTGACAGCAAGCCCTGGTGAGCCACCTAGCCAGGCTGGGCCACAGAGCCAAGCTGTGGTGTACAGTAAAGCCTTTGAGTAGCTCAGATCTTAGGGTGCGTGTGTTAAGTGACAACTCGTGGCTCTCAGATGGCTGTGGAGGCAGATGTGGTCAAGCAAGGATCATTCTATGCTCCCAAGTCCTGCCTCAAAACGAACTGGGCTGGCCCCTAGGAGATCTGGGGATGGCTAACGTGTGTCCTCATAAGCCTGTGCTTACAGTCATGTGTCCTACCTTTCTCTGGTTTGTTCAATCGCTTCCAAAGACAACTAACAAAGAAGGTGAGAGGGACCTTAGCCTGCCACATAAAGGCAGAAGTGAGGCTCACTAAAATCCCCTGTGTTTGAAGTGGTTCTCTTTTGGATGCATTCATAAGGAAATTCTCTTACTACATACCACTGAGGAGGTGCCCATATATATATGTGCATAGACAGTACTTTCCCTTTCTATTTCTTTTAGGAAAATTGGGGCAAAACAGACAGAAACAACAAATGTTACAGATCTTTTAAAGAGACATAAAAATATATGAGTTATTACTGAGCAGGTAGCTCAGTTGGTAAAGGATTTACCTAGCATGCATGAAGTCCTGGGTAAGACTCCCAGGACCACAGGAAGTAGGAACAGAGGTACACACCTGTAATCCCAGCAGTCACAAGGTGAAGACAAGGGGATAAGATGTTCTTTTTTGTTGTTGTTGGGTTTTTTTTTTTGTTTTGTTTTTTTGTTTTTTTTTGTTTTTTTGGGGGGGGGATAAGATGTTCAAAGTCATCCTCAACTACAGTGGTAATTTGAGGACAGCCTGGGATACATGAGAAAGTGTCTCATTTAAAAAAAAAAAAACATGCTTTTATACAAATCATTTACAGAAGATACTTTATGTGTGATATAAATCTCTTTCTAATTATCTCTTCCTTATCTTTCAATAGTTTATATTTTATGTAGCTATAGCCTGAGTCAATTACTCTTTCAGCTCTGATCTTTCTAAAATACTTATCAAAGAAAAATAAAGAGTTGGTTCTTTTGTTGTTCTTGTTGTTGCAATTAGCCAGGGTCTGTGGTGCAGGCTGGAATCCCAGCTACTCTGGAGGTAGAAGTGGAGGACCACAGTTTCAAGGCCTTCCTGGGCTACAGGGCAAACTGGAGACCAGCCAGTGTACTTTTGCTAGACCCTGTCTCAAGATTAAAAACACAAACAGGGGCTGGTTACATACCTCAGTGGTAGGGAGCCTGCCTAGCATGCCTCAGAGTCTGGGTTCAAACCTCAGTAAAATAAAAAAATAAAAAATAAAATAAATAAACAGGAAATTCAGAACAAAAGGGGACACAGTCAAGAAAAAGGCATCTTGCTGATCGTGTGTTTAATCCAAGTTTTACAAAGGCAAGACAAGGGCATCTACAGTGTTGTTAGTGGCAAAAATATACATTTACCAAACCTAAGCCTACAGTCCCTCTGACGTCTAAATTTGGGGAAGAAAAGTTAAACAATGTTTCAAAGCCCCAAACAGATTAAAGACTGCTCAGTTTTCTAAGCAGGGTGGTCTTGCTGACAAGAACTCAGTCTGCTGTTGGTGGATGGAAACAGGCAAAATTCCATCATGAACCAGAAGAAAGATAAAAAAGACGAGACCAAATTGTTATGTATTTGACAAACCACTGCAGTTGTAACTTACCATGTGTTTAGGGAAACTCTGGTAATGGTTATTTTCAAGGGAACAACAGTAGCCAAGAAAGATAATAGGCTGGGTTTTTCCTCCCAGAGTCAGCTTATGATTGTAATCTCACCTTGCTCTAAATAGCTTACAAGGCAAAGAAAAGACAAAGTCAATTCTCTATCTAGAGATATCACAAGATTGCTAAGACTGTAAAGCAATAAACTGAATTTGTTCCGGGAAAGGATAAGAAAATGATACTTCCAAGACACTAAGCTAACAATAAATTTGTTAAAAGGAAGCAAAATAGCTATTTTGTTTGAGGGGTTTGTTTGCTTTGTTTTATTTTCTGAGACAAAGTCTTACAATATAGCCCTAGCTGGCCTGCCGCTTTCTATGTAGACTAGGCTGGCCTCATAAAGACTCTCCTGCCTCTGCCTCTGCCTCCCAGAGTTGGGATTAAAGGTCTTTACTACACACCAGCTCAGTACACCTATTTACTCACATACAAACATGTGCAGACAGATCTGAAATAACAAAATCAACAAACTGTCCTGGAAGTGTCACTAGCATGAGTTGGGGCAATGGATATGTAGCAAAGTTCTGTCACTAACTGACCCCAGCCAAGTCACAGCTTCTCTGAGACAGAAAAAAAAATTATATATATATTATATATTATTATATATATTGTTATATTATATATATATATATATATATATATATATATATATTTTTTTTTTTTTTTTTCTGAAGAGTAGCCCAGGCTGGCCACAAACTCACTATGTAGCCAGAATGACTGAATTTCTGATCCTCCATATGCCACACCTCTACTGCTGAGATTACAGATGTGCCCACCATATCCAGTTTATGCAGGGCTTAAACCAAGGGCAGCATAGATACTAAGTAACTATTTACCAACTGTGACAGCTACTCCAGTCCCCAGCAGCTCACTAGGGCCCATTTATCAGGACAATGTAAAAAGGTATCCTATGAAAATGATCCAAGTTACAGAGGATTTCAAAAGGTCTTTTACTTGGTAAACTGCCTTTGGAGTAAACACAGATGATGTTTTGTTTGTTTGTTTGTTTGTTTGTTTGCTTTTTAAATATACATGTTGAAGGACTAGACTGCCTTAGGCAAATATTTATCTTCAGAACTTTATATATTCTTCAACACTTATTTAAAATCCAAAAAGTATCCAGTGACTCAAGGTTACTTTTTAGTATCAATACCTTAGTAAATGACAATACACAAAATTCGCCTAATATAAAGAGAGGCCATTCTGGTAACATGCAGTAACCAAGAGTTGACAAGTCTAAAGAATTTACAAGCTTAGGTTTGATATGTCTAAGAATTTGGAAAATACAGCATTCCTAGAAAATGTGTTTTTAAGCTGCAGCAGCTTTTTTTCCATTCCATGTTTAAAGGAGCCAGGGTCCCATCTCCCATTCCTCTGCCTCATTCACCCTGACTTTTTTTCCAGTAAACTAGATCATGTTTTGTTTTCCTGAATCACTTTAAATGATGCCTATATCTCCTGGAAACAGTCCATTTTCTAATTAACCCTCACCACCCTAGTGTCCCTCAGGGGAAGAAACAATGTACTTTGGGACTCGTAGGCAGTGGGGTGAGTGTGACGGTTTTCTCCAGGAGAGGTCAGGGTGTGAGCTACTGGCCACAGCACCCAACTTCTGACACTCCACATTCACAAGCCAGCTGGCTACAACTAGTGGTCAGTGCCCAGGAAAGAAGGTGAAGGCGATCAGCCCACAAGAAGCAGGAATTCAGGAATTCCCAGGTTGGCCTCATTAACAAAGAAGCTTATGGCCAAGATGGAGTCAGTGTTAGCCAAATCCACCTGGCTGATCTTGTAAAGAATGAAGAACTACTCACAAGTCTGGAAAGTGTAACCAACAAACCTGAAGGGCTGTTTCTGGGATGTTAATGACCCAATCTTTGCGATCAAGTTACAGTTCCACGTGGTTCCTAAGGTCGATTTGAAAAACTGTGATGATGGACAGCTGGGCCTGTGGCCATATCTGCTGTGCACACTTCTCAGTTCTATGATACAGAGTAAATACAGCACAACTTGTAGGTTGAATGCATGAATCTTGTTCCCTATCTGTGGCTGATGAGATGCCAGGGTGTGTAAAGGACAATGCCAGTACTCAAAGCTCACTTCTCAGAGGCCCTGGGACCCCAAAGCCTGTATGTGTGGAGACCACTCCACAGACATTCACTGTCCTACCTCCTGAGCCACTACCCAGTGGTATACTGTAGCCATACAACCAGTCATTTCCCTCAGCTTTTATGAAAAAAATAAAATCTAAGGGTTCATCATCACTATGATCTAGGGGAAAGAAGAAATTACAAAGGAAAGTGGGGGAGAGGCAGGGGAAGGGGCAAGGAGGTAGTGAGGGGAAGAAAGAGGGAAGAAGAAACCTCACTATGTAGACAAACAAATTGTGAAACCTACAAATAAATACTCAGGGCTGAATTCCAACACAACTATCATGGCTGTCACTTTAAGGAAATAAAATTCTTATCAAACACAAAAAGGTTCCAGGGAATTCAATCTATGTGGGACTTACATAAATTGTAAATTACAGGATTCTGAAACAATTAGGATTAAGTAACATATTCTTCCCCCAGGCAGTTAGGGTGTTTGTCCCAGCTACCCCCATTCTGACCTACCAGGAGGCTTTTCTATACAATGTGACAAGGGACTCTCCCACTTCCAGGTCAAGGGTCAAAGAGCTGGGTCAGAGAGCAGCTTTGTGGAAACTCAAAGAAAGCCTTTTACTTGTGGAAAGGCAGACAAAGGTCCAGGCCTCTCCAGGTGTAAAGTAGGATGCTCTCCCATGCATCTCCAGGATTCTAGGCACCAGTAGTCTGAGCTTAGCGGATTCGTCCATGGCTCAGTGTACTACTGAGAACTAGCTGCTGAGAGGCACATCCAAGAGCAACATATATGTTTTCTTTCTTCAGTGGCACCCCAAGTCAAAGAGCCCCTCTTGGGGGCCCAAGCAGAGCAGAGATTGGTGTGAAACAAAAACACAAGGAATTTTTGTAGGGAATTCCTCCTGACATGATTACCTGACACCTTGTTGACCTAACTCAAGGCTGGGCTGCTGATGAGAAAGACCGGGAGAGCTTCAGGACCCCTCTGTAAGTAGGTGGTCAGCATCACGTCTCCCATTGATGGGATCTTTTCATAACAGGGCTCCAACTCTGGATGTGCACATGCACACAGCATCCAAGGAAAAAATGTGGTTTCCTCTCGGGTCAGAAACCAACTTCTAAAGCATAAACTCCCAGAGCCCAGGCCAGGGGACACAAACAGTCAATGACACAGAAGGCCAAAGGGCAGCCTGGAAAGGCATGAAGGAGAGGGAAGGCAGAAGGTGAGGCAAAGGCTCTTCACAGTGGCCTCTCGGAACACCTGGGTCACTGTCTGGAAGGGAGAGAAGTTCCAGCATTCAGGGAGTCCCTGTACTTAGAAATACACTGGAAAAGGGGGATTTCAACCACGAGCATAAGGGGGAAGGGGAATGTGGGGAGAGGAGGGCTTGGCTACATGAAAAGAGGTTGAATAGTAATGAGGGTGGATTTGCCACCTTTTCTTTTAAATGTAAGCACTTAAAGGCACATGGATACGATACAGTTTCATTGGCTCAGTTTTTTTTCCCATTGAGTTTTATTTTATATGAATAGTATCTCAAAAGTTAACCGGCTACAAAAAGAAATACACACACACACACACACACACACACACACACACACACACATTTTCCTCTAATTCTCTCCTTTTACTCCTTCCTCTCCAATCCTCCCAACAGCTAGAACCGGTCCTTACTGCCCTGGGAAAAATGAGACAAGTCAAAGGAAAAGCAGGCTGTGCACAGTGGCCAACACCTGCAATCCTAGCTTTACAGAGATGGTGACTACAGGGTCAGAAGTTCAAGCTTAGCCTAAGTCATATGGTAAGTCTGGGACCAGCCTGAGTAACAAGTGACCCTGGCTAAAAAAATAAAAAAAAAATAAAAAAAAAAAATTAAATTAAAATAAACTGGGATTAAATAAATGGCTCAGCAGTTAAGAGCACTTGCTGCTCTTGCTGAGAACTCAATTCATAACTGCCTTTAACTCCAGTTCCTGGGGTAAGACACCTTTTTCTGGTCTCCACAGGCACTTCATCAATGTGGTACACACACACACACACACACACACACACACACACACACAATAAATCTTTAAACAAAACAAAGAAACCTGTAAGTAACATTAGAGTGGGTACTAGGAAAAATCACTACTGCTGATAAATTATTACTTGACAAACATAAAGAAACAGTTCTTTGAAGCATACTCAGGGAAGGTCAGGACCTGGAGCAGTACACAGTGCCCCTTACAGGTCTGGGAACGGAGGCAGAGTGTGTACCTATCCAAAGTCATGAACAAGAGACAGAGCTGGGATCAAAGCTGGCGAAGTTCATCCCTCACCACACACAGTTGGCCCCCTACAGCTTCTGGTTCCACATTGGCAGACTGAACCAAGTGAGATGGAAAGTATGCACAGAACAAAATAAAAAAAAAAGTAAAATAAAACAAAAACTTGTAACATTTAAGCTGTGGGCAGATAATGACCATCCCTGAACAATATTGTCTAAAACCTTCAGAGCATTCACGTAGCTCTTAGCCATCTAGAGCGTAAGGTGTGTACAGGGACTATGAAGATACTGTGCTGCTATCTATAAGAGGCTGGACCACCTGTGTACCTGAGAACAGAGATACCTAGAAGTATCTCAACAATACATTAACTAAAGAAGTTAATTTTTGACTTTTGAGCAACTGAGAGTCCACCATCTGGTTATATATTGGGTTCTTATGGTTAATCTTAACTTGTGAGATCTATGGCTGGCTTTACATATGAGATAACAGAACACTTGAAAATAGCAACTGCAGGAGAATTAAGTCAGTGCCCTCCTTCAGAGCCTACTAGGGTTCTTTCCACAAGAACAAAGTCCCCGTGTGTTCTCCTCATCTCTCCATTTCTGTACTGGGTGAATGTGCATTTTATTTTTACATTACAAACCACATGTATCTCAGTGACAAAGGCTTCAAATATTTTATTTGACATGTTAGATACAATAATGAGAATGAAATCATTTTTCAGTCCTGACTCTACCTCATAATCTTTCTATGAACCAGACTTGTTGAGAGCTCTTGAAGAGCACAACAAGCGATAAAGAATATTCCAGTTCTCAAAAAAAAAAAAAAAAAAAAAAAAAAGGCTTTAGGAAAAAACTTTCTGGTAAGCTCATCTTCCTGTGCTTTTCTGAAATGCCTTTCAAAACTTTGAAACTAAGCATATATCAAAAGATGTTTGTCAAAGTCAACGTTTCTTTTTAAAACCGTTAACTACCAAAGTAAAACAAGTTCATTGTATAAAAGACTGTAAACAAAGCAGCATAAATAAACCCAGGGTCAGGGTGCAGGCCTGAGTTTCCCACCTCCACTGCCAAGACAATGAGTAGAGGAGCAGCCACCAGGGCGGGTAGAGGCTGGAACAGCCATGTTCTAGGTTCCTTTACCCCCCCCCCTCCCCTTTCTCCAAAGAAATGGTGTAAAAATTCCTAGTAAAGTAGGTTCGGTGCACAGACCCTGGATGAGCTTGCTTAGGTTCCAATTCTAACTCACCACACACAGGAGCCGAAACTAATGAACTAGTGATCTCTTCAGGCCTCAGTTTCCACAGAAACAAGGTTAACAGCATGGAGATGATAAAGCACCGTTTATCTCTCAGAATCACATGGTGAGGATTAAAGAAGTTTCCCAAGCTAATGTTTACAGAACAAGCTAATGTTTACAGCCAAGACCAGCAGAAAAGTCCTCTTTAAGTAAGGTTACATACACTTTCAGAATGACTAGGTAGCCAGTAGGGGAAAAACAAAAGCATGCACCCAAAAGTGCTCAGGAAACTTAATTTGTTGGAGACAAAACAAAAACAAAACAAAACAAAAACCAGGAAAAATATGAAGGCATGAAAATTTGAATGACTGACTGAGTCTATCTAGAAACCCATAGGTAAACAGAGACAGCTTTTTTCCCCCCCTTTTTAATTTCCAATCTATCTTACTTTGTGGTTCAAATCCTAAGGATGTACTGATTCACCTAAGATGCAAACTCAACTTCTCAAGGGTAAAGAAGTAAACTGCTCTATCTGCAATTAATGTCCTTTTTTACTTTTTTTAAATTTTTTGCCACTGAATATCAAATAACTGAGGATTAAAAAGAAAGAGAAAAGAAAGGAAGAAAAAGACATGGCAAGAAAAAGGAAAGCAAGCAGGCAGGCAGGCAGGCAGGCAGGCAGGCAGGCAGGCAAGCAAGCAAGCAAGCAAGCAAGAAAGAAAGAAAGAAAGAAAGAAAGAGAGAAAGAAAGAGAGAGAGAGAGAGAGAGTGAGTGCATGAGCGAGAGAGAGCAGGGTAGCGGCAGGTTTGGGACACCATTGACACTGTGGGGTGACTTCAGTGGGATATGCTCACTCTGCAGCCCCAACTAACCAGGGAGAAGCCACCATGAAGGTGTAGGCCCTGGATTCCAGAGAGCTGAGATTTTCTCAAGAGACAAATTATGTAACTAGAGACATAAAATCTCCTGCCCACTTCAAAAATATTACCAACCAATTCAGAGAAAATGGTTTTCTCTAATATTTATGCACTTCAGAGATTCTGAGGAGACTAACACCTAAAGTGAGTAGCCTGAGTGTTGAGTTTGCTGTACATGTTCCAACTTCAACCCCTAAAGGAGCAAATAGGAAAATTTCCAAAGGAAACAATTTCTGCAGTGTAAGACTCTCAGGACTCCATCCACAAAAACATTCTATAAAATGTCAAGACATTTATAAGAGCAAAGTGTGCTATAAAACAAAATGACACAAATTACAGGATATTCTATTAGTTGATTCTGAACACACGACATGTAACCATCCGTCCCCTTAAGTACGCCTGGAGTGATTCAAATACAGGGCCAAGTCCACAGCACTGTTACATTCTGGTGAGTGGCGTGACCCTGTTCAAATGCATAGCTCACATGTACATCAAAACACAAAGCACTGGATGGAGAGGTGGCTCAGTCAGTAAAGTGCAGGCCACAAAGGCATGAGAACCTGAGTTCAGAGCGCCAACATCCATGGAAAAATCCAGGAAAGGCACGGAGGCAGTACATTCCCATAATCCAGTGCTAGGGAGCTAGAGACAGAAGGACCCCTGGGGTTTGCTGGCTAGCCAATCTAAGCACAGGTTCGGTGAGAGACCAGTCGCAAAAATAAATAAATAAATAAATAAGGTAGAGAGAGACTGAATAATGCACCCACCGTTAACCTGTAGCCAGCTTACATACACAGACACAGAGACACAGACACAGTCAGTTAGACAGACAGACAGACAGACAGACAGACACACACACACACACACACACACACACACACACACACACACTGGCCTAGACAGATGGCAGTGGTCTAAGCCATGAGTCCCATGCATCTTCCCAGGTTTCTCAAGACACAACCTATGTATAAAGTGTGCACTCCAGTCATAATGAACACTCCACCTTCCTGGTTTAAGGAGAACTTTGCATTTTCACTCGAAAACCTAATTTTAATCATTTCAGAGACAACTATCAAAACAGAGGACTCACTCCAATCTCCTTGGTACCACTGAAGAGCGACCCAACACAACCACCATAGACTCTGGCCCTTCCCATCTTTTCACTGCTACTCTCTACCACTCAGCTACCCCAATGGCTCAGGCAGACTGAAAGGATGAAATTACACTACTAAAGCAAAACCTGATAAGGATTTCCACACTATTTAATTTCTTCAAATCACTCTGCGTGCACTTCAGCTTTCTGGAACAAATAATCATGCTAACTTCACCACTCACAGAAATTATCTTTTACTAAATATCTGTCCCTAAAAGAAACCTCATGTAGACAGTGAAAGAAAATTCATAAAGCAAGCTCTCAACAAAATTAACTCAGCTCAAAACAGAACCACGTGAGAACAAACCCACTCAACACTATTCCACCACACAGAAACCATGCGAGAAGACAAGAGAAACCAACACGGAGAGACTCCAATCTAGGAGAAGTCAGACGACCTTTTGTTTAAATGCAGTAACAGGTCCTAAGGAAAATTCAACCAGATGATCAAACATAACAGACACAAAGCCACAGAGCTGTCACTCTACAGAAATAATGACTAGGAGATTAGCCATGAACACACTGTGCTAAAATGCTTGTGAGAAACATCAGAAATAAAGGATCAACTGTCTTCCTAGTCAGAGGGAGGACACAGATTCTTCTAACATCATTAGCTATTTCAAATTTCAACCAAGAGGAAAACGGAAATTATTTTTAGCACAAAATTCAAAAAGGTAGTTTAGAAAAAAAAAAAAAAAAAAAACACCATCGCTGAAACGGCTGGAACCAGCAAACAGAAGACAAATGGATGGAAATACTGGTCGTTACAAGAACGGAAAGCATCTGAGTGTTCCTGCAGGCCACGTGCTTCCTATTTTGAGTTATCATAGTTTATCATCCTATTCTTGACTCTGGAAACTAGTTAGGGGCAGCATCCTGCTGGTATCTACTCTGGCGTTTAGCCTCCTGGCCTTCGCTGTCTCCTTCACCACATTACTGCTAAGTTTCCAGAAAGTTATCAGGAAAAATATGAGCCACGTTGCTTTTATTATTCTTATCTCAAGGCTTGAAGTATTCCTGAAAGTTCTATTTTGTGGTCAGCAATACGGATTTCTGGCACCTTTGAATGCCACTATCTCTGGTCCATAATAACTGAGAAAACAGACTCTGTCAAGTTTGGTAGCGCATCTGCTAGGTGTAGTGAGCTCCCTCAATGTCAGGTCTCAGTTTTCCTGCTCTGTACTGAATTTCTTAGGTAGCATTGTCCAGTATGTCACAGGTCATAGTTAACTCCATTCTAAGCCATGAAAAATTCATTACTCAGATGAACGTGGGTTAGCATTTCTTGTGACGGTGGCCAAATTTAGATGCTGTAAAATTGCAAGCTTTATTAATTTCACTTCACTTCTGCACCAAACTTTAATCACTGAACTCGAAAAAAAAGCACTAGGCAAAGGTTCTTCCCACCAGTAAGAAACTTCTAAGGATAGTCACAGGATGGAAAGACAAAATGCATTCACTTTTTCAGGTTTCATCATAAACTGGGTCATTTTTTTCCCCCACTGTCTTTGCTGGAGAAAAACCACTGTAAGACTTTTCTGGTTTTTATTCCTTTTTTGCCAGTGATTATAATCTGCTAACAGTACCAGCAGACGCCATACCTGCTTCCATGTGTCCCATTATTGGATTTATTAATTTTTTTCCCAACAGATCATGGGCACATTGCAACCAAAACATATAATCATTTTCTTTGCACATGTGTGAACACTCGCATGTGTACTGAGTGGTATGTGCACACATGCACATGGCGGCCTGAGGTTGTCAGGTGTCAGGCTGCCAGCTCTCTACGATTTGTATATTGAGGCAAGCTCTCCCACTAACCCTGGAGTTCACAGCTTTAAAGACTCTAGTCCACCAGCTTGCTCTGATGATTCCCTGTGTCTGCATTCCGTGTTCTGGGATAACAGGCAGGCTGCAACTCCCACATGACTTGAACCAGGGCTGCTGTGAACTCACACTCCTGTCCTCAGGTTGTGCAGCAAGTGCTTTACACACTGAGCCATCCCTCCGGGCCCTGGAGTTTTCATCTTTTAATTTTGGAACCATCACAGAAAACTTAAGCTGCCTTACAAACCCATCACCCCAAGCCTCAAACATTCCTATAATCTAAGAGGCAAGTGTCTGTTGTTATTCAACATTAGCCTGAACATAAAAATCTTTCTGTTTAGCTGCCTATGAACACAAAAAATATTTAAAATGCTGGTCATTAGGTACAGTTTCTATTCAAGGGATGTTGTTAGAGTCTGGATGAGAGTTATGAAATCTGGACCAGGAACATCTGACTCCACAAGTTTCTTAATCTAGGAAGAATAGGCGTTCCACAGTAAGTTCTCCAAAAAATTTCAAATTTATTTCTCCACCACAAAACAAATCACTTGCTCTTCAACTTTCTGTAACAATTACAATCATAACATGAGCATTCTATCTTTGACAGAATGAAGTTACAAGAGATTTAACCTGGTTTCATCTATTAATCAGATTTGAAAAAAAAAAAAAAAAAAAACACCAATTATTGGCTTCAGCTTCTGTGAGTTTCTACTTGAGGTGTGCAATGATATTAGCTTTGGTCTGGCATCCTTTCACCGTTTAGAGAAAAAGTTATGTCAAGAGCCCAGCCCATTCAAAGTCTTCAATTCTTCTTTGGGGTGTGTTTTTAGAGAAAACTCAACATGAGATAAATTATGTTGGAAACTATCATTTGCTCTAAATAAAAAGACCTGTGTCCAAGGAGAGCATGGACACTTTCTGCCCTGGGTTGGAGCCCCAGTCATCCTAAAATAAGTATTAATTTTGAGAAAGAAGTGAGAATTGCAGAAGAAAAACGTCAAAACCATCTTACGGTGATGAGGGGTGTAGCTCAGTGGGTAGAGCACTCACTCAGCCTACTTGATCCCCAGGACTCCTCAAGGGTGGTGGCCGCCTGTAATCCCAGCATTCAGGACTCAGGACATTGAGGATTCAAGGTCATCCCTAGCTACCTAGGGAATTCAAGGCCAGCTGCAGCTACATGAAACTTTGTCTTAAAACTAAACTAAACTAAAATCTCTTTGAAGTGACTGTTTGTGGTCAACCTCCTGGACAAAACAACAGGAAAACCACATAATAGCTCACGGAACAAGTTCTAGTGTTTCGATGTCACCACTGCCACCAGGTTTTGTATAAAACATAATTTTTAAACTTGAACAAACAATAAAAAGAGATGTTGATAAGTTTTCAGCATTTGGGAGTGAGCAAATGCTAATGCCCACTGTGGCAGGAACATTCAGAGTGCCTGGCGGGCCTCTCCTTCCTGATGGTCCGCAGACTTTAGCCCTCTACTCGAGGCACAGCATAAAACCGTCATTCCTGATTGTGTGCTCAGAAAGGGGCAGAAACGGAGATAGCTGTGGGTCATCTTTTGGGGATTCATTACCGAAATACCACTTAGCAAGATCCATGAAGAGAGAGAATTATCACAGTAGTGTCTGCTTACAGTAACACATTTTTTAAAACAAACTTTATTATTAAAATAACTTGCAAATAAATAAAAACATTATACACCACATTATCTAGAACACCAAAGTCTATGCAATTCAATACTCTATCCAGTTAGAAAAGATATTCAGAATGAAAACTGTGGAGCTTCATATGTAATTTTACATGTTCAGTACTGAATATATTTTATGCCCTTATCCATTACCAAAACCAAAAAAAAAATCCACAACAGAACTGAAAGTAGAAAAACAATTATATCCTCTTTCATATCTTGTGTCTATTACCAGTACATCCAGACCTTCTTCATACAATTATATCTGGCTTTTCTTGTTCTCTTTTCTTCATATTGCACACGCACGCACGCGCACACACACACACACACACACACACATACACAGTTGTTAACACACACGCATATAATTTTTGGCTAGACTCCATACAAAAGGGAGAGTGTGCAGGTTTTCCTTCTGAGATTATGTGACCTCACTTACTATTAGAGATTCCAAGTCCATCCATTTCTCTGCAAATTTTGTGATTTAATTTTTCTTTAGAGCTGAGTATTATTCCATTTTTTATATGTAGTAATTTTTATTACCCATTCATCTGCTGATAGACAACTCAGTTGATTCCAATTCTTCGCTCTAGTGAAGAAAGCAGCAGTAAACTGAATTGCACAACCCCTTTCACCCAGAAAACTGTGAAAAGTAAAAAGGGAGAGAGTCCATTCATCTGGTGTTGCATTAAGTAAGGACAGTAAAAACTGCCGTAAACTTTTGAATATAGTGACCAAGAAAATGTCAAACTTCCAGCATATTTTGAACTGTGTTCTGTTTTCCTTTTCTTGAACTGTGATAAAGCATTCTTGACCACAAACAACTTGATGGGTAGAGGGTTTACTTCTTCTATAGTTCCAAATGACATTCTATCACTGAAGGAAGCCAGTGCAGAAACTCAAGGCACAGCCAGAGTCAGGAACTGGAAGCAGATGCTATGGAGGATGGCCACTTGCTAGACTGCTTCTACCTGCCAAGCTCAAGATCAGCCATCTTTCTTACTCAGCCCAGGCCCACTTGACAAGGAATGGTTCCACCCACACAGGGCTGGGCCCTCCTCCATCAAGTACCAATCCAGACAATGCCCTACAGACATGTCTATAGACTAATCTGAGAGAAGCAATTCTTCAACTGAGGTTCCTTCTTCCCAGGTGTATCAAACTGACAGCCAAGGCTGGCTATCACAGTGTGGTAAAGACAGTGAAATTCTGCATGTGGATACTCCTACAGCATCATGCATGTGGGCTAAGACTGGATGAAAGGACAACCTAAACAAAACAAGGTTTACATGAATCGTGTTAAACTGAGGGACCGAAGCAATCCTCAGGAAGCATTTTACAGAGAACATTTAAAAAGAGTGGTCCTGATGTAACATGAATAGAAGCAAGAGATGAAACTGCTTAATCTCATTTACGGAGGTTTAGTTCACAAGAATGGATTTTTAAAAATACATATACACATTTAAGTAGAGAAAAATGGTAATAACCCTTTTCTATATGCATATATTGATCCCGTGTGTGTGTGTGTGTGTGTGTGTGTGTGTGTGTGTGTATGTGTGTGAGTGTGTGTGTGTGTGTGTTTATATGAACACGCACGTCTGGTGTGCATGTGCAGGTCAAAGGCCAACATGGAGGATATTTGTCAATCTGTCTCCATACTGGTTTTTTTGAGTCTCTCAGTGATGCTGGAGCTTACCAATTCTGCTAGAGCTGCAGGCCAGTGAGTCCCAGGCTCCTCCTCCATGGCCTAGGGTTACAAGTGTGCACTGCTGTACTAGCCTCTTACAAGGGTGATGGGGATCTAAGCTCTGGTCTTCATTCTTGTAGACAGAGCAAGCATTTCACTGACTCTACAACCTCCCTAAGGCCTATAGTACAACCTTTTAAAAATAAAGAATATTACCTCAGGAGACACTCTGCTATTTGGAATTCCTAAATTCACAACAGCAATATTTAACAAACTGCAGCAAGCACCAGCTTTTTGGTTTTTCTTATGGATAGAAGATAGACTAAGAATCTACAAATTAATTATTCTAAACACTGGGCCTATACAAATGATCTTTCTGAAAAAGTAACTGGAAGATGACTGGTTTCCAGTATGAGTTAAGAGGGAAATAGCAGAATTAGTTAAGTTATATTTCTAGAAGAAATCACTATGTACAATTTGGGCATCCCCAGATTATTGCTTTCTATATATCAAATGATTAATTTATAAGTTTCCCTGAAAAAGTCTGTTGTAATAATAATAATAATAATAATAATAATAATAGAAGAAGAAGAAGAACAACAACAACAACAACAACACTGTTTCTCTCCAACTACAGCAACAAAACACTGGTCTCTATAAAAAAGCTCCTGCAAACTCACTGTCAATCTTGGTTAAGTCTGAGTCAGAAATTATCAATATCCACCATCTTTGGATATAGTGCATCTACTTAGAGTTTACTTCCTAGGCCATGACTATCTGTACCTGTAATTTTGTTCCTACATTGTACAGGTGAGCAGGAGCTGAAGACAAGGTCAACAGCAGAGATAGCACTGTGAACTTCCTGTACAGTGGGGGATGCAAGGGGAAGCAACTCCAGCCTCCACTGAAGAGCAGTGGACCAAAGCTGGGAAGTTTTAATGACATCTAATAACAGTGCCACCTCTGATGTCCAGTGTTATCCATTTGAAAGTGGATAACAAAGACACCTTCCTCCTTCACCCAAAGCTTTGCTTGCCTGCTCCTTCAGCCAAAGGGGCTGCTGCTGCTGCTCCCTATCTCCTTGGCAACCTGTGCTTCTTCAATAGAGTGGCTTCCTTTCTCCTAAGGACTGGCCTTGGCTACCAACTTCTGTCCACATATGTGGGTGTAGCCAACCAGATTCCCCCTTCTCCACCACTGCCTCTTTCTGGAAGGGATCACAGGTGCAATCAGAACAAGGCATATGAACTCCAGTGAAGTTGGCTTCACCCCTAATGGCCTGATTGGTTGACATCAGTTCCAAAACCACATCAAGGACCACTCAAAAACTGAGATGTTATGCAAAGAAGTCCTCCTGAAAGGCAGCTGAGAAGGAACCTTCTCCTCATCAAGGGGGATTGGACCACAAACTCTCACTCTGCCTCTAGAGCAGTGGTTCTCAACCTGTGGATATCTACCCCTTTGGGACCAAACAATCCTTTCACAGGGGTTGCCTAAGACTATCAGACATTTACATTACAAGATATTTATGTTATGATTCATAACAGTAGCAAAATTAGTTATAAAGTATCAATGAAAATACTGTTATGTTGGGGGTGGGTCATCACAACATGAGAAATCATATTAAAGGGTCAAAACATTAGGAGGGTTTATTGCTCTAGATAATGTGGCAAAGTTGTGTCTGCTCCACTAGTTGCCATAGCTACTGGGTGAAGGCAATCTCCCCTCCAAGATGTGATCACCTCATACCTGGAGAGGAAGCCATACTACATAAGAGCAATGGTCCACCATTACCCATGATGGCTATAAACGGCCATAGTCACCATAACCTGTGTATGTCTGACTGTTCCCCAGACAGTGAGCTGCTTTGGAAATACATAATTTTTTGATCTTTATCTTTTCCACTCACAGAACATAACCTGTCATACAGAAGCAGGAATGGTCATCGAAGCAAGTCATTCAGATCATCCCAGATTCCACTGTACAGTGGTGAATCACAAATGTGGGCAAAAGAATCAGTGAGAACAGTAAGAGACTGGAGTCCTCCGCATGGCTGTGGGAACAGAAAATTGGCAGGAGGGAGGCTCCTCAAGGGTTACACGCAGCAGGTACCACATCCCAGCAATTTCTCTTAGGTATGTAGCCAAGAGAACTGAAAACACGTCAACACAAGAGCCCATACATGAGTTCTCACAGTAGCCTTACTTGTAAAAGCCAGAGGCCAGAGGCAGAAGACAGGCCAAGCGTCTATCACCACGGGCGAAAAGCACAGCCAACAGATACAATGAGATGGTTCTCAGCCACAGGGAGGGATGAGGTACTGACTCAGGCTACAACATAGATAAACACTGAAAACATGACACAGACACGCAAGGCCACGCAGATAACTCCACTCACGGGCAATACCCAGAATAGACAAGTTATAGAATGAAAAGTATGTCAGATGGCTACCTAGGAGTGAAGAGATGGGAGGAGAGGGAAGAGGCTGCTAAGTGGTAGCCAGGGACCCTTAACTCTTCTACCTTCCTGTTTTTCTAGTACTTGAGATTGGACACAGACTGAAATTCTTAAATAGGTATTTTGAGAGAGAGACACACTCATGTCATTTTTATCATAGCACATTGCACTAAGCTATTACTGTTATATATTGTTATAAAGAGCCTCATTTATAAATTAAACTTTACCCTAAGTAAGCAGGGGTCAGTCCTGTCCATGGATTCAGGCATGCACATGGCACTTTAGAATAGATGATCCATGAGTGAGAGGGACTGTGTGTGACCCGAGACGGCATCCATGCCCACTGGACTGCCCATGCCAAGGCTGCATTTCCACTTCCATTTCTTTTCGTGGACAGGGTAAAGAAGAAAGAAATTTCAAGTCATTGGTGCAATGAGCAAGCATACATTTCTCCTCTTTACAGAGCCAGGGCTGCTATCCACTGCTACAAACCATGTCTATGTGTCCCACTCCCAGGCAAAAGAAAGTGGCCAAATGTGAAAACCTGATGAGAGTTTGGGTTTAGAACCAAGACTCTGCAAACAAGGCTGGGCCTTGAACTTCTGCCCCCGATGCTGGGAAGCTGCAGCAGGATCAGAAAGCACTCAACTAGAGTCCACTAGATGGCTGCTTGGCCCCACTGTGGGCAGCACCCTGGCAACCACAGGAGGCCCTGGGATGGGCCCAGGGCTCACCATGTTCTAGGCCCTCTGCCCTGTGCTAAGTGTGTTACAAGCCTTCACTTTGCTAATCCTCACCACTGGCCTTATGTGCTCAACACTAACGTAGCATTTGTGGGGAAAAAAAATGAAGCACAGGAATGTATAACAGCAGGGCAGCGTCGTGTGGCCTGTGAGTGGTGAGGCTGGGGGTCAGAACCTCACCTTCAGGCTCAGAACCTGAGGCACTATGTGTGGAGCAGGACTCATGAGCGCATGGTGAACCTGCTGCTTCCGAGCAGACACAGAGACCACTATATTCACCTGTGCCTTATGGCCGAGGCTGGGCCAGGCTGGGCCCTACCCACACTGTCACATTATGCCAGCAAACAGAGAATGCACAGAAACCTACCCAAGGTCATGCAAATACCAACTACTAAACAAGACTTGATCCCACTCTGTCTGGTTGAGACAATGAAGTCTGGTTTTTCATGCTCAGGTCTGTAGCTAACCTGCAGCTTACTAACCTCACAGTTATATGCTCAGGACTGAAGAACCATGCCCTCCCATTCACTCTTTGAAGACAACAGAAGATTAAACAGTGCCCTTGGTAAATGAGATTTCTAGATAAATCAGGACTAAACCTAGTGAGGTTAGGTAGGAAAGGAGCCAGTCTGGCCATATAAGGCAAGGGGTGTGTGTGTGTGTGTGTATGTGTGTGCACAGCCAGTGAGCAGTCAGGAAAGACTAAGCTCTGCCAGGTCTCTTGCTGCTTTATGTGGTCACACAAGTGGACTGAGATGGTCTTTCAGCAAAGGCAGGAATGTGTGGACACTCCACATATATCCATGTTGCCAGAGGAAGGAGAGGACCCTCACAGAGAGTGGGTTAAGCTGTGCAAACTTTTTTCAATGTCCAAGAGGTCACCAGAACTAGGCCAAGAACAGAGGGACTTTACCTCTTCTACAGACAGGACAACCATGGACTTTCCTGAAATCGTATGACAAAGACCAGAGTAAAGCTGAAAGACATCACTCTTTCTAGATATACCACTGGTCAACTGGAGGAGCATTCAAACATTTGGAAAGCCCAGTTCCCAAGCCTCGGGTCTGAATGAGGAAGTGTGTAATGGAATCTCAAACTCTGAGACCTTTCAGCTCTAACCAAATGCTCCTTCTCTGTACCCAGTTGAGGATCTTCAACAATAGTGTGACATTCTAGGGACCCTGAACAGATACAGCTGTATGTTCATACTACCTGCTCCCAGAGCCAAAATTTGCCACCTATACCTTCCAAGGAACCTGGCAAGCTGGTATCAACCAGTGGTGTGACTTCTCCCTTACAACCCTCCTGTCACGTGTGAATGCCCAGAGCGTGCCAGATTATTGGTAAGGTGATAATGCCAGTGGCACATACCTGCTTGGCCACATTGGTATGAGGTTCCCTTGGGCCACCTAAGGTTTCACTTCCTGTCATCTGCACCTATACCAGTGGCAGAAGAAAACAGAAATACCCGGCAAATCCAGACATCAGAAGCTTAGCCAAAAGCAAGAGACTCAGCTAAAGCAAGTCAGCCCAACCTCCAAAACATAGTGAGACAATGAACTTGACTCCATCCCCCACACCTTGGAGATAAGGTGTCATCTTCCATTTTTAAATCATCCTTGCAAAATCCATCCTTCCTTCTGAGCCTTGTCCACTTCACATACCTTTTAGCCAGAAAAGATGCAAGCATAATAAATAGTCTAAAAGCTAACATGGGCATTGATGGGTTTTGCAGAACTAATTTAGTCCACAATAAAAACAGCATGTGTTAGATGATGTGTCTGGTTAGGGTTCCCTGTTGGTTATTTTAGGGGTTTGTTTGTTTGTGGTTTTGTTTTTTTGGGGGGACTTGGGGGGGTTGTTGCTGTTTTGGTTTGGTTTAGTTTTTGTTTTGTTCTCTCTCTCTCTCTCTCTTTTTTTTTTTTTCCAAGATAGGGTTTCTCTGTGTAACCCTAGTTGTTCTGGGACTCACTGTGTAGACCAGACTGACCTCAAACTCACAGAGATCCAGCAGCCTCTGCCTCCCAAGGGTTTTGTTTTGTTTTGTTTTTTTGTTTTCTGAGATGGAACTTCACACTGTAACCCAGGCTGACATCAAACTCTCAGTACGCAGCCCAGGCTAGCTTCAAACTCACAATCCTTCTATCTCAACCTGCCAAATCCTGGCATTACAAGCATGCACCACCATATCAGGCTATTATACATATGCATTTATCAAAGAGGAAAAGCAATGGAGAAGTTAAAAGCCCTAACAAGTGTTAACTAACTCTTCAGCCCACAGTGCCTGGACTTAGGTTGTAGCCATTCACCACAGCACTGTAGTGGGACTGGCCTGTGAGAACAAGTGGGATCAGGATTCAGTTATACCCCTGCCAGTGCCCCAGGCTCAGGGCCTTCAGCCTTAACCCAACTAACTCTGCATAAGAATGAACTAGCTTTAGGGGAGCTTGGGATTGTTCTAATCAATTGAACTGGGAATTTAAATTTTACTGTGAATGCAAACAATCCTTTGGGGAAGTTACTTTCATTCTTTTCTGAAGAGATGGGAATTAAGCAGACTAATGGAGAGAAAACCAATCCTTTGCCAAGGAGTCAGGCCTGTTGAGATCAATGCTTCTGTCACCCTGTGCCTGATGTAGTGAAGGGTCAGAAAATGAGATTTCATATTCTTTACCCCACATGTCAGCATTCCCCAAGCAGACACTGTACAGGGACCCTGGGCACTAGCAAGGGTAAGGCAATTTCTCATCACTGCTTTCCTCATGGAACTCACCCCGAGGACGTCTGATTTGGGTTTCAAGCAATTTGTTGAATACAATCTATTCTCTCAAGGAGTCTTGCTAACTATACATATTTAGTGTGTGGTGGGGTGGAGCTAAACAGACTCTTAATAAGAAATTCAAATCAAGGCAACACCTGCCTTCTGGCCTAATGGAAAAATCAATCTGTCAGGTCTTAATTAAGTACCCAGGCTAGAAAAAGACGCCTGCTCACTCTTTCTATACTAACCTCCTAAATTTTAGGTAGTCAACTGTAAACGAGGGCTGTGTGATTCAGAAACCGGAACTACCGTAAAGAAGACTCATATGATTCTGGACGACCATATACTTAGTAAACCAAAGACTAAAGATGAATGAGGTAAGATTGTTGACAAAGACTCCTGTGAACAATGCCATTGGTTTTGGCCATCCAAGTGATATTTATATCAAAACACCCGAGGTTATCCCAAAGCAAGCGGAGGCAGCTGGTGGTCAGACAGGAATGTTTGCTGGCCCAGTACTAATTTTGAGCCATTGGGTGAAAAGGTAAATAAATACGGATCTTATAAACAAGTGAATGGCTGAATAAATAAATAAATGTATACACATATTTTACTTCCTCAATGGTAAATAAAGTCCCTTACATCCTCCTCTATGTTTTACATCATCCCTAAGGAATGGAAGTGTAGAGGTGAAAACTCTTGACAGATGACCGGGGAGATGACTTCAGCCAGGAAAAGTGCTCATCTGGCAAGCATGAAGACCTCAGATGGATCTCCAGCATCTCTGTGAAAGTCAGGCATGATGGCATGCTCTTAGTACCTCAGCACTGGGAGGCAGAGACCGTGGGTCCCTAGGGCTCAGTGAGCAGCCAGCCTACCTCACTCTCTGTGGCTGACTTGTGCTTCGTTTTCTCTTATTAGCAGACCTTAGGCTGATATAGTCAACCCTTGTTCTTTGTGGGAAATTCTCCAGACCTCAGTTGGTCCTGAAAGCATATCCTCCTATAAATCACGGCATGTGTGATACCGACTGCCCTCCCTGCAACCTCTGAAGGCCACAGAGACATGGAACGTCCATTCCAGCTTGGTCTCTGGGTGTTCTACACCAACTCTTTACAGCCCTTCCCCTTGGCTCTAGACAGACAGTCAGAGCACCAGAAGAGGCAATCCCTTCCTTGCATGGAGGAAACATAGGCAAAGCTGGAAGAAAGGAAGAAAGTTCAAAGGGTTAAGAATTCCTTTTGTCAGCTCTCATCATCCAAACAGCCACAGGGAAAGGAAGACATGAACTACAGTGCCTTGTCATAAAATGTGAACTCAGGTCATTGGAAGAATAACTATTATCAACACCCAACCACCAAAATGCAGTGCTTGCATGGGCTGATACTTTGATAAAGGCTTTGCCTAGGCTGCTCACGTGCACCTCCTGCTGGCCAACAACAGCCACTGGCCCTGCCACTAAGACCACCAAACTCAAGAAACCCCTTGAAACTCAAACAGTAACTACTCAGTGGATGCCAGAATCTAAGATGTACAGAATCGAAACCAGTTATAGAGGAGAATCAAAACCATTTGGTTAAAGGTGATACAGTTAATAGTTTAAAATTCAGAATTAGCTAATTAATTCATTAAAAACCGATTCTCAGCTTCCAACTCAAGGCTTGAACCCCCATAAGGGAAGCTCATTTCATTCTCCTGGGCACTGTGCCTTACTGGCCACTAGAGCACATGCATCCTCAAGCATACTGGCTGGCTTCTGCAAGGCTTGGGTCAACCCTTCCAGAGCATGAATAATTAATTCCTCGAAACAGAAGCACTCTCTCTGCATGTTCACTAATTCACACATTGGAATAAGACAATGGATGTTGGCTCTTTCCTGAGGCTAAAATACAATTTAACATCCAGAAACCTCCTTCGGGAATGAAGGCCAGGGCAGGTGACGAGAGGAGGCTAATGGGGACAAAAGGCAGTCAAAGGTGAGACCCCAGGGGAGGGCTAGAGGAAAGACAGAAATGAGGAGGGCATGTGGGCAGATTAGAGGACTCTAAAGCTATCACTACACTGTCCTGCAGAGAAGACCCTGCGCCAAGTATGGTAGCTGTTGTGAGCAAAACTACCAGCACACCTCTCTCTGTCTATGCACCGCATGTCCCTGGTCTACTTCACTTTCTGTGTCTTTACTGAAAATTCAAAGGGCTCCCGGACTCAAACATTCTACATTGTTAGAGGAACTTGTTTCACAGGCTACTGGTACTCTGACACCTAAGTTCCCGATTCTCCAAAGCTGATATGGAGAAACAAGACAAAACAGTTGTTTTTCACCTCACCACAAATCCATGCTCCAACCTGCAAACCAACATGATACTGCCAACAGAATGCAGGAAAGGCAAGACACAGGTGCCACTGAGAGACTGAATCGCATGCATCAGGATCATACATCCATATTTAACCTCAGGAGCTGTGACCATGTGAATCCTCTCTGAAGTCACTCCCTGATACTTTACACTATGTTATCCACAACCGGGACCCTGCCTTCCATCAATATGGCCCTAAAGGCCTACTCCGTACATCCCAGAACTCCTATAAACACACCAAACACCAGAGAACAGTTGGCCTTCATGGTACTGATCTCAAAAAGAAGAAAATGACATAGAAATACATTTACTAAGTATGAAGTAGTCATCAATAGTTATATAGGATACATTATGATATAAGAAAATGTTCCTGGGCTAGAGATGTGGCTCCGTGGTAGTGCACTTGCCCAGCTTGTCCACAAGCCTGGGCACAATCCCAGCACCACCGACCTTCGTTATAGTGAGAAGTGAAGTCTGATGGATGGGGGCAGATGGCTCAGAGGGAGCCTGTCATTATAACATGAGGATCTAATCGTCTATACAGCACCTATGTAAAAAGCTAGCCATGATGGTATGTGCTTGTAATCTAGCACCAGAAAGGTAGAGACAGGTGGATCCCTGGGGCTCATTGGCCAGCCTAGACTGACTGACAAACCCTGTAAAATAGCTTGTCATTTTCCAAAAATATATCCATATGTCCATACGGTATATAGCCATGTACACAAACACATTTCCCTTAGATACATACATGTGGATTTATACATCAATGTCATAGCCCTTCTCTAGACTCCAGTCACCTTGGGGCAAAGGTGTGACTGGCTTGAAGCGTCAGTGAGGTCCTCTGGAGAGCTAACAGGTCCCCCACCCCCACCTCTGACACCAGGATGACAGAAGCCTAGCAAACTCCCCCATTAACACTGCATGGCTCAAAAACAAACTGGCCCCCACTTGCCTCCTCATTCCAATACAAAACTTTAATGCTCACTTGGCAAAGGAAAAGAGAAAGAAAATACTTTTAAAGATACGTATACAGATAATGGATATGACAAGCTACAGATAGTTTAAAGACATCATTTCTGACTTACTTTTTGTAAGAGTAGCCCCAACCACATTCTAAAGATACTTTTCAGGGTTCAAGTTCATGGTCTAAAGAAAGGGTCATCTTTTTTGGTCCTCGGCTCACATGTGGAAGCATGGTCAGGCCCTCTGGGATTTCCCCAATCGAGAAGAAGGTGCCAGAGCCAGGCTCCGTGACCACCCAGGATCTGTGCTGCACACAGGTGTTGGAAGATACTGTGAGATCACATAATTAGAAGCATTAAGCAATCGTCTCTGTACTCAGGCAGTTGGAGAAAGGAAAAGCAGAGTCTGGGCGACGCTTTGGGAGATAAATTCCACAGCTTTTCACCAAGTTGAAATCTTGGCTTTGGACACACATAAAAATGAGCCTGGCTGATCTTAGCTCCCAGTGGATATCTGCCAGATCACAATGGTTGACCCAGTTGGCCTGCCTTACCACAGGGAAGACCACTGCTGGAAGAGCAGATGGCAGAGCTGGACAGAGCCAGCATGGGCCCCATACAAGGGACAAAAGCAAGGAAAGGCAAGACTCACTGGCCCAGGCCAGAATGGGGCTGTGCTTTCCAGAGAATCTATTATAATGCATCCTTGGAAGAGGTGTCCTCCAAGCAGGCTCCCATCAGACTCTCGTATCTTTCAGTCATCGGTCCTTACAGCCTGTAAACCTCAGCTCATTCTTTTCTTTTTCTCTTCTCACTAAGTACAAGTATACATCAACAAAACAAGTGATGACTCCCATTTACAGAGACGCAAGTATCTGCTACAGAGAATTTCACTAGAAATCCTTAATGACACTAGAAGGTCTAAAGATGCCATGGTACCGGTCCAACTCCTCGCTGAAAAATCACAACCAAGTACAACCTTCTTTGCTATGAGCGAGCCACTTTTTGCCTAAATTAAACCTGTTGTTTACTGGCTAACAAGCTCTACCGTCCCCGTTGAACATGCTCTTCATTTCCACAGAGCAGTGCCCAAACATTCCCTTCTGTTAGATCCTCCTCCCTTCTGCAGAGAAACATTAGCTGCCTTTAGACTATTTTAACATCTCCAGCCATTTGTGCTATTTACTGAGTACCTGATACTCTAATAAAATGTCAGCACAAATAACCAAGTTGTCCAGGAAAAAAAGTTTTCCCAGCCCTCTCTGGCTTGTCAAGGTAAACATTTCGAGACAGCCTCTGTTAGCCCTGCTGACACAAACGCCTTTTCTCTTTCCTCTCAAATTACCAAAGATTATCATTTTACTCTGCAATGAGCCTGATGAAATTGAAACTCCGTACATCAGAATTAAATATGTTCCATCTACTCAGAATGAACAGTGCATTATTTATCACTAATACTTAATGACAAAAAAAAAAAAACCCACCCTGGTAACTTTCCCCGATTATACCGCTGATGACATCCTGCCTCGCACCATCGAGTCTCATGGTCATTACCATAATCACGGAGCCTCAACTCCAGCTTCTGCGGCAAGTTTGGTAACAGAGCTGAAAGTAGACACGCACACTATTTTAAAAATATGTTCTGACTCCCATCTAAACATATCTTTATTTATATGGCATTCTTACCATCAAAATGCCAGCCCTTTAAATTATGCAGAAATCACTCTCTCCACTGAAGAACAAGGTGCTACATCATACCAAGGATACAGGATAAAGAGCCTGTTAATTAAACGTTGCTCTTTAACTTACTACCCTGCATATGTAACTCTTAAGTTCTAAGCCGACTCTTTAAATAAGAATGAGGAAATGGCCAGGTTCCTTCAAATGAATGCGTATTTTCCCCTCCCTTCACAGAAAAGGCCAGCCCACTTGAAAGATTATTTTAATCAAACTCCTTGATAAATGGTTGAGATTATTTAAGGTTATTTTCCTCTGAAAGTGCAGGCAAATAAGAAAATTACACAACAGGGGTCAGGACTGAAGGCTTCTCAGTCAGCCCAAATTTTATACTGCTAGGCTTGGGGTTCAAGTGTCAAGAGTTTGTTTTGGGTTAAAATTCAACACTAGAAATGGGTCACATGGAAAGGGGGAGTCAGGCGCTGGAAAGCTGGCCCAGGGGGAAGGGCGTTTGTAACTCTTGCAGAGGACCTGGGTTCAATTCCTAGCGCTCACATGATGGCTCACAACCATCATCACTCTGGTTCCAAGGGATCTCACTCTCTCTTATGAGCCCCCCCCCATCTGATTTCTGCATACACATGGTGCACATATATGCGGGAAAAACATAGATAGCTAAAATAAGAAAGGAAAAGGAAAATTAGCTACTGCTATACGTATCCATATGGATGAATTTCACTAGCTACACTGAATACTTTTTTTAAAAATCAGGTTGCCAAAGAATACATACAGTAAGGTACTATAATATAAAACTTTGCACATGAATGTAAGATCCTCTTATGAGGAATGTATACTTATATATTAAACACACACACACACACTCAGGGAGCAAAAACCTGCCAACTGAGAAAGATGTCTTTCCTCTGAAGGGTTAAGGACAGGTGAGGCCAGCAGCCTTTTTATACCGAACCACTGTGTTTCAAAGCTGGGCCACAGGCGCACAACGCTCTAAATAAGTATTCTTTGTTCCTTTGGTGCCTTACATATTTCACAACCCAAATTTAAAAATACAAACATATAACTTTTAAGACAAAGGCCTGCCCAATACTTTCCTCTAAAGTCTTCCTCGCTGACGGATGGAGGCTGCAACTGTGCACTCGGCAGAGACCTAAAGCCCTGTGTCCCCAAACCATCCATTTCCAAGGCTTTCAAAATCACTTATTATTACCTCATGCTTAAGGAATCTTTACCAGTAGTACTATACTATGGGAAAGTCATCTCCACCACAGAACACTTCTATATTTAGTAAAAGTAACTGTCCTGTTTCCGAAGGAAAACAAAACAAAAACGGAACTCTGAACTGAGAGAGCTCCTCGGGGATCTGCTCAATGTTCAGTTGCTAGGGATGCCAGCAGCCCCTGTGTGTGACACCAGAACACAGGGGTGCTAGAGAATGATGAGCTTCTGCCCGGTGGGGAGGACCCCCCTCCCCATTCCAGTCCTAAATGTTTAGAAACTGCGCTGGAGTTAACTCAGACAGAGAGGTAGTGGCAGAAGTACCCACCCACCCCACTTCTGCTTCACAACCCCCTTTCTCACCCCCAAACCCCACTCCTGTCCACAGCAAGAACTAGAACTTGCTCCTGGTACACTGAACCTAAGTGAGAGCCTCATATTTACTGTTAGCATGCATCCTGCTGCAACAAAAGCCATTATTTAGAAAAAACAACACATTTAGACAGCTGAACCTCTCTTACACACAGAGAAGGCACACAAAATAGAAACAAATCTAGAGGCATACTGGAGAAGCCTATGCAACAAAGTATTTTAATATATGTGTTTTCTCCCAACCTCTCCACCTCTCGGCATCATACATGGACAGTGATAGTTTCTCAAAGTGCTGTGTCCCCTACTTTACAATGTTCGACAACCTGCTCTCCATGTAATTAAACACAGCCAACTTCCTATTCAGAAATCACTAGAATACATCACTATAAGGGGGCTGCTATTGATTCCCTAAGGAAATATCAGTTAATTACTTAATCTTTCTTAAGGAAATGATGAACATCCTCTCAACCATCAAGACACCTCAGTTACCATCAAGCTGAGATTTCCAGTGCTGAAGTCTAGTCTACTGGAGAATTTTTTTTTTAAGTACATAAACGTCTGAACAGAAGCAAATGAACTTTGTGTCACCTAATTATCCCAAAGGGCACCAGAACCCAGCACCAACCTAAATGGAAAGTCCCAAACAGTAAGAACAGTTTTCAGCTGTTATTAAAATGAGGCCACACCAGAATTAAAATGCAAATTAGAAAATCAGTTAAGAGAAGTCTGCATGACTTCAAAAGAGCCATTACAAGCATAGACCCCCACCACACCCAAATGTCAGGACAGCTCTCACTTAGGTAACCCTCTGATCTGAGTAGGGAGAGCTATGGCTGAAGATCTCTGTACCTACACGGGCCTCCTTAGCACCTGATCCCCCTTATCTCATAATCTTGAAGGAGGCATTCTTGATAGGATTCACTTCTATATTTGTGTGGCATCCTTGGCTAGGCTCTTTCCATCAATACCTGTGCATGTCCCATCACATACACAGAGAATCTCCCAACATGCTTAGGGAGATCAAAATACTTGTGCCAGCAGGTTAATCTAAGGAATAAACAGTTCAGATCTTGGAATTAAACTTGAATAATGAGAGTAGAGAGGAAATCCCAGAATGCCATTTGATGGCAACTAACAGCTATAAGGTGACCACATCACCCAGGAACAATGGAGGGAGACAAGTCATGAAGGGAAAGACTGGACACTTGGTAGAAGGAAATGATACTCTACAATGTTCCTTCCACTTGGCTGAGCCCTGAGGCTCTTATGTAGCATGTGTATCTCCAAGCAATGGTCCCTTCTGTGCTTGACTCTGAGAAGGAAGCTTGCCTGCCATTGTTAAGGTTTTACAGCGGCCAAGCAATGCAAATCCTCCTGAAGGGTGGTTGCAAGCGCTTCTATGATTCTGAGCACTGAGGTACTCAGTCAGCTTTCTCCTCTCCCTGTCTTATGCATGTGAAACTATAAATGGTGTTTTCCTCGAGCACAAAGCCTGGCCCCATCCCAGATGTGGGGAGCCAGGAGCTGTGTGACCACCTCTGTGTTAGAACTACATCTCCGTTAAGATGGTTAAAAACAATTAGTCTTCACTCTAAATACAAACAACAACAACACAGGACCAGCTTCAAAATAAAAATGGTTAGTAGCACTCAGCAGGGTAGGTTTTGCTGCCTGCCTCCAGTGACAGCAATCACTGGGACCATGGGTCTCTATTCTGTAGGCATCTGAACTACATCAGAAATGGTATAAATGTACTCTGCGTTGAGTCATCAATAATTCTCATTCGAGGGCTGGGCAGATGGCCAGTGGCTAAGAGTGCTTGCTCCAAAAGCAGGAGGACCTGAGTTCAGATCCAGTGCCCAGGGGCGGCCACATACACCTGTAACTCTAGCACTGATAGGGAAAGCCAGACACTCACTGGCCAGGCAGCCTACCTGTAAAGAGCCAACTCCAAGATCAGAAAGAAACCCTATCACAAGGAAATAAGGCATGAAGCAATAGATAGAACAGAATACCTGGCCTTTTTCTGTCTTAGTACACACTGGTGTACACATATACACTCAGAGTTCAGATCCAAGAATGTGTACTTTAATAACTATCTCAAATTAATTCTCTCTCTCTCTCTCTCTCTCTCTCTCACACACACACACACACACACACACACACACAAAATGCAGGTGAATAAAGAAACTTGCTGGCTGCCTCGGGCTGTGGTGGTGGACACCTTTAATCCTAGTGTTCAATCCGTGGGAGGCAGAAGCAGGCAGATCTGAGGTCGAGGCCACATTGGTCTATAGAGCGAGTTCCAGAAGAACCAAGGCTACATAGTGAAAACCCTGTCTTGAAAAGCAACAAAATCCCCACAAGGCTGCCTTCAACCTCCTTCCAGCTCTAATAAGAGCATCTACCTGGATCCCTGTGCTCACCATGCTCAGGGAAGGGACAGCTCCTGCGAAACTGACAAAACACTCTTCCTCACTGACCTGAAACTGTAAAACAAATACTGTTGCTGAATTACTGACTCAAAGGATAGCCCTCCATCATGTAACTCACAGGCAGGAGCCTGGAAAACACTGAAAGAAGACAAAGTAATGCTGAAATGTATGGGTGAGAGAAAGACACTGGGAATTCACACTCCGTTTGATGCTGGAAATAGTATTCTAGTCATCAGGCAAAGCACAAGATTAGTAAAAATCAGAGCACCTGACAAAATGCTACTGGTAATAAATAAGCATGTATCCAAATACAAAATTCAGAAGACAATCCCTGTTTTAAATCAAGAGAATCTACTCTAAAATATAAACAGGGCCCCTCAGCAACCTGCTCTCACCTTCTCGTTGGATCCTCTGAAAGCTAAGCTAGCCTCTAACATCTTCAAACAGGACACGCTTTCCAGTCAGTGGCCCCTCCACCTCAGCTACTGATATAACAGCAATATGAGAGAATAAACCCATCACAGAAGGATCCTGCAAGGAAAGACTGGAGTAGTAAACAGAGCTCTAGAACATGATTGTGTGTGTATTCATTATTTCTCTTTTAAAAAAAAAAAACTATTTTATTAAAAATGTGATTTGGAAAGAAAGTGCAATTAGCTTAGGACAGGCACTGCTGAGATGCACCGAACACACCAGACATATGTAAATATTTCACGGTATCAGTTCCGTTTGAGTAGACCTGTCAGGATATTTACAGGGCTTGACAGTACTTCGGTCTTTAATTAAAATTTTGCCCAGATACTTTAATGTAATTTAAATAGATTATTAGTTGTCAGGATCTAATATAAATTTTGTTTACGATTTAGTTACTTTAAGTACTAGGATTGAGGAAACTAATTTAACCCAACAACTGAGTGGCCTGGAAGAGCAAGATCAAGCCACCAGAAAGCCCCCAGTGTCCTCTGCACTCAGCCCAGAGTCTTACATGACTACAGCATCATGGTGAACCTCACCAAGTGAAAACAGCTCCTCCCTCCCTCCCTCCCACGCCCACCCAGTGCCCTCACCAGTGCTTCTGTGAAACAAAATGACTGGGGAGGTCAGAGGTAAAGGCATGTACACCTGTTCAGGTTGCAGGCCTTGTCCTCACATGCAGTTCTTTCTTCTTGTGGCTGCCTAAGAAATCACCTCCTCACTTTCAGAACTGCACACTAACAACCCAAGAAGCACCTGTTGTGTTCCAGAGGCAAAGCATATGTTAAAAACCAGTGTCAGGGACTGCAGAAAGGAAAAGGAGCCTAGGAGAGGTGTCTACAGGCTATCACAACTCACGGGAGTTCAAGGGAAGAAACCAACAGCTTCCAGCCCTCTCTTGTGAATGGGAGCTGCCTTTTACACAGATTTGAAAAATGCCTTCCCACAAACTGACAGTAATTAATAAGAATAATTTACTAAAGAAACAAAGAAAGCTGTCTAATTGTCTTTCCTAACTACTATACACTTGACCTCCACGGATTTCCTCTCTGCAGAACACCAGCCTGGAGCTCACAGAGCAAGAACATCATCAGAGGGAGCAAAAGCAAAGCATTTCTTGAAATCAAATGTTCCTTGTTTATTTTCAGGTTGGGGACACAAGCCAAATCTGTATTACGTCCCATTAACCCTGTGGTCACGTGCACACTGAGATAAAGAACCTCCTACGGACGGAAGGGTTAACTGGCATGTAGAAGGCATCCTAATTTGGCCAGGTTTGCCCCTATTTTAAGAAGTCATCTCATCTCACACACTGCTGCTGCACCAGCTCTTGGCATCCCTAACTTTAATTCATCCAAGTATCAGACAAGAAGCAATTTCCGAAATTCAGTTGAAGATGGCTCTTTGCATACCACGCCTGGCCTGTGGCTGAGTGATCTTCAGATGACGGAACAAGCAAAGGGAAGAACATTTGGAAAAACGTGCAAACCTTTCTGGCTGGCTTTTCTCACAGGCTCTGTGTCTGATCACTTTGTGGGATTTACTGCAGTCAAAAAACAAAACACAAACAAACAAACACAAAAATAAATGTATACACAAAATTTCAATGTATAGAATTTACCTGTTCAGTCATCAAATGCTTTTCTTGGATTTATTTTCTTTACATAACCAGTTGTTATATATAGTCTAGATTTTAAAACACGCTCTAAGACAATGGCTACTATTGCTTACTTGGCAAAACTGGCCTGACTGAATGTATAAAAGGGGTATAATATCTAACAGAATAAGAAAGTAAGGAAAAGGTACTCAGGAAAAAAAAATGTTTTAAATAAAAATACCACCTGTGTAAACGAAGGTAACTCTGGAAACCCTTTCTGAAACCCGCAGAAACAGCCCATATTCGATGCCTTGAAGTTGCAATTAAATTGTAGTAATTTAAGATTAGCTGGAGAGCAAAGGGCAGCTGGAGGCCTTTGCAGGGCTTCCCTCCCTACTTAATGTTCTGCACTCAGGTTAAATGAGTTTCTTTAATGTAAGTACCTTAAAGTAACCAAATCATAAACAAAATTTATACTATTTTCTGTTAGTCTGAAATCTATTGAAATTTGATTAATGTGTGCCTAAAATTATTTTTGATAGGTAAAACTCTGGCTATTCCCTGTAAATACTCTTGCTATAGCCACTGAAATGGGATCAGATCTCTAGCGCCTAAACTTGTCAGAATATACTGGAGGCTAGGGGGAGAGGGTGAGGGAGAGACAGAGATAGAGAGGCAGAGGTGAAAAGATAACGGTACAAAATGAAGTTTGAGTTTAAAGTGAACCATGCAAACCAAATAGAAATGCATGTATTAGGAATGGCTGCAAAGGGGAAGCTGGGCTCCAAAGGCTGTCAAATGTGCTAGCCCCTCCCTCCTCTTTCCTAATTCTGGTACTGGCCATGCTGTAGTAAAACGTATTTGTTTAGGAAATAGCCCAGTTCTTCTGTTCATTTCAACAACTGCTGCAAACACAACACCCTTCCACAGAGCCTAAGAACGCAAATGCACAAAGAGGTCTGGGAAGAGGCAGGGAAAACCTGAGTCACAGGAAAAATAAAAATGCTTAGCCCAATATTAACTCGATTAACTTCTGCTATTGTTGGTACAAATGATTTAACTAGAAAATATTTACAGCTTTTTAAAAACATGATATACTGCAGAAAAATCGCCTAACAGCATCCATGTGTATGTTTAACCCACATTGCTTAATTATACAATAAAGGTATACCCAATAAAAGACTTTGAAACATGTTGTATACCATGGTTATGAAACTCTAGCTTATAAAAAAGAAGAAGAAGAAAAACCACAAAGTAGTCACTACGTGACAGACATTAGGTAACTAAAAATCCAAGCCTTAAGTAACAATGATTTTTATTCTTCTGTATGTGTTTACTTATCCTATTTCATACTTTGTTCTCCTTAATTAAAGATGACATCTAATTTAGAGATAGTCTGTAACTGGAAAAAAAAAGTGTTACGTAGTTTACACTTCAGGATTTAAATATAAACATAGTATCTTGAGGCCATCTCCCTCAATGTAAACTCCTTCCTTTGACACGGTTACTTTGAATAACTGATGTTTCATTGGTATTACTTTGATAAACCTGTGAAAATAAAATGCTAAAGAAATAACTGTTACTACTGTTCCTTAAAAATATGTGAAATAGTTAAAATTTCCTAGACAACAAGGGAGGCCAAGTTACAAAGAAACTGAATAAAGTAGCAGCTGGTCATACGGAATGTCAATCAAAAAAGAAGAAGAAGAAGAGGAGGAGGAGGAGGAGGAGGAGGAGGAGGAGGAGGAGGAGGAGGAGGAGGAAGTCATGTGTAATCTAGAGAAGGCTCTCTCCTCTTTTTAAATTCCAAAACTGGGCTTTATCACTTGAGTTTCTTCTTTTTGTTTTTAACTACAACAGCAAATTTAAACCCTCACATATAAAACTCTGGCTCCCTGAGAAGGCAAATTTTCTAAGATGGATGTGAGAAACTGTTATCTAACTGGTGTGGGAGTCTAATGTTGGGAAAAAGAATTCCACGGTGAGATTCTGGTTAACAAGTAAGACAGAATTCAGATGACTTAATATTCTTTGGGTACCTTTTTAGGAGAATGTGTTCTCCTAAAAAAAGAAATGTATTACAAAATAGTGACTTGTTTAGTAATTCAGCATCCATAGGAACTCAAAAGCAGCCCAGAGGCTGGCTATTTCCTTCCAAGTGAGGCTTCACTTGCACAATAAAGATAAGCATTTGCAATGGTCCATTTCTGCATAAGTGAACATATAGCCTTGCTGGGTTCTCCCTCATAGCAGTTCCTGACAACAACCCAGCAGCAGCTCTGTTTGATCTCCCCTGCTTCCTTAATTTGGGTTGTCAAGGTTCAGCAGTTGGAGGCTGTTTACTTTACTTTTCAAAAAAAAAGAAAGAAAGAAATTAAGAAAGAAAGAGAGAAAGAGAAAAAAAGAAAAGAAAAGAAAGAAAGAAAAAAGTGTATTTCCCCCCTCTCTCATACAATGACTAATCCAAAATGGGGGTAGGGAGCGAGGGAGTTGTAGCCACTAGCAAGATGCTAAACCTTTCCCCCCACTGCACTAAGATTTTGGTTGACACTTTTAAAATGGTGTTTGAATTTTATTTATACTTTTAATGCTCTTTAATCATAAGACATTTCAAAGAAGGGAGGGCAAACCCATCCCCCCCCCTTTTAACAAAATCTGAGCCCAGTTTTCTTTTACTTTTTCCAAATTTAAAAGAAATATACGCTTCAAAATCAAACTCGAATGGAATCTTGAAAATGATCTGAAATAGAAATTAGCAAGGACTCTGCTGCCTCCATCAAGCAAGACACCCCTGGATAGACAACATCTCAAGTCTCACTAGCTCTCTTAAATCCTCATCAAGCCAGTCCCAAAACTGATTCTCGCTATGAAATAAATGAAGAATGCAAAAAAGGCAAGAATTTGGGATCCTCTAATACATTTTCGAAAACAGAAAAAAAAAAAATTCTTAAATATCCTTGGGTTTTTCTCAGTTCAGCTATTTTGCAAGTTCGTCCAGGCTATGGCCCAAGGAAGATGAAGTGCAGGGGTTGCAACCCGCAGACTCCTCAACCGGAATCCAAAATGTTCCCGCAGCTTTTTTGCTTGAAGAACAGAGACAAAATAAGAAATCAGAACTCGGAAAATACCTGGAGCCTGCCGTGAGAGCAACCCTGGGCCCTAGGCAGTGGGCTGGGTAAGCTCAATGCAATCCAATGAAATGTTCATTAATTTCATTATTCTACTTAAAGCACCCAGATGAAGGGACTGGGGGTGGGGTGGAAGGAAAAAGGAAGAAACAAGTTTCATTTTGGGTCCTCTAGTCAAGCCATATGAAAATAAATTAAGATGAAAGCGTAGGATGAGCCTAGCCTAAATCAATACACTTTGAAATCAGCCCAGCTAGGGTATTGGACACAATGGCTTGGAAATAATTAATAGTTATAAGGGGGGAGCGGGCTGAGAAGTAGAGCGAGGGATGTCACCGTATTTTACACTTCACATTGCACGCTAACTTTGATCTCCAGATTTTCGGATTCTGGGAGGAAAGTGAGAGAAAAGGGGAGAAAGCAGGTCCCGTATTTGCTTGCACCTACCAGCCGGATGGGCACTTTCCTGGTCCCCGCGCCTGGTCGCGGATCTCTGGTTGCCGGGCTGGCTAGTACAGAGTATCGGCTTCCTCGCTTCTCCCCCCGCCCGCCCGCTCGCCTGCCACAGCCGCCTCGACTTACCCACCGAGTCCGGGGAGGAGGCGCCGGCAGCTCCACGCTTCTCCGCGCCGCCACCGCCGCCGCTGCCCCTCGCCCGCTCGCCAGCCGCGCGCCGTCCTCCTGAGGCAAAGTTTCGGGGTCTACGATCGACAAGAGACCGGGGCGACCCTCAGCAAGTCTTCCTTCCGTGAAGGTTGTGGGGTGCGGGGCTCAAAGGGGACGAGGTGATTAGGCGAATGGAGCCAGGGGCAGAGATAGAGGGGGCAGCAGGAAGGCGAGGACCCCCGAGCTCCAGGGGACAGGGAAAGAGGATGCGCCGCGGGGGATCCCTGCAGGGATCGGGAAACCGGGAGCCGGGCCTGAGCCTTAGTCTCAGCACCTTCCCGGGATCTTACAAAGTTGCAACAACAAAAAAGGAGGGGCAGGACCGGGGGAAAAGGGGTGGGATAGGGCTGCGGTGGCAGGCGCAAGGTTTGGAGTTACAACTGTTTATTTAGTCCTTAGGCTCCCAGGGGGCGGGAGCTGCGCGGGAATGGGGGTGCTGCAGGCAGCAATTTCCAAGCAAACACTGGGGTGGGGGGGCATGAGACTTTGTTTCTGGGCGCGGAGCTCCCTGGCGCCCGTGTGTGTCACCGCCAGTCTCCGGGGACTGAGGCGGAGCTCACAACAGGTGGGGAGGGGGACAAGGAATCAAAGTTTCCGAGCGCAGCGGGGTGTAGGGGGGGAGAGAGGGGGAGGCGGGGGCGCGAGGAGGCGGAGGCAGCAGATGACCACGACCCTGCGGCAGCTGGCAAACTCCTCGGCTCCCGGCGCCGCCGCCACCTCCTCGGTCCCCACCCGAAGCGCGCGCCGCCTCGTCTGGTCGGCTCCAGAAAGACGTCTCCGAGGGACAGGAACGGAGTACCGAGAGCACGGGAGGAAAGCTGCGCGCAGGCGAGAAACGGAGAGCCATCGGTGGCCGGGACAGGGCCGGAGGGGCGCGGTGGCACGCGCGTGTCGCAGAGCAGATCCCTGAGCTTTAGAGGCGCAGGGGTCAGAAGCGAAAGTGTGTGGTGGCGGGGGTGTCGAGAGTACAAGCGCCGAGGGTTCTCGCGGTGCGCCCTGTCCCCAAGCCCACTCGCGATCTTGCTACGGCTGGCGCGGGCTCTGCCTCTGACAAGCGGGGGCCGAACGCGCGTGGGGTGCGTGTCTGGCAGAGGGTGCGCGGGTGTGTGTATGAGTTTTCCAGGCTCTCAGGGGTTAGCTAGAGAGTGTCCACACCGCTGAGTTCGGACCAAAACACGCGTGGCTGCAGGGATGCCGCCAAGCACCGGGCCCAGGGCGCAGGCGTCCCTGCTCAGCCCTCCAGCGTTCTCGGGGCAGCCCGAGGGCACAGAAGGGGCACGCACCCTTGGATAGCAGGGGAAAAGTTTGCTCCAAGTTCAAACTTTGAGCTCAGGAGATGATGCCACATGCCCCCCGCCTACCGCGGCCGGGTCCCGGGTACCCGCACCAGGCGGCCACCAAACGCTGACACTGGGCACTCAAAGTTGCGACAGGCGGCCTGGGCTTATTGATCGCTCTACGCGAGCGGCTCGAGAGAGCGCAGAGAGAGGCGCGAGGGGCCGAGGGGGAGGTGAGCCGGTCTGTGCGGCCACCACCGCACCCCACAGTGACTTATGCAAATAGACCCAAGGGTGCGGGAGCCTCCCGCGCTTCCTCCAGCCCGGCGCCCGTGCGCGGCCCCCACCCACGCAGAGCCTGGGCCCCGACTCCGAAGCGAGTCGAGGATAGAGGTTTGGGGGAGATGCACGTGGAGCCTGGAGATGAAAAGTAGGATTTTTTTCTTTTTCTTTTTTTTTCTTTTTCTTTTTTTTTTTCCTTTTTTTTTTTTTTGTGCTGGTTGTTGTTGTTGTTTAAAGTGGCGGAAACAAGGCAGGAGGCGGCTCGGGAAAAAAAAAGTGGAGCAGAAATGGAAAAATACGAACTCACCCGCGGCAAATGGTCTCTCGGTGCAAACTAAGGTGTTTTCGGGGCCTTTCCCCGCGCGCGCCCACTCCCGCCCGCGCGCGCCCCCCGCTCACACACGCACACGCGCGCACACACGCACTCGCGGGCGAGGGCCGGGCCGCGAGCACAGCGTGCAGCTGCCACACAATAAATAACAATAGATTCCTCCGCTCGGGACTCGTTCCGGAGTCGCGCCAGCGCCGCCGGCCGCGAGGCGCCCCCAACCCGCCCGGGCCCCTGGCCAGCCCCAAGCCCCGCTGTCCACGCTCTCAAAGCCCCTGTGACTCGCCGAGCGCGATCTGCACCCCGATGCGGCGCCCTTGAGTCGCCGGCCCCCTTCCCCCCCGCATCCCGGAACAAATAAATAAATAAGGCGCGCAAGAGAGGCCATCGCGTCGCGGAGGGAGATGTTGTTATTTTTTGCTGTTGTGCGTCCCTGACGTCACATCCACCTGCTGGGTAAACAACAGAGCTCGAAGGGGGGCGGGGGGGGTTAGAAATCGCAATTGCCAAGTGAGGGACGTGGGGAGGGGAAGAGGAGGAGAGGGAGGCAGAGCCCCAAGACCAGGGAAGGAAACGCCACAACAGTTCCTAAGCCAAAAAAAAAAAAAAAAAAAAAAAAAAAAGCCTGGATGAGACAAGCTAGGAAATGAGGGGCCTGGGCTGGAGGGGTCCTCTCAGAAGAGGGGCCCATTTCAGACCTTGGGAAATGGAGAGCAAGAGTGGCAGCAACTGGGGACGCAGAGGGGAAAGCCGAGGCGATTCGCTAGTGTCTGAGCTAAGGATTCCAGGAGGGGAGAGGACAGGCGGGGATAGTTTCCTCCAGTTAAAAGTGAAAGTGCTTCGCCCCGGTGACAGTTGGAGCGGAGGGCGGCAGGGGCGGCGTTCCAGCCCGGCGCCTGCTCCCGGGTCCTCCCTCGGTCTCTCCCCTTTCTTTCTGCACTTTGTCCAATGAAAGAAGGCGAGTTCGGAAGGTGAAAGTTCAGCTGAAGGACAAACCCCTGATTGCAAGGAAACAGAAACCCCTCCAGCCAGGGGGATTTTCCCCTGCATCGCGGAATCGGGAGAGAGTGATGGGAGCAAGAACTTACTCCCTCAGGCCTTGTCAGCCCCTGCAGGAATGTTATCCCTGTCGCCAGGTCCATTTGAGGGTTGGGGGGAAAGTGGCTGCAAAGGAGAACTGTTTTCTCCACGATTCCTCTTAAGAAAACACCCGGGGGCTATCATGTCAATCACTTGTTTAACACAAATTACCTGCTCTCAAGAACATCAGTCACGTGAGAAAAAAAGCTTTATGCAATTCTTTGGGAAGGTGAGATTTTTTTTTCTCTTTTGCTGTTCTGAAGTTTGTTTGAGTATGTAAATAAGTACCCCAAGTGCCTGGATGGAATACTTTTGAGATATAAATAAAAATACATTAAGACAAAAAGCATTTTTATCGACAGAAACAGGGAAGATGTTTGTTGGTTTGGTTTTTTGGTTTGTTGGTTGTTTTTGTTTGTCTGTTTGTTTGTTTGTTTGTTTGTTTTGTGTCTGTGTTTCCAGCACGAGATATAGAAAGATACAGGACCTCTGTAGCTTTTAGTGAACAGAAACTATTTCTTCATACCCATTATCCCAGAGGCTGCCAAACTCTCAAGCCAGGGTTTCCAGCTACTGACTTGTTAGTATGTCTACTGGGCTAATTCTTTATGAGACTATTCTGAAAGTCACCCTATGGTTTCCCCAAAGCACTGGGAGCTGGGGCGTGCCTACCGCCATTCGCATCCTCAGACTAGCACAGATGTAAATAATACCCTGAATAGATTATAATAGATTTCTCTTGGATAATGTTTTTCGACAAATATTATTAAACGTTCATTTGCAGAGTTTAAATCTAAATTGAAATGAGAATGCAAGACTACCGTTTAAATTTATATCATGTTTGGAAAGTGAAATAATTAACAACAAAACCACTCACTGGTGTTGCAGAATCAAGCCAGAGAAAGGTAGTGCATACATACTGAGGTAGACAGCCTGATAGAATTCATGCTGTAAAATACTCGATGCCAGGCAAACAAGACTGGTCATCCCATTTTTTATACTAGAAACTATGTACATGAAAATATATTTTAGTTCCTGTAAAAGGTTCATGTTTCCTTTGTTGAGACATGAGTACATATTCTATACTATTCCAGACCATCTATTGAGTTCTTTAAAATACACAAGTAAGTGCCCGCTGCCCTGCCTCTCATAGGCCACTGCTGGCAGTAATAACATCTACTATTTATTGGATGTTTGCTATGGCCTAGGCTCTGATATAAAGGTTTCTGTCAACTTGGTTGATAGTCTCACAAAACCTCGGACATTGCTAGAAAGTCCATATTTGGAGTTCATGTAGAATTAAATAAGAACCTACAGTGTAGCCAGTCCTTGGGGAAAAAAAATATTGTTTTAAATTTCTGTGATGGTCCTGCCAAGTATGACTTATTTATGGTATGTAGCTGGTTGTACAATTGTAACTCTGGGAAACAGCACTTTATTTAAATATGACATCTCTGTGCATAGTCTGTAAAGAACTATTCCTTCTGTGATCTTCTTTATCAGATTCAGCTATGGTTTCTGTTATTTTTCTGTTTTTTTTTTTTCCAGTTATAACTTATACCAACAATGAAATCCTTAGCTTGCTACTGATCTTGGTCTGAATTTTAACTGTCTTAAATTCTACCTTCACTTACAAGAAGAGGCTACAAACAGATTGGCAAACATGTTTGAAAGACAAAAGGGAATGCTGGCTGTAGATCCCATGGTATATGGCATTGATTTGGGATATGATACTGTCTGATGTGCAGGCTTATCGGAGAACCCCACACCCATTTGGTTTACATTATAGGGACACTTCATTATAGCTTAAGACACTGTCCATTTTGAAAACTGTCACCATGTTCACAGGGAGCAGGTTTTTAATTTCTTAATTTCTTTATCAATAATCAACTGGAAGTTTCTTTTTAAAGCAAAGAAGGGTGTGTGTGTGTGTGTGTGTGTGTGTGTGTGTGTGTGTTAAATAAAGGGCATGGGGGTAGGACGCCACCTTTTGGTGATAAAACAAATAGAAATCCCTTTTTAAACCTTCTGCTGACATCATTCTAGTTTTAATTACACCAAGGCAAAGGTGCTTGTCCTCATTTCCGTATATATTAAGTAGTGGGGGGGGGGGGGGAGGGCGGTGCACAATTAGCTAATTAAAGTTAACCAAAGCCAGTATTTCCCGAGAGACATCAGTATGTGTCCTGGTCCTGCCACGTACTATTAAACTAAACATCAAATGTGAACTTCATTCTCCAAATACTGTGCCAGTGCACATATGCACAGATTGGAAAAGGGAAGGAGACTGGATGTTTGCCACTTACGAGATGCTGAATGTTCTGGTAAGTTTACAGTTAATAAAATAAAATCACAAGAGTTGTTGGTTGTCTATTCCTGAGTTTGTTATAATTCTAGAATGACATACTACGCTCACAGGAGTACAGTTATTACACTAATTGTCCTAAATATTTTCATTTACTTCAACTCTTTGTCTTTCTGTTACATTATGTGGGAAAGCTGAATCTCTCCTCCTAAGTTAAATGCAAGTGCGGTGGAGAGCGAGTCACCAATTGCTCTTTGTGAGCATTTCAAAAGAAAAATTAAAAGTGAACTTCAAAAGATAATATGTGACAAGAGCGTTTAGCTGTCATGACTGAAAGCCCAGCCCCTCCCCTTTTGACAATTTGAAGGATGGGACAGCGACTGGAAGCGAATACGGTTGTCAGTGTGCTATGCAAGTTGATGTTAACACTCCCACGGTGGGAAAAGGGTGTGTACGTCCCAGCATCACCAACTGCAGGTGGGACGGTAAGGCTGGAGCATGGAAACCTTTCTCCAAGGCCAAATAACTGTCAGTGGTCTCACCAGGGTTAGAAGTCAGGTCGCTGGTCTTCATGTCTTTCTTCCTGACAGCACCATCTAACCAAAATATGAAGTCATTGTATCTTAAGCAGGTGGTCTGGCACCCCACAAACACCCACTGTGGTGGAGAAAGTGGGTGAACAGCCAAGGGGAGAGAAGGGCAGAGAGGAGATGAAGCCTGTATGGACTGCTCTTACAACTTGAAGCTAAAACTGTTTCCTTCCGAGATGAAACTGGCTGGTGACCAGCATGTGCTTCACTGCAAGTGAACAGAGGAGCCACTATGCCTTCATGTCCCTGTCAGTTCATACAGGCCAGCAGTAGCAGAGCTCTCATTTTACAAGATACAGAATTACTAGGCAAAGAGAGACAGTTCGGGGCCCAGGAAGCTGAGTCACAGAATGGGACGGACTCTGATTCACAAAGGTGTTCCTCAAAAGCTAGCTGAAGAGGCTTAGCTTTTCACTGGGTCCTAAACATGTGTGTGTGTGTGTGTGTGTGTGTGTGTGTGTGTGTGTGTGTGTGTGTGTGTGTGTGTGTGTGTACATGCACACAGGTACTCCTCAGAAGCTTGCCACCTTGATTTTTGAAATAGGGTCTATCATTGACCTTCATATCACTGCATATAGGCTAGGCGGGCTGGCCAGTGAGCCCCAAGAATCCACCTGTCTCCACCTCCCCAGTGCTGAGATTTTAAATGTGTACCATCATGCTCAGCTTGGTGGGAGAGGGTACAGATCCAGTGCATGGATCTGAGTGTGTAGGTGGACAGGTTCATGTTCATCCGTGTGGAAGCCAGAGTTGGGTGTCTTCCTCTAACTCTGCCTTACTGCCTTTAAACACATTTTCTCATTGACTCAGAAGCCAACCTCACTCCCAACCCCTCCTTTGCTTCAGTTAGGGTGGCTGTCTAACCAGCTCTCCAGATCTATCTGTCTCTACCCCCTACATGGGGGGAGGAGGGGACAGGCATAGGCAGCTATGCTCAGCTTTTGTGTGTTAGGAATTTGAGTTTGGGTACTTATTCTTGCTGAGAAAGCACTGACTTATGTCCCCAGCCCTAGTCCTGCCTTTAAAAAAAAAAAAGTGTTCTGAGATCAGACTCAAGTGCAACAGCTAGTCTGGCAGAGGATCCTACTTTGGTTCCCAGCACCCACTTAAGGCAGCTCACAACTGCCTGAAACTCCAGCTTCAGAGGATCTGATGCCCTCTTCTGGCCTCCATTGGCATTGCATTCATATGCACGAGTATACACATGCACATAATTTAAAATAAACCAAAAAGTGTTCTAAGTGCGGTTTTAAATGATGATGAGGCTAGGGAGATGCTTCAGTCAAGAGACTTCCTGCTGTGCAAGCATGGGAAACTGAGTTCAATCTCCAGCTTCCATGTAAAAAGCCAGGCATGATAGCCAGTGATAACCCAGTGATAGAGAGGCAGGGAACAAAAAAGCCCCTGGGAAAACAAAGCAAAAAGCTGTGAGTGACCAAGGAACACACCCACCTCTAGTCTGGCAAACAAACATGTACACCACACATGTGAAAGGTGAAAGGCATGGTGGCTTACATTTCCAACTTCACACCGAAGGGGTCAAGGCAGGAGGATTGTGAGTTGGAGGCCAGCCTGCACTACATTGACAAACTTGCTGATCAGAGGGAAAAGTGGGATCTCAGAAGCCACCTTCAACAGACACAATCAAAAGCTTCATTTTAAAACCAAGCCCCCATCTGAGCCCCATGCTGATTCAAGTGGCCGAAGCATGAACCCTTTTATAACAGCGCACATCTCAGCAGATAGTTCTGTAAGCTTTGTGTGCCCTGCCTAATTCTTCACACAGGCTTCTTTGGTAAAACTCAGTTGGTTTCTTGTTTTTCAACCACTTGCAAAGTTAAGCTACTAAATCACCTATGTAAACCATGATTAATTCCTTTGACATTAATAACAGGGTGACTTCTCTCTCCTGTTACCCCAAAGAGCCTGCTAATTGCCCTCCGATTGTTTACCTTTGTATTGTTTTATGAGAGCCCAGAGAAAGATGGCAGATAGCCCCCACCAGGCCTGAAACAAATGCCAGGCAGGTTTTGGAAAGGGTGAGCACATACCTGCTATGACTACATACACCTTGTTAGCAGAAGGGCTTTGCTGCCTTGGTTTTGTTTTCTTTTTTATGGAAGGGATGACGCCTCCATAATTATAGGTGTTGCTGTTTAAAACTCAGAATGTTTTCCAAACCACCAAAGGGCCACACCTCCAGCACCCAGGAGCCATCCAGTCCTCTTCTCTAAACAGTTGATAGAGACACATCTAAGCATGATGAGGTTTACATCCAGCATAATGAAGGGCAGAGGGAAGAGGCATCCAGGTAAGGTTACTTCCTGAATAAACAAGACAGATCCACAGGCCCACCCCCCCACCCCAGATCATGGTGGGTTTTTATCTGAAATTCTCAAAGACAGGCAGCTCACCCTCCTGAGGAGACAACAGGTTACTATTGTAAACCCCCCAAAAATAATTAAAACCATTGTTTTAATACTATCCTAAGGCAGTGTAATTAAGTCAGGGTGAGTAATTGTGTATCTGAATTCAAAATAAGATTTTGCATGTAGAGCAAAGTTCTGATGGTAATCTCGGAGAAGTGAGACACAAATGCCAGCTCAGCATTACAATAGGCATTGTGCGAAGGCTGGAGACGGAATGTGTTTGTGGAAGAGAAGCAGGCAGGTCTGCCCACCTTCGGGAACAGGAGGCCATATGTTCCAAGTGCTAGAAGAGTTTAGGAGGATGGGGAATGGACGAGCCAACATTTTTATTGATTAGAACAACTGAACATGGGATTGTTTGTTGTTGTTTAAATAATGTCTACAGAATAACTATCAAGGGAAGCTTCCTCTTTTCCCTCTCCCCTCTCCTGGAGGTATTCTTGACCTATAAAAAAAAAAATAATAAAAATAATTAAAAAAAAAAAACCCTTTAAAAACATCCAAATCTGATTTGCCAAAGGCTGAGTCCTGTGGTATTAGATTGGAATGGAAGGTATTCGTGTGGACACTGTTCTTAAAATTGACAGCCCCCAGATAAACAGATACAGAAACCATCCCAGATGTATAGACACATGGGGAGTTGATATACAAACACACTTTCTAGCTCTATCCATTGGTACCAGTGAGAAGCAACAGCATCCTGTTATCAGTGAACACACCCAGCACCCCCCCGCACCCCCCCCCGTTTAGTTTCTCAATACCTTTCTCCAATAAAGAAAAGAAGGCTTCATGAAGAGCTAGTTTGTTCTGCATAAGAGATAAGCATACCTGGAACATCTCACAGTGTATCCTAGGAACGGTGGAAAAAGGAGCTTTAGGGAAAAGGCACACAAACTCCATCCCAAGGTTGAGTTGTCTTGAGCAGAAAAAGAGAGAGCAGTAGGATTTCATATATATGGAGGAAGGGTACCATGTCCCGAGAGATGACAGGGGGCCAGTGTTCTGTGTTCAACATATTATACGCAACACTGACAGCACAAACTATAGAGTTCGTTCAGGTGGCTAGCGTTCTTGAAGGAGTCCGAACTGGCAAATTTGAGTATATAGGGCCCCAACGAAAAAAAAAAAAAGAGACAAATGCTGGTGACTACCATCATCCAGGAAGAAAACCCCGGGGCAGGAAGAGTCTTTACACTTTCAGGAGTGGCATAGAACCTAGATTTTTATCTAAACATCAGTTTTCAAATTTAAGCTAAGCTAGATCAATACCAGCCAGAGGATACTAAGCCCCAGTACTCCATGTATGATGACTGTATAAAAGAACCAAGTAACCATGACAATTTAGTGTGGCAAGATTTGTTTCTTAAATAAATAAACTAAGAACAGGCAAAAAAAAAAAAAAAAAAAAAAAAAAAAGACAACCATGAAGGGCACACTGAGATGTTCATAAGTTTCTTCCCAGGCATGAGTAAGTCATTCCAAATACCATGATGAGGAAAGTCATCTATGGTCTTGTTTTGAGACAATCTTGCTATATAGCCCAGACTAGCCTCAAACTCTCCACCCTCCTGCCTCTGCATCCCAAGCACTGGGATTGCAGGGATGTGCTAACACTATATTCCGAATCACATCATCAGATGTACACCCTACATCCGTGTTTGCTACTGTTGGTTTTCCAGTCAGTGCAAAGCCACGAAGTTGAGTTCCTGCCTCCTAGAACTTCCTAGAACTCTAGCTCTTTAAGATGCATGGTAGATGAAAACAGGTCATAACGCAAAGGCTTTGTGGTGTGTGTGTGTTCATACATGTGTGTTTGCATATGTGTGTACATTCATGTAGAGGGAGGTTAGTGAACCACCTTAGGTGCTATTCTTTAGGATAGAGTTTCTTACTGGCCTGGAATTTACTGAGTAACTCAGGCTGGCTGGCCAGTGACACCTCCCCCCCCCCCCAGTTATCTGTCTCCATCTCCCCAGTACTGGAATTACAGGCATGGGCACATACTATCACACCTGGCTTTTATATGTGGGCTCTGGGAATTGAAGTGAGGCGCTGATGCTGGCTGGGAAGACACTTGACCCACTGGGCTGTGTGCCCAGCCCAAGATGAAAGTCTTTAGAGAAGAATCCGGAGCAGAAGGACCACATCCTGAGAGACAGTGAAGGTCCCATATGGAAGCACAGTACAGTGAAGAGCCTTGCAGATGACACTCACTGAATATGTACAATTTCATCATAGCAGGTTGGAGTCCTATGGATCCTCTGTCTCTCAGGACAGTGGTTGGCAAATTTGCTGTACATTAAAATCATGTGGAAGATATTCCTACCAACTACAGATTTTGTGATTTAATGATTCAGTATGATATGAGCACTGGGAATCTTAGAAAGGTCCCAGAGGGTTGTTCTCTGCAACAAAGTTGCAGATATCCTGGTTTGGTTGGCTCCATCAACACTTCCCTGCCAGAGACCCAAAGGCCCTAATTCCCTTTGCACCCAACACTGTTCTTCCACAGTAGCCAGCATCCTTTTCTAGAACAAGTCAATAGACAAAGCCAAGAATAGTTTTCCCCAGGGGGGCTAAAGTCAATAGTATTCTTCAGCAAAGCCTGCAGACCCTGCAGATCGGAATCATCTGGGTAGAAAAGGGCCATAGCAATTCTGCCACCATCCTAAAGTGCTGGGAAGGTGCCAGGTGGTTCTGCTGCTCATCAGAACAGAAGGGAAGCTTGATGAAGGACAAGACTTAGAGGAAGAAATAGAGATGTCACAGCATTGTCAAAGTTTCCTACACATAATGAACTCTAACGGCCTCTGTTTCCACAGATGGAAATAGAGTCGGCACAAGGTTAGCTGAAATGCCCAAGAGTCAGAAAGGGTACAATCTGGGCTTCTTGCTGACTCCCATATCTACCAAAAAATGCCAGCACCAGTTGTGTTTGGCCAGCACATCATGATAAACGAATTCCTGGATCTTTTCCACCCTCGGTGATAGCATCTCCCTTTCAGAGGATGGAATAAGACACACAGAGTGTACTGCATATCCTGGTGTGCTCCCTGATGGCTCAGCTAGGTTCAAATCCTAGGACTCCCTTCTCCTAGTGAAAGCTTACTTGGGAAGTATCCTAGGCTAGATCAGAACATCAGAATGTAGTGTGTGTGTGTGTGTGTGTGTGTGTGTATCCATGCAGATGCATGTTCATTTGCCGACAGAGAACAACTCATCTGTCTTTGCTATCTACCTTGCTTTTTGAGACAGGGTTCCTTTGTGGTCTGGAGCTCACCAAATACATTAGGCTGGCTGGCTAGAGAATGCCAGGAATCCACTTGTCTCTACCTCTCACCCCAAGAATACAAGTATGTGCCATCAAGTCTAGCTTTAAACACACACACACACACACACACACACACACACACACACACGGGTTCTTGGGATCAAACTCATGCTCTCAAGCTTGTTTCACCAACTGAAGAATCCCCCCAGTGCTGTCTTACATCCTCCCACCATGCTCAGAGAGATAAATCAGATACACAAAGACAAATACCCTTCACCAATTCTTCATGCAAGAATGAGACAGAACCAGACATTGTGGCCCACACCTGTAATCCCAGCACTTAGGAGGCAGCAGTAAGAAGATTAGAAAAGAAGGGAAGGAAGGAAAAGAGAAAGGAAAGGGAAGGAAGAAAAGAGGGAAAGACGGTTGGTGACGGTTATTTCCATTGGACCAAGAAGGCAGTAGAAGATTCTCCTTCTCTAGCAAAGACATTCACTTGGAGCTGGGCCAGCTTTCTCGGGTCTGACTCTCAACCTTGTTCACTGCCTTGTGGAGCCAGATAAGTTTTGGGTTTGGTGTCCTATTGTGGGATACTGAGCAATACAGGCCTGGTACCTGCCTCCAGTTGAGACAACCAACAATGTCTCTAGACCTAGCCAAATATCGCCAAGGGTCAAAATTGGCCTACAGTGAGAACCACTGCTCTAGATAAACCTCAGGGCAGGCAGGCAGTCCCTCTGTCCATCAGCATTCCAGTCCTTGCCAAAGGTATTTATCTGATCACTTCCTCTCCCAGGAAGAGCAGCGGCCAGCCAGTTTCTATCTGTAATTGAGTAACCAGGTCATTTCCTTTGCAAGCAGACTAGCTGGAGATGAGGCTCTTCGCATCGTGCACAGAGCTTTGAGGTGGACGCCTCTGCTTGGGGGCTACCAACCCATTTCCAGATTGGCAATCTCCTGCCAGCAGGGCTGCTCCCACCCGGAGGAAGCTGGATTTATGAGAGTTGGACACTTTAATAAACAAAGTACTATGTGCAGCAAGGCCTCAGTCTACAACCAAAATACAATACAGGAAGTGGCAACCCATGGAATCCGGACCAGGGCCTGGCCTCTTATAAAGATACTCTGATTAAAGTTCCCCTTTCCCTGGCAAGCCTGAGGCATTCTCCGTTCTAAGGCTGGCGGCTTTAAAAGTGACTGAATAGATTTTATGGGTGGGGTCAGCCTCTCTCACCTCTTGCTTTACTCACTGGTCCCACATCTCTGGCCGCTGCGTAGCAAACATTGCCTAACGGAAGCTGCTATCTTAATGAGCGGTTGTGGAAATGCTGAGAGATGAAGGCTACACCGAAAGAACAATTGGGAAAATGTTAACTTGTTCCCGAAGCCTTGCCTAACATTGGCATCTAACACAATGACAGAAACAGCCTTTGACTTGGGAGAGTCCCCTCCTGAGAGGCAGAAGCAGGGCCTCCTGCCTGACCCCTTCCACAAGCAAGATGGATGTTGCTGTTGCTCAGACACTCACTCAACAAACACCCAGTGTGGCTTACTGACAACTGGGTACCATTGACAGCACTAGACAACAGCAATAGATGAAAAATGAAAATCCCTGGACTTTCACTGGGATTCTGTCCCCTGGGAGTGGCTTGGTGAACTATGTCTTTTTTTTTTTTTTTTTTTAATGACGCTTTTTCTGTGCAGGGTATATGTGTATACATTTGTAGAAGGAACACACATGCCCTTACTTAAAAAAAAAAAAAAAACAAAAAAACAAAACAAAAAACAAAAAACACAAGCCTGGAGTCAACCTTTGGTGTTGTGTCTTTCTCTCTCTGGCCTGGAACTCAGCAAGCAGACTTTCTGGCCAGCAAGCCCCAGAGATCTGTCTCTGCTTCGCAAGTCCTGGGATTATAAGTGTGCACTACCATTGCCTAGCTTGTTTAGTGTAGGTGCTAGGAACTGAGCTCAGTCCTTACTTGCATTTTACAAACTAAGCCATCTTCCAGTGTTCCTCCAATTCCCCGGGTTTGTTTTGTTTTTTTTTGTTGTTGTTGTTGTTGTTTTGTTTTTTGTTTTTTGGGTTTTTTTCCCCTAAAGAAGAAACCTTGAAGTGTTCATTGTTAATATAGATGGAGCAGGTCAGCAAAAGGTTACCAATAAAAACTTCTCTAGATCAAGAGATTCTAGAGCTAACCAGAGCAAATGGATGATAATGGTCAGGTGGTTTGGGACGTACCACAGAGGCATGGAAAAGTTAATTTACCAACTGCAGAAAAAAGCCAGGACGCCATAATCTTTGCCCTCAGCACACTTGGAAATCCTGATTCAGAAAAGAAAAGTGATGTAAAAATACTTAGAGGTAAAGGGAGGGAAGAAAGGAGGGGAAAGGAAGGAGAGAGGAAGAGTAGTGTTGAGGGAGGGGTGGAGAGAGGGTGAGGGAGAGGGAGGGAGCAAGCGAGACACACAGAGACAGAGAACAAGAGAGAGAAGCAAGAGAAGGCAGGGGAGAGGGGGAGGGGAAGGGGGAGGGGGAGGGGGAGGGCAAGCGCATAGTTGCACATTCGCTGTAGCATTGCACTGAAGAGTTCTGAGTCCACAGAGAAATGGGGGATGAAGATTATGTGGCTGGCGTACCTACAGCACTCCAACTGGCCTAACAAAACCAGCCCTTCCTCCAGGCAACAGAAAATAGCCTCTACTGCAAGCTTGTCTCAGCACACAGAACAGCAGAAGGCCGGAGAGGCCAATCAAATCTTCTGTGCTCTCTCTAGCAGGTGCCAGGGCAGCGGGAATCTTATGCTCCAGGGGAACGCATTGTGGATTTTCTGGGTCAGAATTCAGAAGTTCGAATTCTGGGCAAGCATTGATAATAGTCTGTATCATTTATATTGTAGTCTCTAAGGAAGATGCAGAATCAGGGCTCCAAGAACATAGAGCCAGGACGGCCAGCTGTTTGCCCGGTGGAGCACTGTGCTGGCTCAGAGGTCACATGCTTCTCAAAGCTTGCCAGCACAGTGCCTGGTTGTTTGTTTGTTTCCATCTTCCCTGTAAACAGTTTGGTCTCATTCCTGGGGAACAAAGCTAATGTGAGCAGAGCAAACACACACACATGCTACCCACAGGGATCTACCCTGGCATCTAAGAAAGCCAGCTTTTTCTAGGGCAAGGAGAGGCTTAAAGAGGAAGAACCTGGCTTTTCTCGGGGTTTCAGCTCCCGCTGAGGATGGAATAATACGTTTGAAAAACACACAGGAGCCCTTTCGTTAGGGAGCCATGCTAAAATTGGCTCTTCCGGTTTGTAATAAAAGAAAACAGACCTTAGGATTCTATCCTGTCTAGCATTCTTACAGAGTCTTCTAAAAGTTACCCCCTTTCAAGGATCACCCCGTGTGCAACAAGAATAGCGTATGTCATATATTAATGCTCCAGTGATTCTATGCAGTTGAGGCTGTGCTGGGGATATTGGTGCATTCCTATTTTTGGTTTTATATTATTATATTATTGTGTGTGCATACTGGGGGAGGGGGATGCGTATCATGGTGCATGTATGGAGGTCTGAGGATGGTTCCCTCCTTCCACCATTATGTGGGTCCTGGAGAGGGAATGCTGGTCACAAGAATCAGCACATTCTTTACATGCTGAGACATCTTGCTGGCTCCCTTTTGCCTCTATCCTTAAGCCAGCTTCATCCTCCCTAGTCTTGGCGATACTGATCCTTGCTATCTCTTCTGGTGTCAGCTGAAATGTCCCATCCTTGGAGACTTTTCCTGACTTGGCTTCCCCGTTCTGATTTAATATTGAAATTCCTCACTTGCTTCCTGTTTTATTTATTCATGTATGGCTCCTGTCTCTCTCCAGAGAAATCTGCCCCCTGTGGCCATAAACTGAACTACTGTCCTTACCTGGAACTCCTCAGTGGCAGTGTTTGAAAGAATGGTGAATGAACTACCAAGTGACAGGGCCATTCTGCTGTCAGGATCTTCTATCTCTTCTGGTCTGTTCTTCTTCCACATGAGATAATGATAATGGCATCTGACTTAGGAGTAAGGGTTGTAGAGGCTGAAGAGATGGTGCAGTAGTTAAGAGCACTGACTATTCTTCCTGAGTTCAAATCCCAGCAACCACATGGTGGCTTATAACCATCTGTAATGGGATCTGATGCCCTCTTTTGGTGTGTCTGAAGACAGCAACAGTGTACTCATATACATAAGATAATTAACATAACATCCAATAAAAATATGAAAAAAAAGAAAGAAAAAGATAATTTTTTAAAAAGTGAGTGTTGTAGGTTGGTCTCTGCCTGCTATGTACTCAAATGCTAAATATTAATCCCCAAGATCTGGTTGCCCCCAATGAGCAGATCCTCGTGTATACCAAGTGATGCTACCTAAACTTTGCTCACAAATTAAAACTACTGGAGAAATAAAGATGACTACAGCTAACTACTGGGGAAAATAGAAGAGGTGGAGTTTCAGTTACTAGGCCCGAGTTACTGGGTCGAAGGTAGAGACCATGAGGAAGAAGGAAAAAGGAGAGTACAGGAGGAGGAAGACAGAGAGAGAACAATGGACCAGCAGCACATGCCCGAGTGAAATGTCTCCAGAGCAGAAGTAGCCCAGAGAGGAGTCAAACAGCAAGTACACATCTGGGAAGTATACAGTCTAGCGATTAGAGAAATCAGTTTAGGGGTAATCCTGCAATAACTGTGCTAGAGCTGGTTTTTTAAAAATCCATAGGACTCTACCGTTATTATTGGGGGGCTATTAATAACCAATAGACCTTATTAAAACCCATTTACAAGTGAGAGATCCAAGGGCCAGGAAGATAGCTCAGTTACTGAAGTATCTGTCACACAAACATGACAACTTGAGTTCCATTTGAAGAACTTACATTAAAAGGCCCATATATAGTGGCTGGGGAAGCAGAGACAGGCAGATCTCTGAGGGACATGGCCAGGAGCCCCAATCCAAGGAGATGCCTTGTTGGAAAAAATAAATTAAAATAAAACAAGCTAGATAGTTCCTAAGGAATGGCAGTTAAGGTTATTTGTGTCTTCTAAAAGCATATGTATATATGTGCATCCACATGTACACACACAAGAAAGAAAAAGAAGAAGAAGAGGAGGAGGAGGAGGAAGAGGAGGAAGAAGAGGAGGAGGAGGAAGAGGAGGAAGAGGAAGAGGAGGAAGAGGAGAAGAAGAAGGAGGAGGAGGAGGAGAAGAAGAAGAAGAAGAAGAAAAAGAAGAAGAGGAGGAGGTGAATGAAGAAGAGGAGGAAGAGGAGAAAGAAAGAAAGAAAGAAAGAAAGAAAGAAAGAAAGAAAGAAAGAAAGAAAAGGCAATCAGTTGGCATTGAAAGTTCTATACCACAATGGCAGTGTGTCTGTGCTGTGTGAGGGCTCAAAGAGGCCAGCAAGAGAAGAGGGCATGAAGGACCTCTGGAGGAACCCCATAGGACTTCCACATGCCTTGAGTAACAGCACTTAGTAGCATGTGACAGATTTGATAGCAAACCAAAAAGCAGACCCACAGAACCTGGGCCTTTGGTCTCTCTTTTCAGATATATGTACTTGTGGTTCTAATAGATGTAAAGGATTACATGGACACCAGGGTCACAAACATCTTTTAATGGTATAAATAGGCACATAGGAGACCTAGCCATATCTTCTAAGACTGGAAATATGCCACATAAATAAATCAAAACAATTTTTAAAAAGATTATATTCCAAACTGAAGTACACAATGTAACCATGAAAGAATGCAAATGACTGCACATAAACTGAATGTACAATGCATATATTATATACAAACATGGTACAAACACCACACACTGTGCATGGCATACCATACATGTAAACATAGTACATACATCACACATAATTGTAAATACACACTATATGTATAACACACATACCATACACACACACACACATATATATACACACACATATTTTATATATATATATATTATACTCCTACTATACACACCTACTGTACACTGGATACACATATATTGTACCCTTCCATGCATCATACACTGTAGACATACAAACACTATACACAAATATACACATGACACATACATCTGACATTATAATACATCTGATCATTATATACTGATACACCGCATATATATCATATGTATATGATACACACAGCATACACACACATTATATGCTGCTATATGTACAAGATGCACATGAAATATACACAGTGTACATACATCATGTGCTGTACACAGGTCACACACATTGTACATACATCATACACTGCACATACCTATGATATATACATATATACTATACCTACACCATATGCATCATATACACATTATAACACACATGGCACATACATCATACACACCATACATACATGATACACATACCATACACACACATAGTACATACAAACCATCCAAATACCTCATCCACTCTCATACATCATTCCCACTCACACATGTACATATTTATCCCTCCACTTCAGAGGAATGTAGTTCCTTTGAACCCACAACCTTGAAGCTATTCTTCTCCCAACAATGATTCCATTCATTGAGGTGTATTCAGGCCTCCCTTTTCAGAATTTCCATGAGGAAATGAAAACACTAGCTAAAATGTCGCCTCTTCTGGAAACATTAACCATACAGCTCTGTTTGATATTTGAAAATGACCAAACAGAAGTTCAGACACCCTGGGGCGGGGGTGTTGAGCAGCTGATCCCACATGTTTCTGAAAAATGGGTTCCTGATTGTTGTCTGTGCATCAGAAAATAACTTTCAAGGCGGCCATAAAAAGTGAAATCGGAAGAGCGTGCCTCACCGGCTCAGTCAGCATTCGGTTTCCCAAGGTATGGAATCCTGAAGTACAGCATTCTTTGGCATCTAGAAAGCACACTGTGTTCATGTAAACATTCAATATGGTCACTGACAGAACACCCTTCTATGGAGAAAACAGCTTTACAAGTGCACGCTCGCATATGCTCGCGCGCGCGCACACACACACACACACACACACACACACACACACACGCACATGTACGCGCGCACACACACAGCAGTAACGTGCTGTGTTCCTCCAAGGGCCTGCATTTCCATTCTGGTAACTAAAATGACACTTTAACACATAACCCCTGCTGCTTCTCCATCAGGAGAGGACTGTCGCGATGCAAATCACTTGCTCTGTCAGTCACCGGGCTACATAATCATAAGCTCACTTTTTCCTATTGGAAAACAATGAATGCTCAGGCAGAGGAGCTGGAAGACAATGGGTGTATGTATTACATAACTGTATGTAGGATCATAACACTCCACTGTCCTCCCTCGTCTCTCTCGGGTGTGAGTGTGACATGCTCTGAGGAGAAGAAGAAACTCAGAATGGCAAGTCCATTTTGCCTTGTGTTAGCTGTGGGACCTCAGGCAAGCAAAGTTGTGCTTCTCTCTGGTCACCTATAAAATGGGAATGGCGTGTGTGCACACTAAGAGGAACACGGAAGTTCCTGGAGAGCACACACACATACACACACACACAATCACAGCCCAGTGTCTGACACAGTATCCAAATTAATGACATTCATAGTCTTATCATTTTACAGTGTGGAAGGCAGCTTTATTGCCGATAGTTACATTTCGAGCTTTTTCCTTGAAAGAACGTTGAATTCCATATTCAGATTAGGGGCTATTAATCTGTTAGTTGGAACCATCTACAGGTTGGTAAACAGAAAAAGTGGTGGCATGGGAGGAAGGAGTACCGTCAAAGCCACTGGAAAGAATATGAAAACTTAAAAAAAAATTAAATGTCCTATAAATTCACTACTCACAGGCTCAGCATCTCAGACAGTGGATACAAGCACAGACTTGTTTATATGTTTAAAACCCAATCAAATGACGGGGGATACGTGTGCAAACGTGTCACACTGGGAACAGGAGGGTGTTAGTGGTACCTGGTGCTGCTGACCATGCCTACATTGCTCAGGACCACTGTCCACTCAAATATTTTTCGGGACATTTGAGATAGCACTGCTGAAACTGAGAAGCCATATCGATACACCCCTAGAGAGCTCTCTGACCCCAAACCATCAGAATATGTCATACATGAAGCAGGAACCACATGAATGCTTCGTGTGAGTTATTTTGGAAGCACTTTCTTGATAGGCCATGAGGATTAAGACCCTCACTCAAATTCCACAGCTCACAGGTGGCTTGGCTGTTGTCTGAACTCACACCACTGAGCCTGTCATCTCAACTCTTACAGGTCTTGCCTTGCTTCAGACTTCTCCATGTCCTTATACTTTTATGGAGATACGCTAAACTCAACGGCTACAAAGAGCCTACCAGACACACAAACTCTATTCCATTTCCTTTTAGAACCCTGAGATCCTATGAAGAAAAGGATTAGTCATTAAGAGTGAAACCAACTTGATTGAGTCTTGATGTCAGCTACAGGCATAGGGGAGGAATGTAGTAGTATTCTTGCCAAGGGTTTGTCATCTTAGACTCGATGGTCTTTATTTAAAGTCTAGCAAAGTGCCAGCCACCTATGTCCCCATGTTCCCCTCTATAAGCATCTTCACGTTTTTTGGCCAAGAGCCCATTTCTTGCCACATTGTGCACATCAAAGTGAATCAAGAATTGAAGATTCTGCTAAAAGGATTTATTCTATCCAAGACTGTCCCTGGTTGCAGAGAAACTGCTGAAATCTCTCAGTTCCTCGCCTACACAAGATAGAAAACATCAAAGTTCATAAAAAAAGAAAAAAGAAAAAAAAAAAAAAATCCCAGCACACTTCCACTCAGAGTTAAAGCCAAAAAACAAACAACTCCGGCGGTTGGACTGATTTCATAAAACAATTGGGGTGGCAAACAGCGGTGACTCTGAACTTGTGGGAGGCCAGAAAATAATTGACATTTTAAAGGAATTATGCAGTGGTGGGCAAACTGAGATGGCTAGGGTCTGGGTGGGGGGAGGAAGACAAAGTCACATAGCAACACACACTTAAAGCACTCCAGCTCAGATATGGAACCAAAGCTCATTTTTAGTTACAAAGATCTGATGGTTGTGGGAGGAAATAAACAAAAATCCTAAGAGAAAATCATTAACAAAACACTCAGAGCTACTGTCCCACAAGTACTATTGTTAAGTAGGCTACACTCTGTGTTTAAAAAAAAAAAAAGTCAAATTCCCTACATCCCTGTCCAAAAAAACCACCCCCTTGTAAGCATTCAACAACAACAACAACAATAACAAAAAACCAACTTATTAAAATTCCATTGTCCTAGCATTTATTCTATGAGGTACCACTTTAAAAAATAATCTTAAAACAGTCAAAACAAACTGGGTGGTTAACAGAGAGCTGTGTAATGAGTAGGGAAAGAAAATGAAGGAAGTCAAACCCCACCCCAGAAGAAACTAAAAGAAAACTTGGCCTGACAACCTTGGAGTGTATAATCTCAGGAACTTCCTGTTTACTAACAACACATACGCACACAAAACCACCCACATTAAGTTTTCCAGGAAGTTAGATATGTAAACAAAACATTTTGGACTTCTTCGGTAAGACGAATGGATTTTCTTCCTCAACCACCTCGGAGACCGATGAATGAGTTGAAGCAGCTTTCATTTAAAAAGCGAGAAACAAGATCCCAAGGGTCATAGTTTGACCTTCCCGAAGATTCCTGAGATATACAAAGATGAATCAGAGAGAACGCTTTTGTTTTTCTTATGTAACAAGCTATTTTTTTTAAAAAAGTCAGATGTCTGAAAGCAAAACAATCTATTTATGCAACACCAAAGTAAATAACTATTGAAAACTTTTAAAGTAAGATGGGTTTTGCTAATGTCACCTTTAAAGCAACTGCACTAAAGTTCTTTCTTTCCCTGACATCCGAGCTGTGTCTACAAGGCCCATTGTGATGAAAAGAAACTCAGTAATTACCCAGATGTTGTGTCTAGTCACCAACGGCTGGAATTTCCCATATTTGCTCTTAGTGTCCCTGGGAGTTGGCGGAGGAGGCTTTTCCAGCCTTTTCAGGCTCACCAAGCCATCAGGGGCAACTTGCACCTGGTGTGAGAGCTTCCAGATTCCCACCCTGAGTTACGCAGTGTGCAGTTTTGTTGGAATGCTTTTTGTAGGTAGACCTCAAAGAATACATATTTTCTAATTATGGAAATTGAGAAATATTTGGTCTACCTTTCTGGTCATTCTGTGAGACGGAGAAGGAATAAACTACCCAAGTCTTTACTTTTCTTCCAAATGCTTTTCCCACCAGAACCTGCAGAAACCTCTCTTCTGTACCTGAAGATGACTGCTTCCTCAAGTCCCTACATTTTGAATGGCTGAGAGGCAGAATGAGCTTTGTCTCAACTCCCTTCCGCCTTCCCCAAGCCTTCTTTCAGTGATCCATTTCAGAGTCCCACTTACTCTAAAGCCACTACATATCCATCCACTGAGATCTAGGGGTAACAGGACAGCACAAAGAAGTCACACAGCCCCAAGAGCTCAACCTGCTTCAGCAAACAGGTGAGTGGTGTGACCCCTGGTAAGTCACCCCCTTACCGCCCCACCACCACCACCACACACACTGGGCCCCAAACCTTGTCCTGGTCTATGGAATGGCTGCAATGAGCTTCCTGGTATCCTAGAGCTCTTTGAGGATTATGCTGGTTCAAGTTCTCTGAGCAACACACATTAAGAAGGGAATGGCGTGTGGGAAAACAATCTTAGAGATGCCTGTGAGCAAACACAGGAAGGAGACAGAACTCTGAAGAGCTGTCAAGGCGAGCTGCAGTTGCTTTTCCTCTCACAGTGACAAAACAACAAACAGATCACCTTAATGAAAAGAGGTTTACTGTGCCTCTTGGCTTCAGAGTGGTTTGTCCAGCATGGCAGAGAAGGCCCTGCAGTAGGAACAGCTCAGTCCATGTCAATAGGAATGTGAAGAGGGAGCTGCTCGCATCATGGTGGCCAAACGAAAAGCAGAGACCTACACCAGAGTCAGTGGCAGACATAACCTTCAAAACCTGTTCCAATTCGTATACTTCTGCCAATCAGGCCTCACCTCCTAAAGGTTCCACAGCCTCCCCAAACTGGGGGCTCCCAACTAAGGACCAAACAAATGAGCTTGGGGAGACAGTTGAAGCCTCAAAAACCATGTGGCAGGCAGGTCCACAACAGAAGGGAGATGGGAAGAAGAGAGTCCAAACACAAAATTCTTAGGTCCTGTGCAGTTCCAAAAAGTTCCCTGTGAGGTCACTAAAGTCCTGATGTTTAAAGTCACTGTGTGCCATGGTAACAGCCTACTTACATTAGCAAGCCTGTTATAGCAGTGAATCTTAGAAGCCACCACCAGCATTATATAATAGTGTACATGACAATCCAGCCCACATAGCAGATAAGCTCCAGAAGACACAGTGGCGATGGCTGTGATGACAATGGTGATGACATCACTCCCCATACTGACTTCCTTTTTAAAACATTTATTATTTATTTATTGTGTATACAATGTTCTGCCTGCATGTACGCTTGCAGGCCAGAAGAGGGTACCAGATCACATTATAAATGGTTGTGAGCCACCATTTGGTTGCTGGGAATTGAACTCAGGACCTCTGGAAGAGCATCTAGTACCCTTACTAGAAGAGCATCCAGTGCTCTTAACCTCTGAGCCATCTCCCCAGCCCAATATTGGCATTCTTGCAAAGAAGCTTACTATTTTCACCCCTATACACGTGCTATAATGTTCAGAGAATGACACAATCTTTATGCCTGAGCTAATCTGGTACATCCTTGTCACCCTGCAGGCAACTGACCTTTCCTTGCAAACAACTACTGGACAGTAAGCTATATTTGTATTATCACCAAACACTCAAGATTAGTCTTATGATCATCCCAGATGTTTGAAATGACTCTAGGCTGAATGAACTCAGCCCAGTCTGGAGAAGTACTCCAGGCCATGGAAGTGGGAAGAAGGGATGGAGACAAAACCTATCCTGAGTGGAAGGCTTGGAGGTAAAACCAAGGTGGCTAAAGTTCACAGGGCAGAGTAACAAAGGAGAGAGAGACAGAGGGTGTTCTACAGATTGGCAAAATCCCTCCCCTTCACAGGCTATGAAGCTAGCAACGTGGCAGTTACGATTATTAGAAACTTCACAGAGCTGGGCTCCAAACAATCACAGAGACTGACTGGAAAGGACCAATCTCACTGCAGGAATTTGTGAAGACAACCAGGAACAGTGAACATCCCTATATTCAAAGTAGAAGACCAACGGGAAACTCACAGGGCAACAGGCAGAGAGGAAGAGGAACCTGTGAAACTGGGTGATGGGGGAGCAGCCAGCCCAGAGAAGATGCAGATCTGATACCACGTAACAAAATTTAAAAGCAAGACCCACAAGAGCCAATTGTTTCCAAGTCACTTAACTTTGTGCTCCAAATGAGGTAGGTATAAGAATGCTTCTAAGAATATAAAAATACCCAGTGCCCAACACAGTCTTTTTTTATGACATGTGACCTCCTGCTGGAGATGCCTCAGAGGATGAAAAGATTAGCACAGAGGAGATAGTTGGGCAACTGAAGCAAGAGAGACACTGCACTCAACTGGATGGTGAGAAGTGACTCCCAGGAGCTGCTGTCTGACCTGCACATGCGGACCATGCCATATACAACACTGCATGCACACATACACATGCATGCATTCACACATAACTGATTAATGTTTAAGAGTCACAAGACATGTAAAATAATAGAAAAGTGAGATTCACACAGAAACTGGGAACACATGGCTCAAAGAAAGGGAAGGGGCGCAAGGTCACACTTGACAGAGGAGGCTGGGGAGAGAGAAGAAGGCACCAAAAATGGAGGGGAAATGGGAGAAAAAGGAGCGTGAGGAAGAACAAAGACAAATCCTGCGTGGAATGCCATGGTAAAATGTACCTCGTGGTAGGCCGATCACAATTTTATTTTCAAAAGTTAAAAAAAAAAAAATTAGTAAAAAGCCAAAGGTTATGGCAACCATGTCCCAAGGGGAAGTGGAAAATAGTTTTAAATGAGTAAAAAGCACAACGTGTCAGTATGTGCCAGACACAGTTAGAGAGGTAGTCAGGTAGATTTTACAGCGTCTCGTGTATGATAGGAGGGAAGTGATCACTTCAACAGTCAGCCATCAATTATGAAACAACAAAATAAGAGCCGATACCTGATGGCAGACCTGGGAAGTGCAATAATTGCTGAGATCAAAACCAATAACTGGGTCTCAGTAAGTCAAGGAGCTTCCAGTAGACTAGAGCAAAGGCACACGAGTCACCAACACCACGAATGAAGAGTGCAGCCCGTGCAGATGCCTAAATGATCACAACGAACATTATGCACAAGGCCACAAATATCAGTTCAGAAATACAGGAGTAAGGTCTGGGTGGGGGGTGGCTCAGGAGTTAAAAGCCCTTGCTGTTCTTGTGGCAGATCCAGGTTTGATTCCCATCACTCTCGTGGTGGCTCACAACTATCTATAACTCCAGTTCCAAAGGATCTGACACATTCTTCTGAAATCTATAGGTACCTCGTGCACATACAATTATGCAGGCAAAACACTCATACACACAAAATAAAATAAGCAAATTTAAAAACAAAAATTTTAAACTAGGATTAACAGACCTGTTTTTAAAAGCAACAGACTATGGGGATTTGCTCAAGAGGAAATCAGTAACCTGAATAAACTGACATTTGTTTTTGAAATAGAAATCAGAAAAAAGAAATCTTCCCTAACAAACCAAAACAAACAAACAAATGGGAAAAGAAAGAACAAAGCAAACAAAACAAAACAAACCCCCAGCTCAGCCTCACATGGTTTCTCTGGCAAATTCCAACAAACACTGAAAGATGAAACAAACCCAAATCTAAACAATCTCTCCCAGAAAACAGAAAAAGCCCATCCCCAGCTCATAAAACCAGGCCATCATTAACCTACTGCCAAAACCAGACAAAGGCAACGCAAACATTTTCAGACCAGTATCTACCGTGAATATAGCTGCAAAACTCAGCAAAATAATAAGCCAACAAATTCAGCAGTACATAACAGTGCAGGACAACAGTAGGACTGATCTCAGGGATACAAAGTTACTTCACAGTGAACACTTACTCAATGTGATCACAGTATCAGACACTGAGACGAAATATCGCATGGATAGATAGATACTCAGTGCAAAAAACAAGGTAAACTTTAATCTCTTTATAATTTAAAAATTTCCTGTAAACTAGGGACAGAAATAAGAGACACTCAGGTCAGAAAGAAGTAGACAAAACTGTCCCCTGAACAGGCAACATGAATGAATGTCCATGTGTAAAACCTGAGAAACTTCAGGCTGTGGCAGACTCAGAACCGCTAACTGGTTCCTGTATGGTTGTTACATGAGAACTAATATTGTACTTTTGTAAATTAGTAAAGAACATTTGTTTTTTTTTTTTTTGTTTTTTTGTTTTTTTGTTTTTTGTTTTGTTTTGTTTTGTTTTGTTTTGAGACAGGCTCTCCCTCTTTAGCCAAGGCTGGCCTAGAACTAACTATATAACTCGGGGTGACTTCAAACTTATGGCAATCTGCTTGTCTCACCACCTACGTGTACAGATTACAGGTATAAGCCACCATTCCGAGTTAAATTTATATTTTGAAATTTTTCATTTCCACTAGTCTTCCCACCAATAAAAAGGAAGATGCAATTCCTACATATAAATCTATTAAAACAATCATCAGAAAACATTATCACAAAACAAGTCAATGGAGAGACATACAATGTTTATTGATGGAAAAACTCAGGATAGTTAAGAGTTCAAGTCTACAAAAGCTGCCATGTATACTTAACATAGATACTAATTAATATCCCCAAAGGTTGTTTTGTTTTGTTTTGCTTTTTAAGACAAAGCAAAGCAATTCTAAAATTCCCCTGGGGAGGCAGCAACTCAAAGAGCCAAGGTAATTTTGAAAACAAATATTAAACTACGAGAACTCACATTACTCATGTTAAAAGAGTTTGATCCAACAGCATTTTGAGATGGTATTGAAATATTTGAGGGACAGATGCATGGGCAGGACCGCAGAATAGATGGGGCCAAAAGACTGACAATAGTACAAAAGCAATTCAACTGAGAAAGGTCAGGCTGCCTGTAATGGATGCTGGAGGCTAAGGACATATGCATATTTAAGAAAAGAAATGACCAATAGCAAACCTTATCAGACCATCAGACCTTATACCAACTAATCCAAAATGGATTATACGGATCAAAAGCAAAAGATTAAGTTTTCAGGAAAAAAAATCAGCCTGCTATTAAGTAGAGTTCTTAGTAAATATTAAAAAAAAATCAATAAATCATTGGGTAGTGATGGCGCACGCCTTTAATCCCAGTACTTGGGAGGCAGAGGCAGGCAGATTTCTGAGTTCGAAGCCAGCCTGGTCTAAGGAGTGAGTTCCAGGACAGTCAGGGCTATACAGAGAAACCCTGTCTCAAAAACAAAACAAAAAAAAATCAATGAATCATATTTTATAAAAATTTAAAACATTTACTAAGCAAAAGATGAATAAAGAGATAAGTTACTAACTAGGAGAAATATCTGGAAATTGTATATTCAATAATAGACTTTAATCCAAGAAACACAAGTAACAGAAGAACTCAACTACAAAGAAGAACTTTAATTCCAAAATGAAAAGTTTAAGCAGATACTTCACAAAGAAGGTCCATAAAGATCGGACACAAACAGCAAATGATGCTCACCATCTTTGCAATCAGACAAAGGCAGATAAAGACAAAAAGAGACATCGCTACAGATATGTTGGGATGGAGCTAGGCAGGGCCTGCCAATACCAAAAGGTAGCAGCAAGGATGCTCAAATATGAATGGGAGGAATGCAAAGTAATATAGCCATCTGGAAAGCACTTTAATAATTTCTGATGAATTTTAAAGGCATGCTTGCTTAAATGACCCAGAAATCTCATTCCTATATATTTACTATAGATACATAAAAATTTGCATTCAAACAAAAGTGTTTATAACTTGTTGGCATTGACTTTATACTTTATGTAACCAAAACTTTATATCAGTTAAATTATACATTATTTACATTTTATTTTCAATAGAAACACACACACACACATACACACACACACACACACCTCTGCCTTCAAATAGACAAAAAAAAAAAAAATGTAAAAAGTTTATCCTCAATTGCCAAAAACTTTAAACATTCTAAATGTTCATCAACAATGAACAACTAAAGGACCTGAGGTATATCTATATCATGGAAACATACTCAGCCATGAAAAGGACCTGCGGTATATCTATATCATGGAAACATACTCAGCCATGAAAAGAGTTAATTATAGATCTGAAAGTCCGCCTCAGGCTAAATTGAAGAGTTATAGACTAACAGCTTTAGTAGATATTTCTAGACAGCCTAGTATCGACTCTGTTGCTTGATTATTAGTGGCTACGCTTACACAGATGTATAACGAAAAGGAGCAAGCTAAGTAAGAAAAATTATAAAATGTACAGTTTTCTGAGAAAAGGAGCATCAGGAAATGTAATGGAGCTAAGTCCTGTGCCCAAGGAGATAAACAGCTTAAAGAAAAGCCTGATGCCAAACGGAATATAGGAGTGGTGACCTCAGGGCACGACCACACCCAGCTGAACCTTTTTTTTTTTTTTTTTTTTTTTATAAAAGCTTAGGGCTGAGCATGGTAATGTACACCTTTGGTCCCAGCACTCCAGAGGCAGAGAGAGAGAGAGGCAGAATTACAAGTTCAAGGCAAGCCCAGTCTACAGAGTGCATTTAAGGACAACCAAGTTTAGGCAATAAAGGAAACCATTAAAAACAAAAAGCTGGTGAAATGTGGTTGAACAAGGGGGCCAAGTTCCAGCCACAGAAAGCAGCAGAACTTGAAGGTTTGGCCTCATGGTTCTTAGAGTCAAAGATACAAGGCATGGGGTTATGGAATTTCTCTCCACAACTAAGGGAAGCCACAGAGACCAGGTGTGTGTCAAGGTTGTCCCTGCTCGGAGGCCCAGAGAGGCCTTTGCTTGAAGCCGGAAGGTGAAGCCTGAATGACTTGATGACCTGAGATGTTGGAGATGTCAGAGCTGTGGGATAAGCTGCTGAGGAAAGTTGATAACAGAGGGTAGAGCCTACCTACCCAGGGGAAAGAAGTGTGTCACAGTCAGCAAAGCTGAAAGGAGTTGGAGATCTGAAGAACCCTTTGACATCAGGCATGGACGTGCAGAGTTTGCAGTTTGCCCAGCTGCTTTTTCATCTTGCTTTGATCCAGTATTTTCTCACTATGCTCCCTTTTGGAATAGTAATGTCTATCCTGTGTTATTATATGTTAGAAGTATGTGATTTGCTTTTTCACCTTGGTTTTACAGAGGATTACAGTTAAGAGATTGCAGGAGTCTCAGAAGAGATTTTGAACTTTGAACTTTTAAACAGTGTGGCTACTGTGATAGACTACAGGGGCGTTTGAAGTTGGACTAAATGCATTCTGAATTATGATATGGCTATATGCCTACGGGGGTCAAGGAGTGAAATGTGGTGGTTTGAATAGGAACAGCCCCCACAGAGTCATGTATTTGGATGCTTGGCCCGCAGAGTGGCACTATTAAGAGTCATGGTCTTGTTGGAGTAGGTGTGACCTTGTTGGATGAAGTGTGTCACTGTGGGAGGACTCTGAGGTCTCAGATGCTTAAGCTGGGCACAGTGTCTCTCTCTCTCTCTTCCAGCTGCCTGAAGATCTAGATGTGGAACTCTCAGCTACCACTCCAGCACCACGTCTGCCTGCATATGCCCATGCTTCCTGCCATGATGCTAATGTACTGAACCTCTGAACTGTAGGCCAGCCCTAATTAAATGTTTTTCTTTATAAGAGTTGCCATGGCCCAGTACAATCCACAGACCCAAAAATGCCAAATAACAAGGAGGGCTCAAAGGAGGATATTGAATCTTTCTCAGAAGGGGAAATAAAATAGGTATCAGAGGGGGATGGAGAAAGAAAACTGGGTAGAAGAGGGGAGGGAGAGGAGTAACTGGGGAGAAGTGGATCAGGTGTAGGGAGAGCAGGGGTGAGAGAATGCAAATCCGAGGTGGGTGGGAGAGGCATCTCTAGGACATGCCTGAGACCTGGGAAGGGGAAATGCACCAGGGTGTCTATGAGGGCGACTCTAGATAAAACTGATAGCAGTGGGGGATATGGATCCTGAAGTGGCCACTTCTTATAGCTAGGCAGGATTCCCAGTGGAGGGATAAGAACAACAACCCACCCACAAAACCTTCTACTCAAAACGTGTCCTGCCTACAAGATGTGCAGAGACAAAGATGGAACAAAGACTGAGGGCATAGCCAATGACTGCCCCAAACTGAGACCCATCTCATGGGCAAGAACCAATCACCGACACTATTAATTATACTCTGTTATGCTTGCAGACAGAAGCCTAGGATAACAGTCCTCTGAGAGGTTCCACCCAGCAGCCAGTGGAAAGAGATGCAGAGACCCACAGCTAAACATTAGATGGAGCTTGGGGAGTCTTGGGGAAGAGTGGTGGGAAGGATTGAGGGACCTGAAGAAGACAGAGACTCCACAAGAAGACTAACAGAGTCAACTAACCTGAACCCTTGGGGGCTCTCAGAGACTGAACCATCAACCAAAGAGCAAGCATGGGCTTGACCTAGGCCCTCTGCACATATGTAGTAGATGTGCAGCTTAGTCTTCATTCGGTCCCCCAACAACTGGAGAAGGGGCTATTTCTAAATCCGTGACCTGCCTGTGGATCCCGTTCCCTTAACTCGGCTGCCTTATCTGGCCTCAGTGGGAGAAAATGCACCTGGCCCTGCGTGACTTGATGTGCTGGGGGGGTGGGGGTGGGGGAGGGTGGGGTGATACTGGGGGGAACTCCCCCTTCTCAGAGGAGAAAGGGATGGCAAAGGGAGAAGGACCTATGTGAGGAGGAACTGGGAGGAAAGGGAGGCTGATGTTGGGCTATAAAGTAAGTGAATAAATTAATAAATAAATAAATAATAATAACAACAACAATAATAATAGAGCTGGAGAGATGGCTCAGCAGTTAAGAGCACTGACTGCTCTTCCAAAGTCCTGAGTTCAATTCCTAGCAACCACATGGTGGATCACAACCATCTGTAATGGGATCCAATGATTCTGACGTGTCTGAAAGTGTACTTGTCATATATATATATATATATATATATATATATATATATATAGAGAGAGAGAGAGAGAGAGAGAGAGAGAGAGAGAGAGAGATGACATGGTCATGGTGTTCTTCACAGCAACAGAAACTCTAAGACAAGTAAGCAATCCAATGACCCAGCATCACCTCCAGGGTACGTCAGGCTCTGGTATACGCCTGTAGCCTCTCCTCTCACTCCTGGGGTCTCTTAACTTTCCTGTTTGAACTTACTGTTTTTCCTTTTGTGCTTCCTTTTTCATTCAAAATCCATCCTGTATACCCTTGAATATCTCAGCCAGGTTTTCCCAGATACTGCCTGTCACTTCCTAACACCTTCCTCATCATCCTGCACTCTTTCCGTCACAGGGACATTTCAGGCCATGATGGGGCTGTTAGTCCCATCCTGGTTCCCCAACAACTTGACAGCTGCTGGAGGGCAGGGTCATGACTGTTTTCAAAGCCAGACACAGGCCTGGCACTGCTAAGGAGGTGGTGTAGATGACGGCCTCGTCTAGAAGGGAGACTAGAATACCTGCTATAGCCTAGAAACTTCAGCTGAATTTTTGCTTTGCACCCTGTGGTCTTCCTGTCTGGTAGAGACAGCTTCAGCCTTGAGGTTTGGTTTGGTTTGGTTTTTGAAACAGAGTCTCCCTATGTAGCCCAGCTGGCCTTGAACTGTAAATCTTACTACCTCTGTCTCCCACATGCTGGGATCACAGGAATGTGTCACTTAGTTTAAGACATCTTTGGAGGCTTACAATACAGAGTACTGGGGGTTGAGGCGCTGTGAGTGTTTATGGGAAGGAAGGATGCCTGCACTGAGAGGAGCTAATGATATTCAGGCAAGATGAATGCCCCAGATCTTGGTTCCTTTTAATATTTATTCTAATGCCATTTTCCCTCTTTAATAGAATATGAGAGTCATTCAGATTTCAATAATTCAGAATATATTCCCGACTTGAAGATGGTTTGTCAGCTAACCACATTTGCTGTCCTTCCAGAAGCACACCTAGCTTTGGGCCCTTGTGATCTCCCTTTTTGTGCCCCCCTCCACCCCCACTTCTCTCACCGACTTCAACCCAGCACCCTGCAACCATTACTGGTCTCCTTCATCATTTATCTTTCTACATCTTTCTGTGTCTTCTCCAGAAACAGTTCTGGCTCTCGGCATGGGCTACACGTCTTAATTTGAGAGGCTTACGTTTGTAGCCATGCCACTCAAACTTCCTGAATAATAAAGAAAGAAGGAGTGCCGTCCTCCAAACCCTAAATGAGAGACTTCCCCCCTCTATTCCCACTGCTGCAGGCTGGAGCAGTTTGTGACTGGGGAATGCCCACATTTTGGTTCATGAGAACAATAAAGGATCGGGAGAGATGAATCAACTGGTAAAGGCTAGCTGTGCAAACATGGGGACCCCAGTTTGATCTCTAGAACCCACAAAACAATGCTTAGCATTGTGGTGTATTCTTAAAAATCCCAGGGCAGGGGAAAAGTAGACAGGGACTTAATGGCCAAGCATAGCCCCAACTTAGTAAGTTCTAGGCCAGTCAGAGACCTTGTCTCAAAAACATGATCCACAGCTTCTGAGGAAGGACTCCTGAAGATGACCTCTGCTACACCAAACACACACACACACAAACACACATACACACACACACACACACACACACACACACACCCCTTAGACAACATAGTAATAAACTGTCATTTTAAATAAAGATACTATGATCTTTTTCTCTATTAAAAAATACATTGAACAGCAGTCTAAGCTTTTACAATCACAGATACCTACCAGTAAAATATTTTGAGCTGGCACAAATATATGATATGTATTTTTACTTATTTATGAATTATAGATGTATATAAAAACTAATATGTATATGTACAGTGCTGATGTGAGCATTATAAACCATGCATTTAAAATTAGATTTTAAAGTATGAGATTAAATATAAATGATAAAAGAAGTTTTACTATTTCTTTCCACAACCCAACAGACTATCCTGTATGCCACACTGGAATGCACACCATGCTTGGGAAATCATATTTACAGAGAATGATCCTTTCAGTCCTTTTCTGGAAAGCTGTATTGGGATTTTGGGGGAGGGAGGTAAACAAACTAGATATAATGAGGGTATATACCAATAGGAGGGGGACAATCCCTGTCCATATTCCATTTCTCTGTTTACTAACCCTGTCTTCTGAATGAGCTTGTCACCGTCTCTCATCCTTCAGTTGTCACTGGAGATTGGGTGTGGCGTTAAATTGTTAACGACACAATCTTGTGATTCACTTAGGAACTGTCTTTAGATCGTATTGATCTATGGACATGTCTATGGAGGTTAAATGACTATGTTAACTGAGATAGGAAGACCGTCCTACTGTGGGTGACAGCATTCCCTAGGCAAGGGATTCTGAACTGGGTAAGAGTGTAGAAAATGAGCTGATTCACTGCACCCTGATCTTGGCTGCAGATGTAATTGATTAGTTGTTTCAAATCCCTTCCACCTTGACTTTCTTTCCCACAGTGATGATAAGAGCCTGGAATTGTGAGCCAAGTAAGCACTGTTTCACATCAGTTGCCGGGGACGGGGCATTTTATCATAGCAACAGGAGACGAAGTAAAGGCAAGCTGAGTCCATGGAGCATGTAGTCCTGGTAGTTTTCAAGGCGCTGGTGTTCCTTTATCATAGATTCTACCTGTAAGGAGAAGCTCTTTGTCTCCTGCATTCTAAGTGTGTGAGCTCTGTGCTCCCCAGGACATCCAGCTACAGGAGAAAAGATACCAAGGCCACATGTCTTTATCATTTGCCTAAAGAACAGAAGTGCATACCTTGGCTGGAAATCAGTGTAAGTTTGGGTCTGTTGCTAACAACAACCAAGGAAGTTCATACAAATCACTGAGGAATATTCTGAGACTAGATGTTATTCATTCATCCCCAAATGCTTTCAGGATCAGATACTATCCTGCTGTCCATGGTACTCCACCATCAAAGGTGAGTACATCTTAGGGACCCAAGGGACCTGGGGGGCTTTTCTCTCAATGAAAGGGGACATCTGCAGTGTTCTGAGCAATAGTTACTGGGCCATCAATTTTTGTGACTGAATTATAAGTATGGGAAACACAGACAGAGGGGATATCCCTTCCTAGATGTTCCCAGTGATGTTCCAGGTATGTGATGAGCCAGCCACATTATGACTGGAGGGAAGCATGGCTTCCCTCCAGTCATAATGAATAAAGAATCAGGCTCAGGTGACAGGCTCAGCTGAGGAAAGGTTCCCATCTGTCACAAACAACCCCTGCTCCCCACTACATATCCAGTGTCTACGGGTGGCAGAAGTATTAGTTCTGGAGCATCAACCAGGCATGTGCTGCACCCGAAGACTTTTACTTTGTGTGCTCTTTGAGCCAGTAACTACCCCAAACAGCTCACACCAGCTCATAAAGAACCCTATAGAGGCTTGGATGTAGTCTTTCCTTCAAGAGTCATGTGCTAGAAGCTTGGTGTCCAGTGTGGGAATGTGAGAGGTGGTGTTACCCTTGAGAAGTGACACTTGTTAGTACTAAATGAGGTCACTTGATTATGACCCCTAGGAGAGGTTAAGGTAGTTTTTATGGGGTCCTGGTGAGTTCTCATTTGCTATTAAACAGTTTTACCATGTGAGTTCTCTCCCGTTACATGTTTTTCTATTTTCATGCCACCCACCAAAGCCAAGCCAATGCTAGCACCAAGCTCTTGAATCTCTGGAGCTAAATAAGCCTCATTTCTTTATAAAGCACCAGCCTCAGGCATTTCATTATATTACCGGAGCAGGGAATACTGATATAAACCCTAAATATCACTTAGCACTTTGGGGATGCTGGTCATTTATTATGGTTATTGGGTGGTTGTGTCATGAAAATTTGGGGTGCATACTTTATTATTATACCTCTAAATTATATGACAACTTCATTCTGCCATAAAGTTCTTTGTGGATAGAAATCCTTTTTCTTTGTTCAGGGAAAAACCACTCCTCAAAATTTCTGATCTTCCAGTGACTCACATGTCTCTTTGCTTTGTTGTTATGTATAAACACATGTCCTTGAGCCCACAGGACATAGGGACAGACTGGGAGCACTACATCTATCCTGTGGGGTCACCTGGCCAGTGAGCAGACGGCCTCAGCAGAGCACACCAGGTACCTCAATTTGTCCTGGAACAACTACAACAGCTTGTCCACTTCACAGATGGAGATGCCAGGGCCATGAGGATGTGCAGTGGCCAAAGGAGATACCAGCCAGCACTGCGCTTAATTGATACTGTCCAAACATAGTTCCAATTTTGGTTTCATGTGATCATTTAGGGCCAATGTTAGGAATGAATGGCTACTGAAAAGCTTGACACACTTTGAAAATTTCCAGCTCTCCTCCCTGTTAAAATGTCCCTCCTCTCCAAAGCCCCAATTCTACAATTTCATACAGAATAAACTTCAACTCCTTCTATTAACGAAGGTGTTAGTATCATTGGATACAGGCAACAAGAAACAATGTAAGTCATGTTTCTGAGTATGAACGACATTACTAGATGTCTTTTAGTAAAACGATACCTTGTTTTACTGACGTCACTTACATTTTCATATGTTACTATTACTGAGGTGAGGGCACATACACCAAGTCATATTGTGCTAAGTTAGTTCTCTGAACTTGGGACATCAGGACTGCACCATCAGGTGTCAAGAGCCTTTACTGCTCAGCCACCTCACCAGCCATAATCATACCATTTAAAGAATTAAAACAAAACAAACAAACCCTCAGATATACACCAGAAGATGGACAGGATTGAGCAGTAAGAGCATTAAGCTTCTGAAGTGAGAAGGAGAAAATTCTGAGAAGGGCAACTAGAGGCAAAGCCACGCTCCCTGGACCCATTTCACACTTCTGTCTGGAGTCTATATAGTCCCCACCATTTCAGCATCATTGAGTGACTAAGCCACATCTTCCAGCGGTGCTTACACTAGGTGACAATCATACTGCACTTTTCGGTGATGATCAAGTCACTGTACATGAGCACTGAGCAGAAAATATGGCCAAATTTACCATAGTGACCAAGCATACTAGCACTTGCCTGTAATCCCAGTGCTGACACAGTGACTTTGATGCAAACCTGGGCTATGTAGTGAGCCTGAGATCAGCCTACGTGAATGCCTTTTTCAGGAAAAAAAAAAGTTAGCAAATTTTAAAACTTTTTTTTACCAGGTCTTGCTGCACTTACAGATGACCTAGGTTTGGTTCCCAGCACCCACATGGCAGTTCCCAACTCTCTCTAACTCCAATTGCAAGGGATCTGATGCCCTCTTTTGGCCTCCACAGGCACCAAGCATGCACACGGTGTTCATACACACACATGCAGACAAAGCACTCATACACATAAGATAACAGTAATCAAAATCTCCTAAACATTATTTTTCATTTCATAGTGTCATTTGTTTGTTTCGTTTTTAACTAATATGCACAGCATTAGGTATCATGATGGCATTCTCAAACAAAATGCATTTAAAAAATTTCCCCCATTCCTTCTCTCCCATCCCCCATGAACCTCCCAATCTCCTGCGCACCTTCAAGTTTCATGGGCTCTATTTTCTTCCCCATCATGGCCATTTCATGGTCATATACATTTCAGCTTCATCATCTATACCGAAGACTCTCTATGAAAAGATACCCATCCCCCATCCATCACACATTTTCCCTTGTTTTCTTCTACTGTAGCCAAGGTAAATACACCCGTATCCATAGGGACCAAGACTGTGGAAACAATGAGAAAACTTAACCAGGATAAAGATGGCCAAGGGCAACCAGCACACAGTCTCAGAGAACAGAGATGGGTGAGGCCAAGACCTGCTGGACAGGCCATGGCAATTTCAGGAGCAGCCGCCCAGAAGCTCATAGACAATAAACTCCAAGCCTCTCCTTTTAATTAAAATGCTAACATCACTGGATACATGATTTAAGCTTTGTGTCTCTTAGTATGTCTCTTACCCATTGTGCAATGAAGACCCAAATTCTAGGCTCTCCAGCCTCCCAACCAAGATAAAAATCCCTGTGCCCTTGTATAAAATATCCTATTTTCAAAAATGTTGACTCGGTTTTGCAAATGGCTGAAGGCTGTAAGGCAATCACATGCATATGTCAGGAGCCATGTCCTGAGTACGGTTCACTACTTCCTGCTCATGCTTTAGGGAAACAGTCAGCAAACTACAGTTCCTAGGTCAAAGCTAGCCTACTATTTATTTTTTTTATAAATAAAAATTTATTGGAACACAGGCATTCCAGTTCATTTAAGTACTTCTGCTACTGTCATTTGGCAAAACAGTGCTGACCAGCAATGACAGAGACTCTGCCCACAAGCCAAAAGTATTTGCTATCTGATCCTTTACATAGCGTGTTTACTGATCCCTTGCTTGATAGAAGTTCTCACGGCCTTGGTTCTTTTCCAACACTGAAGAAGAAAGATTATGGAAAGATACCCTGGTCATTTGGCATCATAGGCAAACTAGAAAGTGATTGTCGTGACATCACAAAACCAAAGGTCAGTTGGATAACAACAGGCTTTGAAATCGATAGTCTGGGTCTAAGAAACAGACATGCCCACTTTAGAACTCCATCGCTGCTCCTCGAACTGCCAGGCCCCCAGGTTTCACTGTCAGTCCTGATGCAGTTAGGTAAACAATAACGACCACCTTTGAAGTTTTGTGGTGATGCACCCGACTCTGAGGAAGCTCGATGAGGATGCAAGGGTCGCCGGCAGGGGAGCAGCTTAGTTAGTAAAAATGCTTGATGGAATCTGACTTCCATCCCCGGAACCCACATAAAAAAGCCAGGCACCTGTAATCCCATTTCTGAGGAAGCAGAGACAGGAGGATCCTAGGGGCTTGCTGGAGAAAGCAGTCTAGCTGACTCAGCAAGCTTTGGGTTCAGCGAGAGACCGACCCTTCATGAAGAAATAAGGAAAGAAGTGATTGAGAATGACTGCCAGAAAGGGGGAGAGGTCTCTGGTCTCCACGTGCCTGTACTCACTCATGCATCCCTACTCAAATACACATGTATAGGCATGCACACTCACACAGTCACACACACAATGAAATTAGTCTTCTGGGCTAGTCGTAACACTGGCATGTAGATGTAGATTCAAACTTTATTGTCTGGCTGGTCACCTCCTTCTTAGAATTTTTTTTAAAAGTGTGGCTATGGGGACAGATCTACATACAGTGCTTGTCTAGCATGCAGAGGCCCTGCATTCACCCCCCCTCCCCAACTGTGCATATAAAAAAAATGATCCTAGGGCTCTTGGTGTCTCAAAGACAGGTTCAGGAGAGACAGAAAAGACTCCTTTAAGATGCAGTGAGGCGGCGGCGGTGGCGGAGGTGCTGGTGGGGAAGAGGGGATCTGCTTTCAGGTCCAGCACACACACCAGGCAGCTCATGACATCTTGTAACTCCAGCAGGGGAAGGGATCTGGAGCCCGGAGTCTAGGAAATGTTGATAATCAGAAAAAGACGGTGTGAGCACTAAGTAAATGTGGCATGTTTTTGTTTTAAAGAAATGGGTATAGGACACAATGTGTTAAAATAATAAAGAAACAGACAAACAACCCACAGTCTGAGCACAATACTTTTCCCCCTTTCTCCCAAGTTCTAAAGAAACAATGTGTAAGTAGAATTAGACAAAGGCTGACCACGGGACCATGTTCATGAACACAGACAGGGCTCCTCCACCAGGCACACACACGCCTCCTCTGCAGTCAGGCCATGGAATGAGACGAGGGTGTTGGAATGAAGCATCTGTTCGTGAGCAGAGGTGTAGGAAGGGCAGCGACCCAGTGGGGAGATGCACAGGCCTCGCTCTGCCACTGTGAACAGTCAGCTATGGATACACTTTTAGGGACATTTGTGACACTTGAATATGGGTGTTAGAGAATGCTAGGGAATACATATTAATTTTGTTGATTTGATAGTAATACTATGATTACATCATTTTAGAGCTACATAATGAACTACTTAGAGTTCAGATGTAATAATTACTATAATTTATTTTAAAGTACTTCAACTGAAAATAAACAAGGAAAGAATTTAAAAAAAAAAAAAGCACAATCATATACCAGTGATCCCAGCATTCAAGAGACTGAAGGAGGAAAACTGGGAGTTCAAAGAAGAGCAGGGACCACATAGTGAGACCCTGGGTCAAACAGAAGGGGGCTGGAGGTGTGGCTCAGTCAGAGTTTGGGTTCTCTGAGCCCATCATAAAAGCAGGAAGGCATGGTGCAGCCTGGAATCTCAGCCTTCAGAAGTGGGAGAAGGATCCCTGGGGCAAGCTGGCTAGCTAAACTAGCTGCAATCAGCAAGCCCCCGGGTCAGCAAGACTCAATAGAGCAAGTGCAGTGTGGTCAACAAAGAGAATCCAATTCAAGTGTGCATGCACACAGGTAAGTGCATGCGTCCCCCAACCCACACATGAACCTGCAGACATCTGAGCATGCCTGCACACCACACCCACACACTCACACAGTATCACCCCCTACATACATACACACACACTGCCTCCCCCATCCCATACACACACACATACACACACACACACACACACACACACACACACACACACACACACACATTTTTAAAAAAGAAAAACAAGAGGGAAGAAGGGGAGGGGAGAGGGAACAGGAAGGAAGGGGAGGGGAACAGGTGGGGAGGGGACAGGAGGGGGCCGAGGGGAGGAAACAGGAGGGAAGGAGAGGGCAGGAGAGGAGGAGAGGGAGACAAGAGGGGAGGGGGACAGGCGGGGAGGGGAAGAAGACAGGAGGAAAGGAGAGGGGACAAGAGAGGAGGGGGACAAGTGGAGAGAGGAAGGGACAGAAGGGGAGGAGGAAAAAGCATAGAGAGAAAACATTAACAACTGTTGAACTGACTGAGTGATGTAATCACCTCTATGTCTATATAAGTTGTGATTTTGTGATTTTACAGGATAAAAAGATTTTTTTAAAAATTAGTGAAAACAATCTCCTTCCTGTTTCTTTTATGAACATGCATTGCTCTCAGAGTCAGAACTGACTCTAGGGCTAGATTTGCCTCAACTCTCCAGAACAGTAACTCACATTTCCCACTGGACGTAAGGCATCCTTAACATACACAGAGAAAGTCTCTTATCCACGGGGAGAGCTCCTAAGAGCCCTAAGTGACAGACTGAAATCTCAGATTTCACCAAACCTGCAATACATTGTTTTTCCTATACTTATTTCTGAGAAAATTTAATTTCTAAATTAATCACTCAAAGAGATTCATAATAAAATAGAACAATTATGTCAATAGACAGTAATAAAAGAGATGTCACCAGGCTTCTCAAAATGGTACACAACTTTAAACTTTCGCATGTACAACTTTAAACTTACGGATTTTTTTTTTCCTGGCATTTTTCATTTAGCATTTTGGACTGCAGTTAACTTGGAGTAGGTGAAACCAGGTGCAGTCATATGGGGGACTACCGTACAAGGGATGACAGTGTCAGAATCAATGCATGAGTTAGTTCATGTTGCCGTGACAGATTATCATCAACTCAGGGCCTAAAAACAAAATAAGGCCAGTATCTTTGCGTTTTGTATGTGTATGTTCCTGTGTGTATACAGATGTGTTGACACAGGAGTGTGTGAAGGCTGGAGGTGGTTGTCTGATGGCTTTTAACATCCCTCTTTATCTTAATTTTTGAGGTAATGTCTCTCTGGAGTCCACTGATTGAGGCAGACTGGCTGGCCACCAAACCCTAGGAATCTTCTTTCCACTGCTAGTATTACAGGTATGTGCAGTTAAGCCCAGATTATTCATTTTTATTTTATTTATGTGTACGGGGTGGGGGTATGTGCACATGAATGCAGTGCCTATGGAAGCCAGAAGAAGATCCCTGGGAGCCGGAGTTTCAGGTAGTTATGAGCCGCCAGATATGGGTGCCGGGAACCCAACTTGGAGCCTCTGTAGTAGCAGCAGGCGACTTCAGCTGCTGAGCTATCTCTCCAGCGCATAAATGTGTGTGTTTATTTTTTCTAAATCTGAGTTTTTTGTATTTCTTTCTTTCTTTTTTTTTTTTTTTTTTTGGTTTTTCAAGACAGGGTTTCTCCGTGTAGCCCTGGCTATCCTAGAACTAGCTCTGTAGACCAAGTTGGCCTCGAACTTAGAAATCCGCCTGCCTCCCAAGTGCTGGGATTAAAGGCGTGCGCCACCACCGCCCGGCCTGAATCTGAGTTTTTATGTGGATACTGGGGAACCACTGGTTTCTGCCTTGACCTGCATGAATGGTGGGCTGTGACCTATAAGATGAAATAAATCCTCCATACTCACTAAGTTGCTGTTAGCAAGAGTATTTCATCACATCAAAGAAAATAAACTAGAACGGCCTCCCTCTATCTTCAGCTCCACCCACCTTGAGTCTTTCTGATTTTCTCTATGTCTTCACATCTGTCTCTGGCTACAGCTAGAAAGTCCAGATGACACCAGGCTGTGAGTAGAGCAGGCATCAGTAATCAAGGATAAGTCCTACACCGTGAGGCCCACCCCCCAGTGCATATGCAAAGCACCATCGGCAGCGTGCGCCCAGATAGCCACAGGTGCTACGTGTACAATGTCAACATCTTGGCTAGGGTGTTCTTGTTCCCATCACAAATACTGCTAAAGGTCCTACAGATATCACGCACAGTGTGACTGCATGTTAGAGAGACCTCAGCAACACAGCTCCCATTCCATCCGTCAGTGTGAATGACAGGCCAAGCACTCACTAGCATATGCACACACATTTCTTCACTTACACCAGCCGGGTCCCGGGAGGCGTATACCTATCCCCACAGCACAGACAAGCGTCTAGAAGGGTTCGACTATTTCCTGAGGAGAACTTGAATGAAGGCCAATGTGATCATACAGGTCATGAGAAAACTCTGGAATCTCCCAACCACTGTCCGACTACTCTAACCTCCTGTTTCAATTTCTCTTATTTCACCTCTTTCACATCCTTATTTTTTCTATTCCTTTTTAAAAGAAAAAAAAAAAAACCCTATATCCTATTAATTGTCTCCTGGAAAAAGCATACCCTCCCCCCCCTTCTCCTTCCAAATATGGGAGAAAGTAACTGTTACCCATCTGGGACATGTCATCGGCTTGCACAAACTGACTGGGACAGATGTCACTTTGAAAACATTTAACTTGAAAATTGTGTGGTTTGAGCGTAGAAACTTCAAAAATTGTGTTTTTTAAATCAGGAAATGCTGGTTAGGAGACTCGTAGGGAAAGCCCGGCAATGAAGAGCCAGGGGCCATGAGCTGGACCTTGGGGTTGGGAGGGCTTGCTTCTTTGGTGCCTCCTGTTCCATAAGAATCAATGTGGTCTCATTGCGACCAGCCCAGCCTCACCACTGACTGGCTCCCTCCTCTGAGGCTGAAAAAGACGGCTTCTGATACATTTATAGGGATGGTACAGGACCCCATACCATAAACCTAATTCTCATTTCTCTGTCTTGATTTCAGAATGATCCCAGACAGCCTATTCCTTATCTAAGACTTCAATCCTGTGTGTGTGTGTGTGTGTGTGTGTGTGTGTGTACATGTGTGTAGACCAGTGATCATTCCTCAAGTGTCATTCCTGTTTTGTGAGATAGGCTCTCTCCTTTGCTGGGGATTTGCTGATTAGGCTTAGCTGGCTGACCCGTGAGAGCAAGGATCTCTGTCTTCGCCCTAAACCCTAGACCCAGCTTTTTAAATGTAGGTTTTGGGGATTGAATTCAGGTCCTCAAGCCTGAGTAGCACATACTTTCCTGAGTTAACCCCCCAGACTGAGGTGAGTTTTTACAGTTTATTTGATGTACAAGTTTTGCATAGAGAATTTGATTCAGCATATGAGCTCCTTTTGTATGTTTGTTTGTTCGTTTGTTTGTTTTTTAAGACATGGTTTCTCTGTGTAACCCTGGCTGTCCTGGGAATCACTCTGTAGACCAGACTGGTCTCAAATTCAGAGATCCACCTGCCTCTCTCTGCTTTTGGAGTGTTGGGATTAAAGGCATGTGCCATCACTACCAGATTATGAATTCTGAAAGAAAGGATAGAGAAAACGTGTCCTGAGTAGTAACAGGTGCTGAAAGCCCAAGAGGCCTCCACTGGTCCACTTGAGAAGATCTCTCTCCTCCATAGGCTCTCCAAGGTGACATTATTGCCCTTCTAGGGACAATCCTTTAGAATCACAGGCAGGAAAAGTGCATGTGGAAACCCTGACCCTGGACTCTGTACGGTCCTGACATGGCTTTTCTCTATCTTTCTCTTTTCAGTAACACACAGCATGCTCTACAGAAAAGATGCATGGACATCTGAGGAAAGCAGGGACTTCGGCCAGTATACTAATTCAGAACTCTCGTCCCTCAAGGACAGTGTAAATGACCTATTCTCCTAACTGGCTAATGAGCTCTGAAAAGCCCCGTAGCCACCTGCAGTCCTCCCCTCCCCCCAGTGCTGCCAAACACCCTGAGTTTAATATTTCTCTCTTTAGGAAATAGAAATAATGTAACCACGAGATGAGGATACTTAATGCTTCTTTTAGCCTATCCTTCTGGAGCAGAGAGGGCTGCCCAGGGCCTTCACACAACGCCGCCTCTCTGGTCTCCAACTCAGCTCCACTTGAGACATTTTTAGGACCTCCTCCGGAGGCTGAGGCCCAAGCAGATGTCCTTCTCGCCCCCAATCCAAAGCGGTGTGGTGTGAGAGAACACAAGGCAGAAGAGAGGGGGGGGGAAAGCTGTGGTAACCATGTGTCACAGCATAGAAAGTGTTTGTATATGAAGGGAGAGTCAAAGGAGAAACCAGAGAGCAGAGAGTTCGCAGCACCATGGGAAATGATCAGCTGCTGCTTGCCTGCAGAGCCCCGGCAGAGGGGCGTGTTAGATGCTGGGGGTGGAGGGAACAAAGTTGCTGAGCTTCGGACAGAGAGGGTACCAAGCTTGAACATCCCGAGGCCATGTCTCACCTTTGCACTAATGACGTGTCCTTTCCTTTCCTTTCTATCCTTCTTAGAAGAGTTTCATGTATTCCAGGCTACTCTTGAACTTACTGTATTACCCTGTATGCTCTCTGGATCTCCCTGACTCCTCCTCTGTCTCTCTCCAGCGTTAAGATAACAGATGTGCATCATCATGTCTGGCTCAGCCCCATCGGGGACTGAACCCAGGGTTTCCTGCATGCTAGGCAAGCAGTCTATCCAGCTCCATCACCAGATATATTGGGGGCAGGGGCTGTAGGGATGGTTCAGCAGGTATAGGCTCTTACTGCCAAGCCTGATGTCCTGAGTGTAATTCACGGGGCCTACATGGTGGTTAGAGAGAACAGAGTTCTGAAAGTTGTCCTCTGATCTCCATGTGTGTGTCTTTGCACATGTGTACATCCACACACAGTAAGTAAATATGATAAAAAGTTAATTAACATAGGCTTATGCATAAGAGTTAAGAGAAAGCGATGCTCAGAAGGAAACACTAAAGACACCGGAAAAGCACAGATGTGAGTTAGGGTTAGGGTTCTGAACGCTAGACATATCCAGTGTGGGTGTGGGCTCCTCCAGGTAATACTGAGCGTGAAAAACAGGGCAACTGCTGACTTATACTGCAGAGATGAGTGGATCAACAGCCTCCTCCATCTTTCAGCCCCTACATCCTGAGGGAAAGCAGTCCTATTGCCTGCAGTTCCCAGCCTGCTTGGTTACCTGTCTGGTCTCTTCCTGAGGAGTCCCATGAGCAACCTCAAAAATCTACTGTGATTGTCTGTATATGCTCAGTCCAGAGAGTGGCACTATTACAATGTGTGGCCCTGTTGGAATAGGTGTGTCACTCTGTGCATGTGGGCTTTAAGACCCTCATCCTAGCTGCCTGGAAGTTAGTATTCTGCTAGCAGCCTTCAGATGAAGATGTAGAACTCTCAGCTCTGCCTGCACCATGCCTGCCTGGATGCTGCCACGTTCCCACCTTGATGATAATGGGCTGAATCTTTGAACTTGTAAGCCAGCCCCAATTAAATGTTGTCCTTATAAGACTTGCATTGGTCATGGTGCCTGTTTACAGCAGTAAAACCCTAACTAAGACATCCACCATGGTTACCGCTTCTATGTAATAGAAAGTAGACATGAAGGGCCCCAGAGGACATCTCTAGCCCTTGAACTATGGAGAAGGCCCCTCCACTGCCAGCACTCCCAGCTGTCCTGCCCTCTCAAACGTATTGTTGTTTTGGTCTGCCAGGATCGGGTTCCTTCATCTTTTGATGAAAACATCCTAGGTTTTGGTGGTTTTGTTTTGTGTTACCCTTAAAGGAACCAGAGTGTCTATGGGCCAGCTGGGATTCCTCCTTGAGTGGAATGGAACCCAAGCTTAATTCAGCAGATTTCTGCACCATTTCAGTGATAGCACTTGGCTCCAGGTTGAGCTTGTGAGCCAGTCACAGCCAAGAAAGCTAGACTGTGGGAAGGCTGCCTTGCTGTGGAAAAAGACTGACTCTAGGCATAGATGTTGCTGGGATGGTGGGGCTCAGGATTCAGGTGGGAAAAGAAAAAAAAAAAAGCAGGAGTGCAGGGAAAAGAGGAGAGGGTGGGGAAGGAGAAGGAAGAAAAGGGGAGAAGACAACAGAGGAAAGGGGAGGAGAGAGGAGAAGAGGAAAGGAGACAGAGGATGGGGAAAGGAAGGGAAGAGGAGAAGGGGAGAAGACAAGAGAGGAAAGGAGAGGAGAGAGGAGAAGTGGGAAGGAGACAGAGGATGGGGGAAGAGAAGGGGAGGGAAAGAGTCAGGAGGGGAAGGAAGGGGAAAGAGGGAAGTGAAGGGGAGCAGAGGGGAGGGGAAGAGTGGGGAGGGGAGGAGAGGAGAGGAGAGGAGAGGAGAGGAGAGGAGAGGAGAGAAGAGAAGAGAAGAGAAGAGAAGAGAAGAGAAGAGAAGAGAAGAGAAGAGAAGAGAAGAGAAGAAAAGGCAGTAACCTAGAGATGGAGACAGAGAAAGACCCTGGCACAACTATTTTGCCAGGTCAAAGCTAGTCCTGAATCAACCCTCACCATTGTTGTGGCCTTTACGGTACCCAGCTGATTATTTTGTGCTGGGGCCAAATGAGGGTGAGTTCCCATTACTGGCCTCTGAAGCAGCTCTGATGGGCACAGGCAATGAAACGCACCCTCACAGCTCACAGTCCAGACACCAAGTTCGTAACTCCAGACGTCCTGTATCTTGTATTCCAAGAAAAAGATTTCCATGGCTATTCATCACTCAGCAACCCAGGCCCCTTTGCTTGGCATTGACTGGAAACACCTGGGCCAGACTTTACCCTGTTCCCTCTTTCTGGCATTATAATCTCACCCGTACATATCTTGGCCCACCACTGTCCATCCTGGCTACCACTGGCCTTCCAGTCTTGACTCAGACATCATTCTATCTTCAGTCAAATCTTCTATGATACACTGAGTAAAAGCCCTGTGTACCAAAAAAGCTTTTGCTACCATGGATGCACATTGAGGCAATAACACACTTATAGACCTACTGTAGCATGTACAGTGACCCATGATTTAGTTTTCTGAATATATCACCATCTTTTTAGTCCTGGGAGATTAAATCTAACCCATAAATCCCAAAAAGTCTGTGATGGTTTGTATATGCTTGGCCTAGGGAATGGCACTATTTGAGTAGGTATGGCTCTGTTCGAGTAGGTGTGTCACTGTGGGCGTGGGCTTTAAGACCATCATCCTAGCTGCCTGGAAGCCAATCTTCCACTAGCAGCTTTCAGATGAAGATGTAGAACTCTCAGCTCCTCCTGCACCATGCCTGCCTGAATGTTGCCATGCTCCCGCCTTGATGATAATGGAGTGAATCTCTGAACCTGTAAACCAGCCCCACTTAAATATCATCCTTCATAAGACTTGCTTTGGTCATGGTATCTGTTCACAGCAGTAAAACCCTAACTAAGACAGAGTCCCTGTTCCATTTATCTTTACTCCCCGATGGCATCAAAGAGATACTGTTGAAAGGTTAAGTACATGTAAGGATACTTCACTATCAGATTTGACTGCTTATATTGTTGAGACAGAGTAGACCAAGCTAGTCTGGAACTCATTATGTTCAGGCTGTCCTTAAATTCTTGGTTATCTTCCTATCTCAGCCTCTGACTACTGGGGTGTCTGGAGTAAATCACTATGCTCAGCTTTGACACTGTTTAAAAACAAGATCAGTTACGATCTGATTATTCTCTATCTGCATACAGTCCCAGCACCTGAGAGACACAGGTGGGAGGATTGTGAGTTTGAGGTTGGCCTGGGCTACCCAGTGAGACCCTGTATCCAATAAAATAAGGCAACAAATGAAACAAAATTCTAGGACTAAGTTCCCAACTGGGAACTCATGAGAGAGGCACAGTGACACGACAGTCTTGCTTCTGTGTCTAAGCAGAAGTGGGATGCCATCGAAGGCACAGCTTAGGACCGCAGCCCTTAAAGATGCCCCATCTGGTTCAGAGCCCAGCTCTGCCCATGCTGTGTCGATCTGACCCCATTTCCAAACCTTCTAAGTTTCTGTGTCCTCGTCAGAGAACTGGGTTTGATAAATCCCATCTGACAGGGTGCTCAGGAGATGTAAACATTACAACATGCTCCAACATGTGTCATGCCCTGACGTGTAATGTAGCTCAAATAGCAGCAGGAGAAGGAATCCATCTGAGAGTCCACATCCTAGCGAAATGTCACTTCCCCTCCTCAGAGGCCTAGGCCGTGGGGGCTCACGACACCAGCTGCTCCTTTGTTCTGATGACTTTTTATAGCCTGAAACAACAGAATCCTTTGTCATATATGGGTCCCTTGTTCTCTGAAAATTAATGTTTAAATTTTCTCTCTGTTCCTCTGCATTTCCTTTCTGAGTGAATCATCTCAGCAAGGTGATTAGGGGCACGAAGACCACTTCCTATTGCTGTTAGGATTCATAAGAAAAGCAAATGCACAGAGGTCAGAGAAAAACCTTGTGTGGTTGGTTCTGTTCTTCCACTTCTATGTGGGTTCCACAGACTAAACTCAGGTTGCCAGGCTAGTACATCAAGTGCCCTCACCCACTGAGCCATCTTCCAGGCCCCAGATATTTTTTCCCCACCCACTGGCCAATCAGGATCATTTAAACATGCAATCCCCTCAACAGGATATTGGGGAAAGTTCAAGGGGACACTATTTGTGATAAGGTTTTCCATGGCACAAATCTGCCTGCTAACTCAAGATGTCAGCCCTTCTTTCTCCTGTTGTCAGCGCATAAATGCTATCAAGTGTCCTCAAAGCTATACCTGGTAGACTAGGTGATCCCAGAGCCCAAGTTCTGACCTCCTCTTTTTCTGATTGACTATAGGCTTCAAATGCAAGATGAACACACAAGGACCTGCATATTACTCTTGCTGGTCTCTTCCATTGTTAAAATGACACCAGGAAGGAAGGAAGGAAGGAAGGAAGGAAGGAAGGAAGGAAGGAAGGAAGGAAGAAAGGGAGAGAAAGAGAGAGAGAGAAAGAAAGAGAGAGAGAGAAAGAGAGAGAGAGAGAGAGAGAGAGAGAGAGAAAGAAAGAAAGAACGAAAGAAAGAAAGAATCAACAACCTTTCTCCAAGAAGCTCTTAATTACCTGCCCCATTCTCAGGGAGGTAAATATGTTCACTGCTTTTTAATTATATTGGCCTTATTGTTTCATAAGAAAATAAAAAACAGACTCAACAGGAGACGGCAAGGAGCGGAGGAAGCCAAACATAACTTGTGCACCTTATTAAAAACAATTAGGGATTGTTTGATGAGGCGGACTCGGCTCCAGATGGCCAGCCTCCATACAGCCACGGCTCAGGGTGCTTCTCATCTTCCCCCAGCCTCTTCCTGAGGCTTGCATCATCGCTGTTCTTAAAATACAAGGATGGGATTGTAAAGGATGCTTTTCCCACGTCTGTTGCTCTGCTCTTCTTGGGGCAATCCAGTCTCTGCACTAGCATTTTACTGGCTCTGGGTTCTTGGTCCTCTCTGCCAGCATCTTGGTTCTAGCAATCAGGCTGTCAAGATTAAAGCCCAGAGACCCATCATCTTTGCTCTCCTAGGATGGCTGTGCACGACAAGCATATCTGCTGAATGGGCCTCGGAGGAAAATCCCTGGTCCGATTGCTTCTTCACTCTATGTGACTCAGGAGGAGGAAACTAAACATGACAGGGATGTCCCACTGGCTGCCTAACCTAGCCTCCCTCCCTCCCTCCCATCCCACCCCCTTCACTGTGTTCCAACAAGACCTATAATTATGGCTTCCCACACACATGTTGTCATTGCTCTGCCACTGGACCTTTGCTTGTGCAGAATTATCTTGTCCCTACTTGATTCTAGTGGCCCAGCTGGTCACTATTCACCACATAACTGTCTGCTGCAGCATGTTGCCCCTCAAAACATCCCATCAGATGCCCACCCATGGTCTGTGTGCACAGCTCCCTGCAGACATCTGTTCAAGGCCGTTAAACATGATCCAAGAGGGCCATTGCTCATGGGTCTCCATCGTTCTGGCACCGGGCACAACACAGGTACACAACTCGGTTGTCTAATAGAACCAATGGTAAGCGTCGTAAAAAAACATCTGCTGGCCATGGTGGGTCCCCACTCTGTAGAAGGCAGAAAGCTACACCGCTGTCATTCAGCCATAAGTAGCAGAATGAAGAGTCCATGCTGAGACATGGTAGTACTTTCCTGAGTACACTGTAAGCCGCTTGATGCTGCTTCTAGATTCTGCAAAGTCTCTCTCTATGAAATCTGGGAATCATTCCATTTGACTTCGGAGTAGAGTGGTAAAACCTAAACATCTGTCTAGAGAAAACCTGGAGATAACCTTGGGGCAGCCACCCACTATCTCTTACCCAGTGTTCAAGAGCACATCGCCATGGAAAGATGTGGATCATTGCCCAAGACACAAGAGTCAGGAACTGTGGAAAGACTCGAGGCAGTGTTGGTGACAGTAGTCTGTGGCTTTGGATGGCCTTTTCTTTCTCAGTACTTCTGAAAGTTGCCATCTTTGGGAACAGAGACCCAGCTGGAATCCTACCACATCAACGGGCTTCCTCAAGGGACTCTTTTTTTTTAATGTCTATGGGTACTCTATCTTACATGTACACCTGCATGCCAGAGAGGGCATCAGATCATGTTATAGATGGCTGTGAGCCACCATGTGGTTGGCTGGGAATTGAACTCAGAACCTCTGGAAAAGCAGTGAGTGCCCTTAAACACTAAGCCACCTCTCTAGCCATTGTGACTACTTTTCTTAAATGGTAAAAAGTTTGTACACAGTCATAAAGGGAGGGCATAAGGAATGATACAGGCAGAGATTGGAGACCTGTGTCTACTAGCCAAGGTAACCCAAGGATTGCTGCCTTCTCCCAGCAGCTAGGAGAGATGTGGGGTGGAGTTACCTCAGAGCTCCCAGAAGGAGCCAGCCCCACCAATAACTGGGGTTTAGATTTCCTATGTCCACAATTGTGAGAGAACACATTCTGTTGTCTTAAGCTCCCTAGTTCTGGGGAAACATAAGCAACCCCAAGAAGCTTACACAATGGTCAGCCCTTTCTGAAAATTCCCTGTCTCTAATTGATAAAACCACTCATGCATGAATGCATCAATCATCCATCATCCAGTCTTCAATTAATTCATTCATAGTGTTCCATTAATTTATCCATTAATACTGAGACTCATCTTGAAATGATACTCAAGAAACAGAGAAGTGCTGGGTTTAGTGGTGTGGCCTTTAATCCCTCCTCTTAAGCACTTGGGAGGCAGAGGCAGGTGGATCTCTGAGCTTGAGGCCAGCCTGTTCTACAGAACTAGTTCCAGCTTAGTCAGAGCTACACAGAGAAACTATGTCTCAATACAAAACCAAAAACCAAAACCAAAAACAAACAAACAAACAAACAAAACCCCAAAAACAATAAACAGGGGCTGGAGAGTTGACTCAGAGGGTAAGAGTGCTGGGTGCTTTTCCAAAGGTCCTGAGTTCAATCCCAGTATGGTGGGTCACAACTATCTGTAATGGGATCTGATGCCCATTTCCTGTATGTAGCCATACATGCAGGAAGAACACTATAAACACCGTAATGAATAAACAAGTCTTTAAAAACAACAATAACAAAAACAAAGAATCACAAAGTAAGAAGAGAAAAGCAATGTGGCCTGTGGAAAGAGGATGTGGCTGGGAACCAGGGGAGGGATAAAGGGAAGTTTGCTTGCCCCAAAATGATGCGCACCATTTTGTACTGTTTAACTTGTGTATAAATGTGTGAGCTATGCACTATAAAACTGTCAGTTCAGAGCTGGGGAGAAGGCTCAGCCAGTAAAGCACTTGCTGTGCAAGGCTAAGGACCTAAAGTTCAGATCCCCAGCCACTGTATAAAAAGCTGTGTGGAGCAGTGTGCACTTATAATCCAGCACTATGGAGACAGACCCGGGAAGGATCCTGGGGGCTTGCTGGCCATCCAGTCTAGACAAATCAGTGAGCTCCCGGTTTAGTAAGAGACACTCACTTTCAAGAAAGAAGGTAGAGAGTAACTGCAAAGATACCCAACCTCTGGCATTTCTGCAAAAGCCCCACTGGACTCACATGCCCTGTGAAATCTAGGATGTGCTGGTCTCCATCAGCACCTGTCCGTTGCTCTCCAAGAGAGACATGCCTATTGAATTGGTTAAACACAGACACAGCTGGGAGCCAGCAAACCTGTTGCATGGGTTCTCCAAAAAGACAGGCCATGAAGGAATGCTCTACTGTGAGTCTCCTGACCAGGAGGGCTTGAGAGTCTCAGCCATGTGTGTGTGTGATAGTGCCTGGGTTCAGATTGTCTTGGATCAAGAACTTGCTTCCTGGATGTTTAAAAGAGCCTCTAGGAGACCTTGCTTAGGGACATGTGGCCACGAGAGGCATACCCCTTTTCAGCAGATAGTCTACATCCTTCACTGGACTGCCTGCGGGTGGAGCAAGGTCTTCCTGACATAGGAATCCTGGAGGCAATGGCACCTGAACTCTCTGACTTCCCCATCACACAGCAAATGCAGGCTTTCATTACTTAGGCCGAGCCTCTTTGATTTCTCATTTTATCTCTCTAAGAGTCTCTGCTAACACAACACGTTTGAAGGTCAGCAGAAGGTCATCATGTCCAGGCATGTGAAGCAATGTCTAATCCCATGGCTTTAAAGGAAGTTCTGTTCCATATCGAGGCAGAAAAATATGATGAACATTGAGAATACAGTGACCATTTTTTTTTAAAATCTAAACAGCATTATATAAAATCTCCTCTTCCGGTTTTATACATTAGCCTCTTACGAGTTTGGTTCCTATGAGTTAGTGCCTAGGTTATACTGCTTTTGAGTATACTTAGCAAGCTGAATATCTAAAGCAGCACCAAAAAAGAAGTGAAGCCACACCCCACTGCCCTCCAACAGGACAGCTTTAAACACAGGGAGCCTTACAGCCCAGCTGTTCCTGAAGGCTCCTGCCAATATATGCAACAGGGATGTGAGGGCGGTCTGGCTGCGACATCTGTCACCCCATTGGTCGCCAAGGTTGATGCAGCTGATCTGTCCAGCTAGGCTGGTACCTTCCTCTTCCCTCACCATGCCGTGTATGTCCCTCTAGAAGCTACACACCAAATAGAAGAGACCTGGTCTTTGGTCAAAGGTGATGGAATAGCTATGATCCCCTGCTAAAACTTCCAAACAAACTCTCAAGTCCAACATATGCAACAAAAACCTTGGCCTTCCTCCCCTCTGCTGAGAGCTTGACTTGTTTATATCAAATGTAAACCGGTTCCTCCTCTTTTCTGTAACCTTTAGAGAGGCTACGGTGATTATTTTCTTTCTATGCTATCTTTCCTGAGCATCCGTTCCTCTGTAAGATTTGCTTATGCTCTCATGTGCTCACATGAAGGTATAAGCAGAACCCCTTCATCTGCTTCTCTCTCATATTTCTCTGTACAGCTTGCTGAATGGCTTCCATTCCTTCCCAAAGTTCTGATTGGTCAGGTTACCTACAGCTACTCACAACCCAAGTCTAAACACGTGTTCGTGCTTCTTCCCAGATTCACCCCCTAAGCCCCAGCAGCCTGACTGCTGCTCTCCATTTTTGCATTCAACACATGGAATGGCCACAGCAACATCTAAATAGGTTGAAGCTTTTTGAAGGGCAAACCTAATGTACATAAAAAGCCTGACCCAACAGTAGCCCAGTCAGTTATATACCCTGATAGAGCAGCAAGATGAGTGTACAAAACAGTCCATTCAAAGGTATTTGTTATTTTATAAAGCTGACAAACACAAACAATTCAGTGTCTGATAATAGGGGAATAAATACTTAAGACAAAAAAAAAACAACAAACAAAGAAAAAAATAAAAACAAGAACAGTTAACACATCACGGAACAGTAAGGATCTGTAACTACAGAAGATTCCATAGGATGCAACTGCTCCTCACCTCTTATCTACAATCTGGTTGCCAAGCAAAGGTAAGCTCATGTTCATTCTTTCTCTGCATGCTGGAGAGACAGGGGTCAGTGCAAGTAGTACTGACAAGATGGAGGGGTCAAAACAGAGATGGAGGAGAGGTTCTGGTTGCCAGGCTTCTCCTGGCCTTAACTCCCTAAATGAGCAACGATGTATATGCCAACAAACTGGAAAACTGCCTGGAGTTGCTGCCATCAAGAAGATACAGGTCCCCAAATTGTTCCCCACTAATAGCTAAAGCATAGTGGCCGGTCACTATTACATGGCAACCAGAAATGGAAAGGAGGCAGGCCAGCTGAGCTACAGATTTCCTGCCTGCTCTGGGTGATGGCTCCTGGGATCTCCGTGCATGCCTGTGTGCGTGGTGGGGAAACAGCAGGAACAGTACTTAGCTCACAGTCAGTACTGTTCTTGTTATTGTTGCTGCTGACAATTCTCTACCAGCTTTCTCTCTTCCTTCCCGAGCACTGTTGGGCTTGCTAACTGAACAGCTGCACTTGTTATCAAGTCGATGCCTTCACACATGGCAATCCTAATGCCACATCACAATGAATAATTGGATGTTGGTTCACTTTCTTCGCTCTGAGCCACGGACGGGCAGCAGACCCAACTCGAGCAGAGATCTCGCACTTCCCCGTTTGGCGGCAAAGTCATTCATAAATATAAAAAAAAAGAGAGAGAGAGAAAGAAAAAGACAGAAAGAAAAAGAAAGAAACAGCTCCTTGTTTTGTCTGAATCAATTCACAAGATAAATATTTAAATAAAACGTGGTTTCAATTGTGCTCTCTGAGGATAATTGCTGGCTCACACTCTGTTTCTATATCAATGTGTTTTCCCTTATTTTTTCCCCCAAGCTGACTAATGAACAGAGCTGTCAGAAGCCCATTGCTCATGATGTAGCCAGCAACACATTAGCAGCTTTGCATAAATACAAAAAACTATACTCAGTGCAGCTAGTGAAATACACACAGAGCACACAAAACCTCCAAAAGGGTCTGGGGAGATGCTTCAGGTGACAGTGCACTTGCTATGCAAACAAAAAGACTTGAGATTCCTCACCAGAATGTACTTTAAAAAAAAATGACCACGGTGGTATGTGCTTATAATCTTAGCATTGTGGAGGACCTTTGGGACTTGCTGGCTAGCCAGCCTAGCCAGATGGGTGAGCTCCAGGCCAGTGCAGCTGTCTCGAAAACAAAGATCTGAGTAGTGACAGCCCAGGTTGATTCTGACTTTCACACACATGTACTTACACACAACCATGCACACAGGTGTGCACAGGCATGTACACATACATAAACTAAAAAATATACTCCACTGTTCATAATAGATACAGAAACCTGTATGATAAACACAATTAGGTAACTAACTGGCCCTCTTTCAGCAGTGATGGGCATAGGTATCAGCCTAGTCATCAATCAATGAAAGGTAATCCAAGAATTCCTTGTGTGACGAGCATCCTGTTTTGAAGGATCTACAAAATTCTAAATCTGAAGTTTTAGGGGGATAAAAACATATTGATGGCGTGAAGGTTGATTTCAATGTCAGCTTGAAGAGATCCAGAGTCACCTGGGACACTGGGCCTAGGGGAATGCTTGTGGAGCTTGATTAGATTAACTGAGGAGGGAAGACCCACCTACTGTGGGTGAGGATCACTATGGGTGGCGCCATTCCCTTGGCTGGGATCCTGGATTGTATAGAAAGAAGTAACCACTGAGCATCAGCATTTGCTTCTCTCTAATTAGTTCCCTCAAGTTCCTGCTGCTGTACCCACCACGATGGACTGCATCCTAGGACTGTGAGTCATGATAAATACGATCTCCTTTAGGCTGCTTTTGTCTGGGCATTTTATCACAGCAAGAGAACAAGAAACAAAGATGGGTATCCTCTGGAGATACTGGCGGTCCGTACATTACACAAAAATCACATATCCTTGAATTTACATGCCATTCAAAGTGGAGAAAATGCAAGGTTTTCTACCTTTGAGACTCAAGATTCTTTCTAATGTCAGTTCATCCCTCTACCATAGAGATAGTAATCTCATGGGGTAGCTCTGTTCCTAGTCAATCGTTTACCCATTTCATGAGGTACATCAGCCATGATCATGTCCCTACTACTAATGGTGAAAGTGAAGTCTTCCCAGAAAACTTCTGGGTTCTGACAGTTGAAAGAGCCAACAATGAGAGGTGACCAGCCCCTGAGCTGCTCCACTCTAGCACAGGACTATCAAATCTCAGGCCTCAGCTGTCTAAGGCAAATATTCAAATAAAATATCTTTTTACTTGTCTTCTTCTGCAATGACCATGGTACAGCTTCTGTTGTTGTAGCAATGTGTTTTTATCTCCTTGCTTCATGTTGACAAATAAGCTTAAATTGCGTGTGATAGAGAATTACGAACCTTCATGATGAGATAGAACTGTCCTAGGTCTTTGATTCTCTCCATCCTGTGGGACCCCATCTTGACTCTCCCATCATGTGGAAATGAGCTAAGAAAGCCAAGTTGTAAAGCCCCGCCTCAAATCACAGCTGGACTGCCCTATAACGGGGTTCAGTGATCAAAATCAGTGTCCTCCAAGAAATGGGTCTCGGACAATTTCTGAAGTCCCTAGCTGGCTTCTTCAGAAAAGAAAGCAGTCAGGTCTTGGTACCACCGTACAGTGGCTAAATCAACAGCAGCTTTGCCAGGGCTGGGAAACCTTGAACATAAGAAAACAGCAGTGTTATGGGTTCAGAACTCTCTCACATGCTTTGTTCTGACTGCAGACTCTTAGATGGTCCATTAGATTCCTGGTCAGAAATACTCATGTTCCACCATTACCGCCTGTGTGGATGGAATCCCTAGACTGCACTCCTGACTTGGAGCCTTGTCACGTGACTTGCTTTGGCCAATGGGCTATTAGCAGATATGATAAGATCAAAGTTTTGAAAGGCAGTTGTGTGGAGCTGAAGAGATGTCTCAGCTGTTAAGAGAACATACTGTTATTCCAGAGGACCTGAGTTTGGTTTTTCCCTTCCACATTGGCCTGCTCAAAAGAACCTGTAATTCCAGCTCCAGGGAATCTAACACTCTTCTCCGGCCTTCTTTTGCTCTTCCTCTGTATTTCCAAGCTGTTCAGGCATTTTGAAATATATAAGAATATATTTGTTTACTGGCTGTAAAGAAACCCACGAAACCCAAATTAACTGATTTCCCCCAGGACACAGGATCATCTTTCCCTCTTGCATTTATTTCTGCTGCATCATCAGCCCTCCTCAGCCTCTGACTCAGGTTCCTCCAGGAAGAAAGGGTGTGGGGAGGGCAGGAGTTTCCTGACTTCCCAAGTGGCCTCTTTAGTTACCTGCAAGGCATCAAGCTGGCCCCAGACTGACTTGCCTTCCCTCCATCTTCCCAATGTTTAACAGAAACACCTCTCGAATAAGCTAGTTGCACAAGAATTTTTATGTCAGGGAGCATGTGTGGTAGTTAATATTGTCAGCTTGACAGCATCTAGAAACACCTAGAAGACGACGACGACGAGCCTCCAGGCATGTTCATGAGAGATTTTGTAGCTTATATTAAATTGAAATGGGACTCACCCTAAATGTGGGTGGTACTGTTACTATGGATTGAAATATTGTACTGAATTAAAAGGAGAAGCAAGCCGAGCATTGCCATTCATTTCTCACTGCTTCCTGGGTACAAATTCTGTGTGGCCAGCTGCCTCCTCAGGCCCCTGCCTCCACACTCCCCTGCCATGCCGGACTGGACCCTCAATCGGTGAGCCTAAATAAACAATTTAAGTTGCTTTTGTCAGGATATTTTTTCACAGCCGTAGGGACAGTCATTATGACATGGCTTGTGTGTAGAGCCAACCTGGGGCAAAACGACTCTCTAAGCTAAACATCTCTCTCTCTCTCTCTCTCTCTCTCTCTCTCTCTCTCTCTCTCTCTCTCTCCAAGTCTAACTGATCAAGTACACAAAGCATGCCTTTGCTTGTTTGTGTAGGGATCTTCCCAAGAGCCTGTATCTGCTAAGGACCTGGGAACAGCTACGGACAGGCCAGGCTGAGGCCCAGCCATCAAGGAAGTTACGCTGAAAGGGGGGAGGGGAGACGGCAAAGCAGACAAATGGATTATCAATACAGATGAGGTTTGTGCGGGAATAACAGGGGGTTCATAAGATAAGGTGCTAGGAGAGGTCATTTCAGTAGAACAGCAAGGGCCTCTCTAAAGATGGGGTACCTACACGAGGATCTAGAGAGTGCACCAAGCATCTGAAGACCTGGAAATGGAGCAAGAGTATTTGCAGTAGGGGGAACAACTGAGATGAAGGCCCAGAGGTGGAAAAAGAGTTTAACACTCAAAGACAACAAAGGAGCTCTGCACAAGGAAAGCTCAAGGGTCCTGAAAAGCTAGTGTAGGTAGGAGCTGGTGGGAAGGCTTCTAGGCTTAAGGGGACGGGTCTTCTAAAAGCCACGAGCAGCCGCAGAAAAGGCTTAATTGGCAGTGTGTGCTATGGCACAATCGACAGGTTTTAAGTCATTGACTGCTCTGGAAACCACGGTGAAAACCGTGGGAGTGTAGGCTCAGGGCTTCTTGTAATCGGGCCCATTACCCACCTTGCACGTCCCTGGCTCACTGTGATGAGAGCATCCGCAGTCTTCACCTTCAAACTGAGCTACCGGCAGGGGAGACTAAGAACTAAGATCCATGCCTGTAAGAGCTTCTCGTCAACCAGCAGACACCTACAAGTCAGAGGTCATGATGAAGGAGCACAATGATGACAGAGACCCCCATGGTACAAAGATGGAGGGAGATGGGTCCTCAAGCTAGCAGGGCCAGGGGACGAGAAAGAACATTGAGGAATGGGAACTAGACACAGATCTTGACAGGGCATGGAGGACAGGAGAGATGAGGAACAAGAGGGCTCATGCTAGTGAGTGATTGACAACAGTTCAAAGGAACACCCTACCTTAACTTTTCTGGTCTTGCCATTCAAGAGCTTAAGTTGGCCATGTTGGCTCAGGCCTGTGAGCCCAGCACTTGGAAGGGTTAAGTAGGAGGCCTACCATAAATCTGAGGCTTGTCTAGTCTATGTAGTGAGTCTAAGGCCAGACTAGGCTATAAAACAAGAGCTTCAACTAGCCAGCAGGTGACAGGCCAACAAAGAAGCTAAAGTTAGCCAATGGAAACTTCCCTATACCCTGCTACAGATCTAGCCTGGACTGTCCAAGTGACAAGGCCAAGTTGCTCTTCGGGCATGGCTCAGGTCTCAGGGAGGCTCACAAAGGTTGGCACAGCCTTGATACCTGTCACTGTTCCCAGAGCCAGGTAGAGATGAAATGAGTGTTTCCTGTGGATTCTCAGTGGAGTCTGCTGAACACAGTCCCTCTCTGTCTCTTCCATAGGTATGTGTTGCTGCATTTCCCCCCAAATATAAGGCACATTGTGATCATCTTAGGCCACCAAAAGGAGGGACACCTGTCCCCAGAGCACATTTCTATTTCTACATACACATTCTCTTGTTCTTTGTAACCTCACTACCCAGTTTTCTTATCTCTACCCATCTGATGTGCAGCAGGAACTGTGAGCCACGTGTGATTAGAGGACCTTCAAAAGGCAACCATTCTAAATTAAGTTGGCTGTAGTAAAAACATAAATATAAGTTCAGAGAGTGAAAAAAAAGTATAACCCGTCTCAATAATCCTTGAAATAATCTTTGATACAGTCCATGAAATCTACTGGATTAAATAAAATATATTAATTTTAACTATTTCCTTTTTTAGAAATGGCTATGGTAAAGTTTAAAATACACATGAGAGTCCCATGTACAAATCACATGACACAGCTGACGCCGTAAAAAAAGCTTATTTTGAAAATGCAATTTTGCTCTAACCCAACAGATATATGGTGGGACAATAGGAGAGCAACGCCAAGCTCTCCTGGGCGTGTTCCTCAGACAGCTGCCAGTCGCCTCCCTCTCCCACAGCTGTTACATGCTACACCTGTTGTCATGGGCTTCCACGCAGCTTCCCAGGACCTCTTCCAACCATTTCACACTCACTCACTAGTTGCAACCTTACTGAGGCCACTTACACTCATGCACACATGCACATACATGCAAACACACACACACACATACAGATACACACACTGAGAGACACAGAAACACACACACACACGTTCCCAGGCAAAGGCACCACTCTATGTCACACGCATATCTGTACTGGCATAAAACTAAACCGCTTGAGGCCGAACAGATGGCTCAGTGGTTAAGAGCACTGGATGCTCTTCCAGAGGCCCTAAGTTCAACTTCCAGCAACCACCTATAATGAGTTCTGATGCTGCTCTGGCATGCAGGTGTACATACAGATAGAGCACTCATATGTATAAAATTAATTAATTAATTAATTAATTAAAACAAACAAACCCAAATCCTGCAGTACTCATTTTCTGGGCTCCAATCCTGTTTCCTTTTGATTGTTGTGGCTCCAATCCACTTCACACACAAACCCTGTCATTTTAATTGTGAGAGTTTGCCTATCACCATTCCCAGGTAAGAAACTTCTAGATCTAAGTTCTTACTGCACGGTGCTCTGCTGTAAAGCCTCACTCTCCCACATGGATCCTGCTGTCTTCACCCTACACTTGTCACTTGCTTCAGAGGAGGTTAGGTCTTCCTTTGAAATTAGTGCCAAGCATGGCAGCACATACCTGTAATTGTAGCAGGAGAGGTTGAAGCAGGAAGATCTGGAGGGTAAGAGAGCCTTAGGTAGCCATTCAAGGGTAGCCTGGGCTACATGAAAAACTTCAGAAGACAGAATTCCAATAAGAACAGAATAAAGAGATGGAAGAAAAGGAGAGAGGGATAGAAGTTTGGTAGGAGAATGGGAAGAAAGAAGAAAAGGAAAATAGTAGGAAGGAAGGGGAGACGGAAAAGAAAGGGAGGGGATGGGGAGAAATACGGAAGGGAGAGAGGAAAGGACAAGAAAGAAAAGAAAGGAGAGAGGGAGGAAGGAAGGGAGGGAGGGAGGGAGGAAGGGAGGGAAGAAGGGAGAGAGGGAAAGAGGGAGAGAGGGAAGGAGGGAGAGAGGGAAGGAGGGAGAGAGGGAAGGAGGGAGAGAGGGAAGGAGGGAGAGAGGGAAGGAGGGAGAGAGGGAAGGAGGGAGAGAGGGAAGGAGGGAGGGAGGGAGGAAGGGAGGGAGGGAGGGAAGGAGGGAAGGAAAAGACAGGAGAAAGAAAGTGAATAAAAAAAAAATCAAAGATAAAAACCACAATCACTAGCTTAGTTTAGTAGCACACACCTTTAATTCCAGCACTAGGGAGGCAGAGACAGGCAGATCTCTGTGAGTTTGAGACCAGCCTACTCTACACAATGAGTTCCCGGACAGCCAGAGCTACACAGTGAGACCCTGTCTCAGAAACAGACAAACAAACAAAACCAAAACAACAACAATAAATAAAAAACACTAAATTTTCAGGGCCCGAGAGATGACTTAGAGGTTAAGAGGAACGGTTGCTCTCCCAGAGGTCCTTGGTTTGGTTCCTAGCACCACAAGGAAGATCACAACTCTGTGACTCCAGCCTTAGGGCTGTCTGACGCCCTCTTTTGGCCTCTGCAAGCACTGCACATATATACAGGCAGAACACCCTTATACACAAAATAAAGTCTGTTGAGGTCAGGTGTGATCTTTAACCCTAGCTCTTCAGAAGCAGAGGCAGGCAAATGTCTGTGAGTTTGAGGCCAGCCTGGTTTAGGTAGTGAATTCCAACCTACCCAGAGCTATATACATAGCGAGACCCTGTCTCCAAAAAAAAAAAAAAAAAAAACCAACCAAAAACAACAACAACAACAAAACCAAGAAGACAAAACAAAACAGAACAAAATAACAAAACCCCACAATAATCTTTCAAACAGAACAAATATCTGTGGCCTGCATGCCATAGAATATATATGGACAGAGCCAGTGCTTAATAAGGACACTTCGGACATGGCTACAAGCCTGAGGACACCCAAGATCAAGGCCAGGGATGAGAGCTAAGTACGGAGTTGGCTGCTTTCTGAAGCTGTGTTTAGTTTACAGCAAAGATGGACGGAGTGACTAAGCAGGGATCTTCCTTCCAGGCCCAGGGGCCACTGCTACAGGGGAATCCCTGGAACAGGGCTGCAGCTGGGGATTCCTGCTCAGAGGATGTCTCTTCCTTAAGCCAGACTTTCTCTCAGCTCTGTAGAAAAGCACCCTAGGGTTCAACTGGAAATCCAAAGAAGACCACAGACTCGCTTAAACATAGACACTTCCACAGACTCGCTTAAACATAGACACTTCCACAGACTCGCTTAAACATAGACACTTCCACAGACTCGCTTAAACATAGACACTTCCTTAAAAGCTTTTGGTTCGATGTGAATGTAAGTCATTTTGATTACTCAATTTCTATATTTATTAGGAATGATAAACCAAAGCACTTGAAAATCATTTCCGTGGCGATGAACTGTGGCATCGGATCGATAGGGGACATGGCAGCCAATTACCCTTTCGCTTTATTTTGGTCCTCGGCAATCAGTAACGATCAATACTCTCAATCTCGATTGATAGCAGGGTGCAAATCACAAATAATGTTTGTAAGTGGGCTGTCATAGTGTGTACGGCAGCTCCGCCAGACCCGGAGTGACTGTGAAACCTCGTTCCTGTGAGCATGGGGACTCTAGTACTCACTGCAAGTGACTACCTCTGGCCAAGCAGAGGCTTCCATCACAATCTATCTCATCTATCATACGCAGGTTTTAGCATCTGAATTGTCTTAGCTGTAAACCTGGCGAAACTAGTGAACTGAGCAAGAGGAAGGAAGGAGAGGGTGAATCAAAAAAAAAAAAAAATTCAGGGGATATAAAAGGGAATACTTATACTCTGGTGTGCTTTCAAGGAAGAGAGGGGTTGGGGGGAGGGGCAACAAGGGGGAGGGGGAGGAAAGGCACGCTCCTTTCCCAGAGGGACAGGTGCTCACACAGGGCATTGGATTGCATGCTTGTCTTCTTTGAGCCTGCAGAAAGACCCCTGTATCATGATGGAGAAGCCCTAGACCCAGGGCAAACCACACCACCACCTTGCTCCTGCAAGGCAAATATAAGCCACCGTGAGATGAGAAATGGCGTGATGATTGACAGACTGAGTTCCCTCGAGTATTTAGAGAAAGGAGAGGGGATTGAAGAGATAAGGGAACAGAGGAGGGGAGAAAAACGTGAAACAAGAAAAAAGGGAAGGAGGGAGGGAGGGAGGAAGGGAGGAAGGGAGGGAGGGAGGGAGGGAGAAGATGTTCCCCACCCTTTGCAAACAAGAGCATCTCTGTTTATTTTCATTCAGTCCATTTGGCTTTATGGAATTACTTTGCTATAGGGCAACCTAATTAGTGTGTAAGAATCTGCAGGACTGGAGCCAGAATGCCTGGGTGTGATTCCAGCTTCCTCTGCCTAGCTGGACAACCTTAGGCAAATTACCTAACTTCTCTGTGCTTCGGTTTCCACACTGGCCGACAGAAGCTACTGGAATGAGTATGCATGAAGACTAACTGTACAAAGGCTCGGTGTGCGCTTGCGGCCCACTAGGCACACAGCAAGCCCTGGAAAAATGTCTGCTGAGTGAACAATGTCCTTCACTGCCTTCTGAAGGACTTTCCAACAGCAGACCTTTTGTTTTGTTCTGGTTTGGTCTGGTTTTATTTTTTATTTTTGTTTTGCTTTTGAGACTGGTTTTCCCTCTGTAGCAATGGCTGCTCTGGAACAGTTCTGTAAATCAGGCTGGCCCCAGACTCACAGAGATCCCCCTGCCTTGGCCTCTTGAGTGCCGGGATTAAAGAAGTGTGCTATTACCACCCCACACAACTGCAGATCTTAAACTAGGGGGTCTCTAATTTTTTTCTGACCTATATCCTTACAAGAATAATTTGTGACCCTGCAGCCCCTGTGTGTGTACAATTGGATGCTACAGTAGTACACACACAGGAACACACTGTGTTCTACTATTCTAGTGCATTCTGTGAACACGCAGGTGAAGTAGAGATGTGAACAGTGATGAGGTTAGACCATCACAGCTTTCTGCTCTTGGGTCTGGGCTCAGGTGCTTGTCAACTATAGTTTACCTCAGGCCTCCAAAGAAAGCATCTGGGCAAGCCCTGACAAGTGGTGGTGCACACCTTTAATCGGGAGGTACAAGCAAAGGCAGCTAGATCTCTAAGTTCAAGGCCAACCTGATTTACAGAGTGAGTTTTAGGACATCCAGAGCTACACAGAGAAACCCAAACCCTTGTTCTTGTCTAAGCTGCATTTCTGTTCAAGGTGTCATGTTCTTGGTATCCCTTACACGTGAAGTAAGCACCTGCTTTGTCTATAGACCCACAGGATTCAAAGCAATCTGAGAAAACCCAGGCCAGAGGTCCAGGCTCTCAGCGTCTGTGCCTAAGGCATCGACTGTCGGTCCTGATTCCACAGTATTGATACAGACCTTCTGTGGTCTCCACAAGAGGCATTACTTGTCCTAGGAGGCTTGCTATCCACTATAGCCACTTGGTGGGGCACAAACTCTCTAGACTTGTGAGTGTGGGTGAGTGGCTGCTCACATGTGTGTTTATGTGTGCATAGGTGTGTTTATATGCACACGTGTAGGCACGTAGAGGCCAGAGGTTAACCTTGGGTGACTTTCCTCCTTAGGAGTGTGGTCTACCTTCTCTTTTGAGAGGGCGTCCCACTACAGCGAACTTGACAAGTTGGTAGGCTAATGATCCCTGTCTCCACACCCCTGGCACTGGGGTACTGCATAGGCCACCGATTATGGTTGTTTTCATATGGGCAGTGGGAGTGGAACGCAGGTCCTCATGATTGCACAACTAGCACTTTATCCACGGATCCCTTTCCCCAACCCTTAGACCTAGGCGAGATCAGAGAAAGTCTTATTGTAGGCCTACTATGGGCCAAGGAGGGAGACAGCACAGTGATGGCAAAGAAGCATCCCACAGACGCAAAACCATCACATCACAACAAACATCCTCTGGAGATGTCCCTAAGTGGCACTGCTTCTCTCAGGAAGACTTGTGGAAGCACTCTGGATACCTGCTCCAGTCATACACACATGTCCTGCACGCCCACCTCATCTACACAGAGGAAGCCATGTGGCTTCTACAGCTTTCGTCTGAACCCGGTGGGACTGTGCCACCAGCGCTTGTCAGGGCTTGCCCAGCTGCTTTCTTGGAAGGCTCGAGATAAACTACTGTTTTCAAGTACCTAAGGCCAGACCCAAGAGAAGAAAGCCGTAGCAGTGTAACCTGGGGAGGCTGTGAACATGTGGTTGTCATACAGTGAATCCGGAAGAGCCTGAGAGTCAGTTGCTGCTGTTCCAGGGACCAGTCTGAGTGACAAGCTGTACCTAGGTCCTTAAAGCACTTAGCAGTGGTGGCCAACAGAAGAGCTGGCTCGCCTCCCTCTCCACACAAATGTAAAGAGAGCTACAAACACAGGCATGGGGTGATGAAAACCAGAATGAGAAGAAGAGCTGAGCAGGTGCCTGAGACAAGTCACAGGGCATGGAGTGGGGACTCTCAGAGATTCTTGTGCCTGTAGGCGCCCATGCATCAGGAGACTGGAGGTCAACATCAGATGTCTTTCCAGCCATTCTCTACTTCATTTTCTGAGATAGGCTTCCTGACTGAAACTAATTCTGCTAAGCTGGCCAGGCAGCAAGACCCAAAGCTCTGCCTGAGTCTGCCTCCCCAGCACTGGCACCCCAGGTACACGTCACCATGCTGGACTTTTTCAGTGGGATCTGGGGAATCTCATCCACTGTTGGTAAGTCCTTCCCCAGCCAGGGCTCTGCAGCTTTTAGTTTCCGGGTCTGAACTTTGGATGGATTTCCATCATTTTAGGTCCAGGAGGCAGGGCTACACCATAAGAATTTTCTCTATTTTGCCCAGATTTGGTGTTGGTTTGCTTTCTGCAACTTGCCCCTAATTAACTCTGCAGTCTCAAACAAGACTGGTGCCTTTGCATGATACCCTTTGACAGGAAGCTATCCAAGTTGCTGCTTGTTTAGCTGATGACTGGATGAGCAGACTGCCCAGGCGTGGTGCTCTCTGCAACTTCTCTTCAGCCGGATTTGAAGAACCTTCTTTACATCCTGTCTTGCTGTCAGTCCTGGAGATTCCAGCACAATACGTCGACTCTTGATTTTTTTTTTTTTTTCTGTTTTATGCCGTCTATTCCCTCGGCACTCTTATTTCATTCTTTGTATCTGGCAAGGGAAGCAGGGACTCGGAGAAGGTGCATTTCCCCTTTAAATACCATGAAAGTTATGAATATATCTCTCCCAAACTGCCAAAATAATTGTTTCATTTACAGAACTGAAATTCTCCAGGGAGCGTCCCACTGATGCTCCGAACTGCTAACATCAGATATGCAGAAAACAAATATGGAACCGTCCATATGCTCCCTATCCTGAATTTAGCATCTCAGCCCAGCAGACACTTACATTTCAATCACTCCCAGTCAGTCTTGTATGGTGAGTATGTGTGGGGATAAAGCTGGATCAGAGCCATAGGCCTGGAACCTTCTGAAGAGGAGGGCCTGCCTGGTCCCAGCCTGAAGCACCAGATCAGCTTGCCACTTAAAGCAGTCACTTCACAGACCCATGTGCAAGGAGAAACCTGATAACCCAGTTTGCTTTCTATTACTGTGATAAAATATTCTCACCAAAAACAACTTGGGGAGGAAAAGGTTCACATGATTTAAACACGCAGATCACAGTCCATTACTGAGGGGACTAAGGCAGGACTCAAGTAGGACAGGAACTCAGAGGCAGGTACTGAAGCAGAGACCATGGAGGAACATTGCTTCCTGGCTTGTTTCTCAGCCTGCTTTCTTATATAACCCAAGACTGCCTGCTTAGGGTTGGTACCACCCATAGTGGGCTGGGCCCTCCCATACGAACCATTAATCAAGAAAATGTCTACAGGCCAATCTGATGGAGACACTGTCTCAGCTGTGATTGCCTCTTCCCAGATGACCTTAGTGTGTGTCAAGTTGACAAAACCTAACCAGCCAACCTGAGAAGGCTATGTTCCATAGTTCCAAGCAAAAGTCAATGCTTCCCTCTTCTCCTGCTGAACAAAAATTGGTTGCTTCCAGGGTGTGGCTAGGCCAAAAGCATACCAATTGTTGGGTTTCCGTTAAGCAAACAGCACGTAAGCAGACAGGATGATTGGGAACCTGGCATGACATCAGTATGGACAGAACAGTCTATCTTCTAGAATACTCTCTGAGCCTTACAGATACACACTCATTTCATCTGCAAACAAATCACATGATGTATGTATTACTATCACACCCATTTTAACAGATGAGGACACCATAGCCTGGGAGGAAGGAGTAACAGTAATTGCTGCTTCTTTCTTCCTAACAGTGGCACATGTTTCCTTTGGCAAGCCACCCACGCCCTCTGCACCATTTGGTTGGAACACTTATCTTAAGTGTGTAAGATGGGAAGATTCACTGTATCTTATGATAAAAGGGACCTTCTTGATTCAGTCACATTTGGCTGTGAGCTCCTGGCTGTAAACACTGGTCTTTTGCACCAAGAGCCTAACATAAAGGCATGTGTTAAGTGCTTAGTAAATACTGGAAGACAAGCCACGGGCCAAGGCACCCAGGTATAATCTGTTGATGCGATGCTTTCTGAAATGGCTCTGTGCTCAGGAGGTATGCTAACGGTCTGAGTGTGGGTTACACGTGTGCTAGACTAAGCCAGTCAGAAGCTGCCCTGGGAATGTATGAAATGACAGGGTGACAGGAATAGAAGCTTCTTGCAGCTAGTGTATCCCCACCACTGTGCCCAAGACAGGCTGGCATCCCTAACCTTGACCCCAGCTCTTGTATTCCAGCTCTTCCTTAAGATCACTAAAGTGTCCCCTAGCCCACACCTAAAAACCCCCCCTTGTTACTTAACTGTGCCAGAATTGATTTCCGGTGCCTAGAATTACACCATGCTTCACTTAAACTGGAATATGTCAGCCACTCACCACATGTCCAGACACATGCACAGGACAGCAGTGAGGCACAGGGGCTAAAATGTGAGAGAGACACTGACATGGAGAAACTTCCTCACTTACACCAATCATTGGAGATGTCCAATGGCTCCAATGGGTAGAACCTTTCCTTGGGTTCTTTTCAATCCCCACAAGGCAATGACATAGGCATTATTATGCCCACCTTGCAGAAGAAGAAACTAAGGCCCGTGTAGAGTAAATAGCTTCTCCACAGATGCAGAAACAACAGGTGCTATAGCCAGGAACAGAAACCATGTCACCCAGAAGCCAAAGCAAGGGCTCTTACCTGCAGTCTTTGAGCAACTAGGGAGTTGCCCCGCTGGTGGGGTTGATTAACTTGGGTGTGAGGTCTTGGGTCAGAGTATAGAGAAGAACTCATTAGAGGCTAAGATCCGGATGGGCAAATCTGATCTGGCACATAGAGACAAATGACCAAGGACAAATGACCAAGGAAGTCACTGTGCACTGCTTGATCCAATGGCTTTGCTGATGAAGAAGAATCTTGCCTTATATTAAAAAAATAGAGTCATTGGGCTAGGAAGATGGTTTGCCATGGAGGTTGCCGATAATTCGAACCCCTGAGTCCCCAGAATAAACTAGCTAGCAAAATTGGTCATATCAGCCAGTTATGGGTTTAAGAAACCCAAGGATGGCTGCCAACATCAAACTCAGGCTGCCACATGCACAGGCACCACATACATGCCAAAAACGTGCATACCACACACATGTGGAAAGGAAAGCAAAATAGTGTTCACCTCGTGGGTGTGGACATCAAGGGCTTTGGGCATGTCGTCTTTTAAAGCTGGTGGTAAAACTTACATAAAATGTACAGTGTAAAGTAGCTTAGTCAGTGGCACTGTGTGGATGTACAAAGTATGGCCATAGTTAGCATCTATTTCCAGACCCTTCCCATCGTCCCAAACAGAAACTCCATACTACCACCAAACATTAATTCTGCATTCTCTCTTCCTGCAGCATCTAGTAAGCCCCATTTTATCCTCCATGTCTAGTAGGCACCTGTGTTAAACAATGTATGGGTAGCCTGAGTGATATATTGATAGGCAGTTAGAGCTGCTGGCTCTGGGTTGGAGAGAGAGAGATAGGGACTGGATATACAGATGAGCATGCAGCACCATGTTCACACAATCCCCTTTGATGGACAGCATGCTTGCTCCTGGTTCTCTTCCTTCTACTCATCCCTAAAACCTGGTATCAGACATGGTACCTGGCCCACATTAACACCTCAATCATGACTTGTTCAGTGGAGACACCAAACTGCCCTCTCACCTATGGAAGCATCCATTTGTAGAATGAGACTTTTCAGGAAGATGTGTCTTTTAAATAAATGCTTTTGTTCCTTGTAGGTAAGTCTGAACACATTTTTGAAATATGCTGGCAGTCTTCAGGAATACTGCTTGACTCTTGTGATCTCTTCAGAGGACAAGAGTGTCGAAGCCCAGCCCCGCTCAACACCACGCCATGCTACATAAACAGATCGGGAGTGACAGGACCAGATGTGACATGTCACCATGAGGATCAATCAGCCTGGAAACTGAGAGAAGCACTTGTGTGTAAATCCAGGCGTTCCAGCTATGCCCCACAATCACCAGCCTCCATTCAAATAACCCTGGCAGTGTTGGAAGAAAAATGTGGTTCTGCAAGGAGGGAGAATTATGGCAACTGAGATGAGATTCCGACAGCAATTCATCTTCAGCCTACAAATGTTTTCCAGACAGAATAATCTTCAAGTGCCAGATCTTGATCATCTCGGCTCCAGGCAGGTCTTTGGGAACTGCTCCTCACAGACAACCTATAGAAAAGCTATACAGAACTGGGGTGTGGGAGACAAGAGAGTTCTTCCCTGGACACACAGCTATAAGTATTGAATTTGGGGGACATGACCTTAGGAGAAATTTTGATGCACTGGGATGATGGCTCAGTTAACAAAGTGCCCATGAGCATATCCCATGTAGGAGCTGGGTGTGGCAGCATGTGCCTGTAATTCTAGTGTAGGAGGCAGGGACGGGGGATTCTGGGGTCTAATGAGCAGCCAGAGAGCTCCAGCTATGTATTTACACTTGTTATTGTTTTTGTCTACCTATTTCCTAACATCTCTGTGACTACAAGTCTCTGTCTTTCCTCTCTCTGTCTTTCTGTCTCTGCCTCTGCCTCTCTCTCTCTCTCTTTCTCTTTCATATTATTTATTTATTTATTTTTGGTAGGTTTTGTTTTGTTTTGTTATTCAGACATTTTCCCTTTGTAACCCTGTACTTCTGGCTGTCCTGGAACTTGCTCTGTAGTCTAGGCTAGCCTCAAACTTACAGATCTGCCTGCCTCTATTAAAAGTGTATACCACCACTGTCTGGCTACAGGTCTTAATCCACTAGATTCACGGATACAGTTTTGAGCTTGAATGGAAATAGCTTCTTCAGCATAAAGAGAGGCCATGGAACTAAAAATTGAGAGGTATAAGACAGGTAGGTCTTCACATACTCCAGGGTCCACGTTTCATGAGAAGTGCAACCTGTTCTCGGTCACCTGCCTTCTCAATCCCACCGGCTGTGCTGGAAGCTGCTAACTTAGCTGACTGGCATTAACAGTACGTTACGGAACTGAATAGTCTCTGAAAGGCACTACAATTTCCAGTTACTTTCTTGGAAATTGAACTTTGAAAGTTAGGATATAGTTGCCTACTTAAGAAGAAAAAACGAGTTTTAAAAGCTAGGAATCCAAGTCAAACTGCACAAGGAAAGATTTAATTTATCTCCTCAAAATTTCATCATTGGGTTAGAAAATTCTAACCCAAAAATGTAAAGTTAGAGGAAGAAGGGCTCATATTCCTCTGTGTGTGTGTGTGTGTGTGTGTGTGTAGTGTGTTATGTGTAGACAGTGTGCTGTACATGTATGTAGTGTATGTTGAATATTTGTGTGTGTGTGCAGTATGTAGGATGTATGTGTATGTGGTATGTAGTGTATATGTAGTGTTTGTCACGTGTATGTGTGATATAAGTATATGTGTGATATTTGTGTTTGTGTGAGGTGTGTGCAGATGGTTTGTGTGCTATATGTGTGTGGTGTCCATGTGTGGCATATAGGTGTGTGAGGTACATGTGTGTGTGTGATATGTTGTGTATGTATTGTACATGTGTGTGATATGTGTGGTTTATGTGTGTGCATAAGTGAGTGATATGTATATAGTGTCTGGGCACGTGTATGTGCAGGCATACATGCTTATGTGCATGCATGGAGGTGAAGTGTCTCCCTAAACCTAGAGTTTGTGCTTTTAGGCTAGGCAGGTGCTGGCAAGAAGCCCTGGTGATCCTCCTGCCTCCAAATCCCTCAGCACTGGAAATGCAGACTTGCATGAGACCACATCTGGCTTATATTGAGTGCTGGAATCTGAACTCAGGTCCTCTAATTGTATAGCAAGTGCTATTCACATCTGGCCCACCTCTCCGGCCCCATATTCTTTCCTATTAAAAAAAATGGTAGAATAAACTAGTCAGAGTGAGTTCCACCAAATTTTTTCTCAGCCTGATGCTGCATGGAGTCATCACCCACCTCCAGGTACAGAGTTCTTGGAGTACGTGGGCCTCCACCTGTCTGCAGTGAGCATGAGAAAAGAATCATTTTTATTGCTATTGTATCATGAAAAGACAGATGAAATAAATGATGAAATCCTCACTTCTGAGTGCTGGCAAAACACATGGAATCTTTATTTCTAATGACAGTCAAGGAAGACAACGATCATATCCCTGGTGATGTGCTGGTAGCATTTTTCTTACAAATCCAAGTGTAAACCCAAAGCCAGAAATCTTTTTCCAACAGACACAATAATTCCTTTTGCCCTGGGGTTTCTGAATGAACCATCTATTTGATGTAAAACTGTATTTCATTCAGTAAATGTGCCCAAGTTTTGAAACTATTCTTACGTTGTCACGGCCCTAATAAACACTGCAATACTGCTGATGGCCATGAGTAGTGGAAGTTTGAATTTATTTATTTATTTATTTATTTATTTATTTATTTATTTGAGACAAGGTTTCTCTGTGTAGCCCTGGCTGTCCTGGAACTCACTCTGTAGACCAGGCTGGCCTCGAACTCAGAAATCTGCCTGCCTCTGTCTCCCAAGTGCTGGGATTAAAGGCGTGCGCCACCACCGCCCGTCGAGAATTGACTCTTGGTGCTTCCTTCGATCATGGCTTAGGGGACATCATAATCCATCATCCAGGGGCAACACAAGTTATTTTTATTTAGCCAAATCGTAGAGATTTTAAAAGTTTGCTTGGGCACTGATATAAGGAGGAGCTTCAATAAAGGCTTGGGGACAGGGGGTGGCACTCAGTCTATAGGGTACCTGTCATGCAAGCCTGACAACCTGAGTGTGACTCCCAGAACTCATGTGAAAAAGCCAGGCGTGATGTGCACATCTGTGACCCCAGCACTCTGATGGCAAGATGGAAGGAAGAGACGGGAGAATCATCCAGAAGCTCCCGGACCAGCTAGCTGGATACACAGCACATTAGCAGATATAAGAGAGACCCTGCCTCTGCAAGGTTGGAGAATCAACTCCTAAAAGTGGTCTTCTGACCTCCAGATAGGCATTGTCAAATACCCACACCCAGTAACAATAAAGGACAAAGAAAAAATTAGGTAGAGAGTAATTGAAGAAGACCACTGATATCAATCCCTGATCTCCACATGCGTGTGTATACATGCACACACAGACATTTTTAATATATTTTAGGCCATGAACTCCAATCCTGCTATTTTATTACTGAGAGTTCATAGAGAACATAATATGTTCTAGGAAGTCCACATGGAAGCAATGTTAAAAAGAATAATCTATATTTATTTATTATCCATGAATTGATCTAGCTTTAGCAATGACATCTTAGCCGCTGGGTCTTCAAGTGAGCCCCCACTTCAGATAAAAAGGGAAAATACAATTTTTAAAATCAGAAGATATGAAGTGGATACATAAGATGCTCCAGTGATCAAGCCTCTACTGTTTACACAAATGGGAGTTATAGTCAATAACACTGAATATACAGTGGATGAGAATAAAGGCCAGCCTCTCGAGCTTAGTAAGAATCAGTTTAATCTGACCCTAACGTGGAGCCATTCAGACAACAGGTGAACAACCTGACGATTGATAAGTTTGGGAAATATTGGATCCATGAGAGAGCAAGGGAAGCTGAGAGCAATAAAGTCGTGAGAGTGTGGAGGATGTGACAGAGGGAGGGAGGGAGAGGGGGAGGCAAAGGCAGCAGAGAAAAAAGAACCATTGATGTTCTCATGCCAGTAGGATGTCAAGTGTTGGGTCACAGACACTTGGGGCAATTCACTAGCAGGCAAAGGTGAGGAGGGCAGAGGCATTCCTGGTTCTGATTCAGGGAGGTTGAGTTTTAGGAGCCTGTGGAATATCCAATCAGAATCTCAGGGCTTGTCTCCAGAAAGAAGAGACACCCAGAAATGTCTACCTTTATAGATGGAGACACTGTTTAGATTTGAGAGATACCACAGGAGTGGGCTGTAAAGAAAAAAACAAGCTGAGGCCAGAACCCAGTGGAGGAAAGTGGTCCATGGAAGATGGAGATGAAGGAAGGTGCCCAGAACAGAGTGATGAGGACATGTGTAGGGGTGGGGATGGTACATGTCAAAGATACAAATTAGTTCAAGAGTGAGAAAGACCCCATTGGGATTGGTTAGTTAGGGACTCTGTTTCTGGTGGGTCAGATTGGAAGTGAACCCAGAGAAGAGACAGAGGCTTTACCGACTATAACTCTGGAGATGTGGCAGGCCAGCAAAAGCAGGGAAAGACAGAAGGGAACCATGCACTTGTCCTGAGTCCCACACTGTCATCAGGTAAAGAGCCATTTACCTGTGGATGGTGAACAGTGTGGGACCAAAATGGAAGGAAGCGGGTGGCTTTACCGTATCTACTACACAGCTGAAAACTAGACCCTGATGTCAGCTGTAGGTGTGGCACCAGTGCAAGGATGGAAGGGACAGACTATTTCAGGAACCAGGGGAAAACTGCAGGGGCAGCTGGTGAGGAGTCCAAGGCAGTGTATGTGGATTGTTTATAATCTATATATTAAAGCCATATAAGGTTTCCAGTGACTAGGGAAAAGGCATAAGTGACATGTTTTGCACAGAAGTCTGTTGACTTTGAGAACAGCACATTCAACCTTTTTCTCTGATATTTCTCGGTAAGTAGTGTGCCCAGGCAACTTTCCCACTTAGCAAAATGCATCTTCTTTGGATAATGCAGGCATTTCCCTGTGCCCTGGTCCTTCCCATTCCAATCATGTGATCACCTTGGCTATTTACACAAAAAAAGAGAGGCTGGCAACCCAGGTTTACAGGTTGAGGTTTTTCATCAATGAGAAAGAAAACATCAAAAGCACTGGACACCCAAGGGGCTGTGATTACAGGCAATTTCAGAGTCACATCTTGGAAAGTCTTTTTAGTTTTAGAAAATAACACATAGATTGTGAGTATAGCATCTACATCAAATTATCTCTAAAATGTAAACATGTTCACTTTAAATAGATATCCATCTTCCCTAGTTCATACTTATGAAACTCCCAGGCTACCTAGGGCACAATGTTTCATTATTATTGTGCAAGTGTGCATGTGTCTGTGCAGGTGCACATGTTGATGCGTGTGCAAAGGCCAGAGAAGACTGTTGGGTGACCTTCTCTATTGCTCTCCTTCTGATTCCTTTGTGACAGGGTCCCTTCTTGAACCTGAGCCCAGCCATCCTCCCTGTCTTTATCCTACACAGTGCTTGGGTTATAGGTCCATATAGCTATGCTTACCTATGTACATGAAGGCTGGGGATTTGAACTCACAGCCCAATCCACAGCAAGCACTCTAGCTCCCTGAGCCATCTCCTCAAGCCCCAAATGTCTTTTTTATTAAAAATGAACTCCACATTGTCAAGACTGGAGTTGATGTGGTACTCTCTCTCTGGAGAGCATGGCTCCTAGTCCACCTGGCTGCTCACAGGCTTTACCCCAGAAGCAATGCTACCCCCACTTACACAGTATATAAACATGGCATATGTATCATGGAAACTTTGTGGAAATCCCTCCAATGCTACCAAATCCTAAAATCTGGCACTAAGGGCTAGGTAAGAGATTGAGATCCCTAGAGATGAACTTTCACATACTTATGGGCTAAAACATAATTATCTCCATTTAGAAAAAAAGCTGTTTCCCATTGGGGAAGAGGGAGGAGAATCTTAAAGTAGCATTTATGAAGACAATCAGGCTAGTTCCATGTCCTCCAAAAAGCAAGGATTTGAGGCAAGAAAGTGTGTGTGTGGTCCCACAGCAAGTTTTTGCCTACAGAGCGCCAAGGGCTTGGGTTTATTAAGAAGCAAGCCTTTTCTGTTCCTTAGTCCCGTACAGACTTGCCACAACGGTCCATACATGCTGAGAAACAGCTGTCTTCAGTGCAGGATAACCTCGGAGGGTACTTGAAACGCTGGCATTGTCCTCCCATTTACACCTACAATCAAAATGGTCATTTTTGGTTTTCATATACGTGGGCATGTGGCTGGATATATCTGTCCTCTCCAAAACTGCTGCTCCACTCTCCCAGGGAGAATCCACCAGTATTGGTGTCTGTTAGAAGTCAGGTTCTGTGGGATCCTGGAACCAGACTGCCATGTTTGGCTTCCTAGAATACCACACCCCAAACTTTAAAAATATACATATATACTAATAATATGCATATATATTAACTTAGTAGTGTGTGCTAGTATTTGGTATGTGTGTCGCTGCAGGGACATTGTATGTACATGTGGCAGTACTCACACAGAGGTCATAGGACTGCCTTGTCATGTTGGCTCTCTCCACAAAGAGTTCTAGGGCTCAAACTTAGGTAGTCAGGCTTCTGTAGTAATTTGTTTTATCAACTGAACAATCTCATCAGAGTCTAAAATACCCATTTTTTTTTTTTGAGCAAAATTTGCCATTCTTAGTATTCCTCTGTTTTGGTAGACAGGAGATCATCTACCCAGAGCCTCCAATGCTGGGCTTCTCAAAGGCCTCTTGGCAAGCACAGTCATGTGTTCACGGTGCACAGAGCATTTGGATACCTGAGTTGTGGATGTTCTGGTGGCATCCTGCCGCACTCCTCAGAGCACAGGGGATTGAGCAGGCCTGGATACCTGCTTGCTAAGCAGAGCAAAGCTTGTACCTGGGCCCCTGCCAAGCCTGAGAGTACTCACTTTCTGTCACAATGGCCAAAGATCTCCAAGAAACTGATTTTTTTTTAAAAAAAGCTTTCTCTACAAAGCCAGAGAACATGTTGGCAAAGCTGCTGTATTCAACTGTATCTGAAGCGATGGAGGCCCAGACAAAGGGCCTGGGATGAGGTTTTTTCTTCCCCTTTTCCTCTTTAATCTCTAAGGAATTGCCACTAACCCAGGACCACACTGACAGAGGCAGCTGTGACCTAGCCCTTCTCGGAATACGAGAAGGGGGGTGGGGGGGTGGGGGATGCCTGGTGCTTCACATCCCAGAATACCTTTTATTCTTCGATGTCTATCTGTGAAAGGCAATAGCTGTGACAAACGAGGGGACAAACGTGCTGGCGCCAATGTTCAGCTTCCACAGCCAGGCACTGTGAGGCTGGTGATGTTTCTGAGAGTATTTACCACCGCTGTCCTATAAGCATAGAACATGGAGAAGGAAAGGGAGATGGAGAAACAAAACAGGCTTTCCCTTTACCCTTGGTTATTATATATCTCAGATAGAATACAGAGTGGGGGAAAAGAAACCCTTTCCAATTTGGCACTTGTGATCTGGTTTCTCTTTTTCTTTTTTTTTTTTTTTTTTTTTTTTTTTTTTTTTATATTCCAATTCATTTTTTTTCTGAAATTCTAAAAGGGCCGGCCATCCATGTTGGCTGGTATCTTACTGGTTCAAACTCATTGCATACATAGTGAGTTCTTAACATGTGTCCTCGCTCAGAGACCTCTGTGGGAACAAGTCCAGTGCCCACCTGCCAAGCTGGGGTGCACACTGTTCACACCCGCAGACCTTACACCAGAGTCACCTCTTCCCATAATTTATGCTACACTGCCATCTTATGGTGGTTTACGACTACAATTTATGAAAGAAAAAAAAAAAAAAAAAAAACCGGACTGTCTCATCAGTGTTTTAAAGAAATATATGGGTTTAAAAATCATCTTTAATTAATCACACCAGATACATATGTCAAAATGGCTGTCTAGAAACAAGAAGGCTCTTGCAACGCGGCAGGCTGAGGGCCAAAGTCCACGGCAAGGATGTGAGCAGCTACGCCAAAGACAGCTAGAGAATCTCCTCAGAGGCATAGGTGTCCCCAAGCAGTATCCTGCAGGAGTCGACATTTAGAAGTAGCCTTCTTTGTGAATTCCATGATGTATTTGGGAAGAGGGGGGAAAAACCTGTCATAAGTCAGTGATTTTCGGCCTGGAATGTTTGGCTCTGAGTTCATATTACACAACATTTCGACTTCCTTATCATAGGAAAAAAAAAAGAAAAAAGGATAGAAAAAACAACGTACAGAACTCCCCGGTCCTATACCAGCATGACACGCTGCCAGCCAACCCACTTTTCAGCCCCATCATTTAGAAGTGAATTTCACTCGCAGCTTAATTCTAAGACAAGCCTCCTTGGAGGAACTTCCTTCCGGAAGTCTGCCTGCCAATTTTTGGGAGACTTTAAGGCTTATTTCCTCTCCCTCCTCCACCCACAAGTCAAATTATGAAGGGAAGGGGCCTGAATCTAATTCCTTCACCCGGACTTGCCAGTTCTGTGGATGTGCCATCAGCCAGTCATTCTCAGGAAGACCCGGGGGAAGGGGGAGAGAGAGAGGTTTCCAACTCCAGGTCTGCTAGGAGGCTCTGGTAAATGGAATGATCTGGAAGCTATGGTTTTAAAAATGACTAACGTTAATGCCCATTCCCTTGGATGACAGAGCGCGTCCCAAGTGGGAGCAGAGCAAGGGACCAGCCTCCAACTCCCTTAGCCAAGGAGCCTTGCGTGCCCATATAGCATCTCTTTCCAGATCACCCCATTCAGTATCTCATGACTCTGATCAAGCTGAAAAGTCTGAGCCACCCAGCAAGGCAAGGAGGGTATCCTGCAGCCTCCAGTCCATGGACACCCGCTCTCCTCTCTGCAGAGAAGACCCAGAATACACGGTGATTCATTATAAAAGAAAAAATTAATATGCATTTAACTACATGCAAAAGAAGCACGGAACAAAGGCGGTTTATAAAAAGGCATCCAAATGTCAAATATTTCTCCAGTTCTTCCTGCACTGTCACAATAGAAGGGTTTTCTTTTTTTAAGTGCTCCGCTCTCAGTAATTGTAGGGATCACAATTTCAAATTAAACATGCCCAATAAACCACAGTGGGTGGGTTTTGTTGGCTTGCTTCTGTTACTTTTGTCTGGTCCCCAGTTTAGCCCCACCTCCCCCACACCTCCCACCCCCAACTCTGTTTTGCTTAGAGACTTACCTTTGCTGACCTTTCCCCACCTCCTTTCTGGGAGGCTGGTCCTGCTGCCTTCCCTGCACTGAGAATGTCCTCTCTTCCTCTCTCACCCCTCACATTTGGAGGGACGTTCCTGGTACCCATATTCCCACCATCTTTCGCTGAATATATGTTTGTATGTCTGTTATTTACTCCCAGCCCCCTTTAACCAGAAGAACAGGATCAGAGACTCCCAACACAGCACAGCGCTATCTGAACTGACTGTACCCATTAGGAATTCTTCAAATGCAGATGGACTCTTCAGAGTGTCTGTTTACAAATGCAGAAGTAAAATTATGGGTTGCCTCACCCCCACCCCACCTCCTAACATGGATGGGGTTTCATTGCCACTCTGATTGCAATTTCTCCGTTTACCACCCCAAAGAGCTGATTTTCCTAATATCCATCCTGCAGACTCCATCTGGGATTCCCTCAAACAAGCTGTGTGCTTCTGCCTCTCTTGCACACAGGAATTATAAAAAAATCTTCCGTGGGAATGGCAAGAAGGTCAGACCCACCCAGGACTGAGCTATCAGAGTTTTAACGCCTAGAAATAAAAAGAGACTGGACAGGGAAGGCTTAATGGATACTCATCAAGAAGGGATGCTATTCTCCCCCTATGCTTGCCCGTGGGTGCGGACCACTGTGGGGAAGCCAAGTTGAAGCCCCCAGAAAGCCAGAAGCCAGCAGCATCTACTATGATCACAATTACCCCAGGATGCTCCTGTTTCTCAGGATTTACTATCCTTCCAAAGCTTTCGGCCCAGTGTCTTGTGTGAACAGAGAACCAGATGGGAGTTTTGGGGGCTAAAATGGATACACCAATTATTTATAGATTCGGACTAAAAATCATGTGAACCGCCTTCTGTGGAGTCCCATCTTCCGAGAACAGACTTGAAATAGGCATAGTTGTGGAAAGTCTCAGAATCATTTAGAATAATCCTCAACATGATATTGCAAGTAGGGAATGGTGAAATTAAGCCTAAAGAATTTTAGGAGCCCCTTCAAAGACAAGGGCAGAATTTTAGAACTACCTTTTAGAACTCTCTCGAAGGAGACCCCAGGGGTTCGATTTTATATTCTGTTGGTTTTGGGTTTTAGTCATGTTGTCTTTCAACTTTTTTTTTTTTTTTTTTCCTGGCTGGAAAGACCTTTAAAACTCAACATGGCTGCTTGCAATGTGAGGTGTCGCCAGCTCGGAGAGGGAAGAAAATTTTGTCGCTGGAGCCGTAGGGATGACAGACACTCAACATTTATGCAAAGGATGAGAGCATTTTAAAAAGACTTTCTGTTATTAATTAGCTCAATACAGGGCTGTGGGTTGCTAAAGAGAGTTATCCTTAACTTTCCCATCTTGGTCTTTTTTTTTTTTTTTAAACACTGACTTTTTGTTGTTGTTGTTTGTTTGTTTGTTTGTTTGTTTCAGTGGCTGGGAACAAGGTCAAAATCTCTTCCGCTGCCAGTGAGACAGCATCTCCTCCGTACTGCTTCCTATCAGTCTTACATCTTGCTAAGGAATGGTAGCCTAGCTGAGAGGTCAGCCAGCTTCTCTCTGGTCTCCCTCATGAGAACACCACGGCCCAAGCCCCAGAAGTTCCTGGGGCTGCCTATTTTGCTATGTCAGAGCTGAGATCTGCTTCTCCTGAAATCTCTCTTAAACCTAACCCTCAAGATGGAGGAAACATTTGGAGGAAGGCCGCAGCCATAAAAACTGTTCTCAGTCATGCTTACATTTTCATGGCCAACAAACCAACAAACAAACAAACAAAAAACCCAAAAATCAAAAACAAAACAAAACAAAAAAGCATTTAACAGAGTCTTAAAAGCTTTTGCTTCCCTCGTCTTCTTCTTTTAAAACACAAACATCTTAGAGGTCAGACAGCCAGTTTGGCCATTCTCCCTGAAGCTCCCCTCTGTCTGAACACACTTACTTAGCCCACAACTACCTAAACGCCTTAGGATAGAGGGACGATGTTTGTTAATGTACTTTGTGGTGCTAGGAATAGAATTGAGGGCCTCACACATGGTAGCCAACAGCCTTACCACTGAACTCCATCCCCAGCCTGGGACAGTTTGAAAAGAATTTGCATTTGATAACATCAATACCCAAGTTACGATGCTGGCTCTAAAATAAGCTAGTTGTACTGATGTTTAAAAATTAATATTCATTTGAACATGTATGGTGTCACTAACCAACTAGGAAATTAGTAACATTTATTCTTCATCTAGAAATGAGAAAGTTGTATGGGTAAAAACATATTTTTGCCTGCCTATCAAACATACTGAGAATTAAAACAAATATGCTTCCATTTCTTGGTTAGCTGTAATTCTAAGCACTCAGTTTCCCAGGTGAAAGGGGAACACTGGTTTTTAGGGTACCCTGGGGCTTCCCAGACATGCCTCTGTGTGTGTGTGTGTGTGTGTGTGTGTGTTTTCATGGAGTCAGGCACAGACCTTGCTTCCACACTGTCTGGTCTATATGAAGTTACTAATGGCAGCTGAAAGAAATGCATTTTGTAAAACTTACAGCAAAGTCAGGCTCTGGGGAGCTTAGTAAAGAGCTCAGTGTGCCAACATGAGAAACAGAAGCCACTTAAAGCCAATGTATGGTGGTATTTACAATGCCAGCATTGGGAAGGCAGAGACAGGAGGATCTCTGGACTCACCAAATCAGTGAGTCCCAGGTCCCACTGAGAGACCCTGTCTCCAAAACTCATGTGGATGGCTCCTGAGGAAAGATACCAAAGTTGACTTTTGGCCTCTAAGTATACTTGAACACACATGTACACACACACACGTACATACAAATGTGTGCACACACACACACAACAAAACAATAAATCACAATAAACAAACCCCTGGGTTTGGATATCACTTCCTATGAGGTTTGATTTTCAGTCAATTGCCTAAAATGAAAGCCATTCCTATTTGAATGTTCTCGGATAGTTGTATGGGTAAAAACATCTTTCCTCTGAGTTTTAAATCTTTTGCCCTATGAGTAGTTTCTACCATCATGGCAGTGTGGAGCCATTGCATGTGTGTGTGTGTGTGTGTTCCCTGCCTCCTCTTCATGCTTCTACAGAATACCTTGGGTCATCCTGGGCCAGCCAGCAGAGGTAATCAGCAGCACGTTTGGTAATGGATGGGGCCCATTGTATTTTCTTGTTTATAAAATAAATCACCCCGCAAACTTTTACTACGTTCCATGTAAAATGGAGGCACATCGGCACTTGCTATGTTTTCCCCTCCCAAGTGGGCTTGGCAGGTTGCCTTGGGCTGCAGAGAACAGCCAAGGGTTGCCAAGCAGGGCTGCTTGGTTCTTTGCCCATTCCTTTAGGGGTTATAAACATCCTGCTCTGGAAACCTTCACCAACCTGTAGCTAGAAAACTCCCAGGTGTGGTGGTGTGGCTGTGGGGTGGGGGTTGGAATCCATGAGTCACTGTGCAGGGGGCAGAAAGGGGGTCCTGCTGGATCCAAAGGAGGTTAGATACTCTCAAGGATAATGCTACCTCAAACAGAAACACACTGCTTAGGAGTGATATGCAAAGGAAGGGGGCAATAATGTTTGACCCTCAAGACCAGCACAGTGAGGTACTATCAAGATGTCATCTCCCAGGCACGCTGGGCTGGGCTAGGCTACCACTCGCTCCATGCACCCCACATGCACTCCTTGGGACAGACTGGACAATTTCTTTCATCCTTGCTATTTTACATCAGTTAAAAGAGTAAAAACTATAGTTGGGTGCAGTGGAGCATGACCATAATCTTAGCACGCAGGGGACTGAGACAGGAGGGCTGTAAAATAAAAGACAGCCTAGGATACACAGAGCATCCCTGACTCACAAAACAAAAACAAAGTCCAACAGCCAGACAGGGCTGGCAAGACTCAATGGGTAAAGCCAATTGCTGCCAAGCCTGACGACCTGAGATTGAGTCCTAGGACCCTCACAAGAGTTGTTCTCTGACCTCCCACACAAACACTGTAGCATGCGCCTACAGAAACACACACACACACTAAATGCAATTTTAAAAATGCAAAACAAGTTTTCATAACACACAGTAGAAATAGCTACCAAGTCCTCCAGGGCAAAGGCTGGAGGTGCCATGTCGCACACGCTGCTATAGGGCTTTATGACAGCTTCACACGGCTCATGTACAGAAAAGGATTGCACAAAACTTACTATGGGATATCAGTGGGCTCTGCCCATTCTACATGTAAGTCAACTGAAGTTCATTAAGGTTATATAACAAGGGTGAAAAGATGATACAGGACCAGGATATGGATCTAGGCACTGTGAACTCACAAACACTTCTCTGCCAAGCAGGATGTGTCAGGGAGAGAATCACAGGAGCCCATTTAAAGACATCACAAAGGAACTTCCCTCCCACAGCATGCCACTCCATCACACAGATGTCAGATGTCAGGGCGGGCTCAGTGTGAATGCCACCCTTGAGGTTTCATTAAGAGGCAAGCGTGCACTCGGTGGTAGATGGGAAGGTTTTAATTATGCCATCAGAGTTCATCCATAGAAATGAATTTTCTCACTTCTGAAGTAGTCCGGTGTCAGATGCAGGATGGAGTGGGCCAGGGGTATAGCTTAGCTTCTTAAACATAAGTCAGCATGACACTATTTTTAGGTTCCGGTGCTCTCAACAGTGAACTGGAGCAGTGTAAACTCTGAGGACAGGAAGGGAAGGGAACAGGGGAGAAAATTCAAAACCAAATTTCGTATCACTCGTGTTCCGTCTTTTGTTTTAAAAGATTTCCTTGTTATCTATGTATATGCACGTGTATCTGCGCATGTGTGTCTCTGCGTGTGTGTGGATGCCTGTGGAGACCAGAAGACCTCAGATCTCCTGAAACTGCAGTTCCAGGCAGTTGTGAGCCATCCAATATGGCTACTGTGGATTGGACTCCAGTTTTCTGCAAGAGCAGCAACAGTTTTTCTTTAAAATATCCTATCCAGAAGGGGTGTGGTGGCACGTACTTTTAATCCTGTGCCTCTATGAGGTCAAGGCCAGCCTGGTCTACATACACACACACACACACACACACACACACACACACACACACACGCATACAATATCCTGTCAAGGTAGGGGGGTTGGGAGATGTTTGTTTAGTTGATGTTTGTCATCTAAATATGGGGCCCTTTGTTCAGCTGCCCAGTATAATAAGCAAAATGTACTACTGTTGTGTGCTTGTAATGGTAATGCTAGAGAGGTGAAGACAGGGGGGTCCCAGGGCTTGCTGACCAGCAAGCCTAGCTGAACTGGTGAGCGGTAAGTCTAAGGAGTGACCTTGTCTCAAAAAATAAGGGAAAAATGATTGAAAAAGCTACTTGATGTCAACCTCTGATCTCGATATCTAAGGGGTGCTTACACACAGACACACACAGACACACACACAGAAAGAGAGAGAGAGGAGGGAGAGAGAAGGAGAGAGAGAGAGAGAAACAGAGGGAGAGGAATGTGTCTTAGGAAGTAGAACATATTAAAGACAACAATGCCCCCCATTGGACACGTAATTTTCATGTTGTGGTCTCAACACAGATCCTATACTGTACCCTCTAAGACAGTCTACCAGGTCTACATACTGCTTCTCTATTAGCTATGGACATTTGAGTATGAAATGGTGACCTGGAGTAAGAGAGGGCTTCTATAGGAGTAGAGAATGAGACAGTCAAGTTTTGTAGAGAGGAATGGGAATAGATAGAGACCTTACTCGGAGTGACTGGAGTTAGCTAATTCCAAAGGTAGCCTAGGACGTGGCATTGGATATGTGGCCTGTTAGGTCCTTAGAATTATAGCCCTGAATTCTCAGCAGATGCCCAGGAAACTTCTTTGCTATTAGAGCAGTCCGGTTGTGGGGCTCTGGTTCTGCTCACACTTGGTGGATGGTGTTGGTGTGTGTGTGTGTGGGGGGGTGTTATTTGGGGGTGGTATGAGCAGAAAACCAAGTTGTAGGACATAGGAAGGTACCTAAGGGTTTGCTCATAAGGTTATCCTGTCTGAATTGGTTGGGGTGGGGTGGGTTTGGGGGCAGCAATAATACACTCTACTCTCAGACAGCACAGCAGCTATCCATGAGCAGAAGGTGAGGCAAGAGAGAATCAGGGGTAGGGAAGGGAATGTTTGAGAAGGAAGGAAGGATACAGGGAGGGAGCCAAGGAAGGCAACATTGTGAGTGCACACAGAGCTGCAGGGGCTGAGTGGGTGAGCATGAGAGCAAGGAAGCCACGCTGGAAGGTCAAAGGCTTGTGGAGAGAGAGAGAGAACATCTTGCTCAGACAACCAAGGACTCTGGGTAGGAGACAGCACCGTGCTGAGTAAACCAGATGTTAACAGTCAGGAACGTCAGCTAGGAGACTCCCCCTCCCCCCAATAGCACCTAACCCTTCAGATAGCAAACATAGGCCCTTACACAGAAGAGACAGGGCTCCCTCGAGGTGCCATGAGGAAGTAACAAGAATTATCTGTCCCTGGGATGAATAGGTAGTGATTACCAGATAGATCCCAAGGCTCTGAAAGTGAGGGCTCTTTGCAGTCTTTGGAAATTTCAGCATTAGTGCTCGGTGCGAAACAGTTCCAGGTAGTGACCGGCCATGCAGGCTTCATCCAGACCCATGGGTTATGGGTTATTTTGGTACAAACCAAAGAGGAGCTTCGGCTTGCAGCTCCTGGGGCCCCACACCTGCAGCACCTGACCTTCCTGTTTCCCACCATGTTCATTCCAGCATCCAGCCAGGGGAGGTGGATATGGCTGTCTCGTCAACTTGTGAGTTTTCCACAAGTACCAGCTGGTCTCCTCTTAATTGCCCCTACAGAGATTTTCATAAATACTTTTAAATATTATAATTATTATTGTTGTCTTCCTTTGTTCTTCTAGATGGCACCTCTCCATCATGCAGCCTAAAGAACTATTCTAAAATTATCCAATTAATCTTTATAAAATCCCCGTGAGGACGGTGGGTGGTAGCTTCTCGAAGCTGGTGAAGGAGAGGGAAGGGGAAGAATGAGGTTAAAGGTACTGTGCTAATGGGGAATATGGACCCCAAGTGGCAAGTGGGAACCCTTGTTCTTCCCAAGGTGCTTCGGTGTCATCCTGTGTAAATCACTATCTAGAGATCACATCCTAAGGCAAGCTCTATTCAGATCATGCCATCACCTCTGGGTAACACACATGAGCTAGTGAAAAGTCTCTGGCCTTCCTAGAATTCAACTTCCCCATCTGACAAGAGCTGAAGATACCTCAGTGAGAAATGCAGCAAGGACTGCTTTGCTCCTTGGGGACTGACTGTAAACACCAGCAGGCTCTTTTTCCCAGGCCCTTCCCCACTAGGCAACCAATGGGCTCTTTTACAATTTTATACAGAAGGCAGTTTTATGCAGTGAGGTGGAAATGCCCCATTTTGGCATGGATGGAACAAGAAGAACTGTGCTTGGGAGACAGGTAGCCTGCTTCAGACCATGGCTCCAAAGCTTTGGAAACAGGATGGCCTCTCACAGGTCACTGAATCATGTCAAGGCCATTTCCTCACCATCAAGATTGTAACAAGGATTTGGTGAGACAGTACAGAAAGAGGGTCTGGCATAAGTCGGTGCTTCCTAAGTAACCAGAGGCTGGATAAGATGGTGAAGCTAAGGTCAAGATTCCTGTATTGAATCCTGCTAATTCACCTTGGACAAATCACTTCATCTTTCTGGGTATGGAAGGTTTCTATGAGGTTTAATACACATAGTTTATAGCAAGATTAGGTTGTTATTAACTGTATTTTAATCATTGTGTAATTCCTTGCTTCTATTTTGTCCTGTGCAACCGCGAGGCAAGACAACAATTACTCCAGTGCTTGGGCAGCATGTGGAGAAGGATATGGCTCAGTAAAGGGCCACTTTGTTCCCAGGAACCTGGAAGGAATGTCCTCTGTCTTGTAGAGCTCTCTCTGTGGTACCAATGAGTCCTGTGACTTCCCACTCAGGGATCTGGGAACTGCCCCTCCTCCCTTTGCCCAGCCCCCCCACCCCCCACTCCCGCCACAAAACCAAGATATTGGTTATTTTCATTGCTGCAATGACATAGTTTAGAGAAGCAACTTGAAAGTCCAGGGGTTTGAGTCTAATCCATCTGTGGAGTCGTGGTAGCTATAGAAGCATATTAGGAACTTGCCACAGGGTTGGAGACCAAGTGTCAAATACACGAGCCTGCAAGGAACACTTCACACTCAAACTATAGAAAGCGGAAAATCAATATTTTTAGAAAAGACCACGTGAGCTGCCCTTTCGAAGCTCTTCAGTGCTGCACGCATGGGGAGTGCTGTCCGCTCAAAGCATACATGTATACATGAGACAAGACCTGCATGTCCATATGAACAAGGGACAATGGGACATCTCTCTCCATGAGGGCTTCTATTTTTTCCTTCCTTTGAATTGAAGGAAAGAAAGAAAAATTTAAAGGCTCTTATTTTGGGTAGAAAATGAAGAGAGAAAGGAAGGCCCTTTAATTTCCGGTAGTGCCAGGCCACAGTTCCGGCTGTACCAGCAGCTGCTGTAACACGAAACCAAACAAACAATCCATCCACCAGCATCCACAGAAACTCTGGATTGCTCTCTGCTGCAGTCTTCTGTGGATACTTCAAAGCCTGGAGACTCTGCAGATGTGGTGTTTCTCTCTCCAGCAAACACATGCAAAAGCCAGCGAGAGGGGCCAGTTCCCCGAAAGGAAAGTATGTGTGTGTGTGTGTGTGTGTGTGTTGGGGGGGGGGGGGGGCAGAAGGTCAGGGAAGATGGCTTGAAATCTGAGCCCTAAGCACACTGGCTATTTCTCAGATGCTAGGCACCCATTCCCTGCCCAGCTCTAAATCTCCACCTCCCTCTGGGGTTTATAAGAAGGTAGCATTTCTTGAGGTCTAGCTGGTGAATAATCAACACCAAATTTGACTACAAAAAAAATTACACTAGAGAATCCATCATGGCCAGATTCCCCTGAGAACTGTTTCCTTCCTCTTCGTATGGCTGCTCCTCCATGGGGTGGGGCTACGCTGAGCCAGGACACAGGCAGCCAGCCAATTCTCACACTCATGGTTTTTTTTTTGTTTTTTTTTTTTTTTGTTTTTTTTTTCCCCTTGTACAACATTGTCTACAAAACTACACTCAAGAAAGACTGGAGTCTGGGGAGCTGGCAAAGCATGTCCAAAGGACGCATCCGTCCAGCACAATCTCGTTAGGCATTAGACAGAATAACTCCAAGGCAGGGATCACAAACTGAGGGTGGTGAGCTTAGGGACCCCCAGAGCGGAGCCCCTTCACCCTCAGGTTAAAACCCCTTTGTTTTTCTTAGGAGACTCCTAGTTGAGTTTAGGAGTATCGTTTGCAACAAAGTATTGCTATAGTAACAGTGTTCATAATGACCTTCCCTTACTTTATCCCTAATGTTACAAGCTAACAATTTGTGATTTGCAAAACTCTATTTAAAAAAACAAACAAAACAAAATACAAGTGAAAAATTCAAACATGGAATAAATTGAATTCTGGAAATAAAAGCGGAATACAGCACACAGAGATGTGTTTCTTAGGCAGAGGCAAAATTATAGCTGTGTATGAAGAAGGGAGGCGGCTCAGAGACAGGGTGGTAAATGTTGCGCTGAGCTCCTCTGACTTGTGACCTTGAACAAGTGTCCTCTCCCCTCTAGCTGGAACCATAGAAGAAACGATTCTGGCCTTCTGACCTCTTTCTAAGCGGACTCTGAATAATTCAAAGGTAGAATTAGGAGGCTCTGGGTAGACAGAAGGTAAGTGAGGGTTGGCCAGGAGCTGCAGATGCTCTGAGAAAACGGCCATTTGCTGAGCCTGTGTCTAGGGCAGTGCAGTGGGATCCTGTAACACAGGTCTTCTAGAAGACCAACTTCAGCTGGGCCTTAGAAATCTACCATGGCAGCCCTGGGAGAAAGAAGGTGGGAGAAAAGGAATGAAGGGGCTCCAGCTGCTGCCCTGGGAGAGCTCACTCCCCAATGTGCTTGGCCATCAAAGGACTGTGTTCAATGCAAACCTTTAGCATGTGTCTCCAGAGGGCTGCTGTCTTTGGTACTCCTAAGACCCTGCCAGCCAGACCCCAGGGAGTGCTTACATACAGTGCTGCTGAGGTCACCCACAAAGACACCGACAGGAGGCACTAGAGAGGGGACTCCCAAAGAACCTGATGTTCTCAGGGCTTTATTTACCTATTCTGCTAAAAAATGGAGCTGAGCACTGCCACAGCTGCTAAAAATAGACACTTGTCACCTATTGTGAACTTCTCACAATGCAAGTAGGAAAAAAAAATCAGAGATGGGAAATCTGTCACTTCTAACAGGATCTGCTTTTAAAAAACCTGTACTGTCACAGATAAATACATTCTGTTCTCCAACAGTTCAGCCTCTGAACTAATTACATGTATTTATCTGCAACACATGCGATTTGAAAAGTTTAAAACTAAGGAAAATATCCACACAAAGGGGCTCTGAAGACTTGTTAGAGCTGGGTCATGACACAGTCAGAAGTCATCGATGCCTCTAGCACTGGAGAACATTCCCATTGCCTCAGTCCTGAGGAATCCTGACACACATCAGTCTTGGTTCTTTCATTCTGATTGACATCCTAGAACCACTGAGCCTCCCCAAGCTCAAGAGCAAAGAGACACAACAGCCTACTTAGCAGAACAAAACAAAAAAAAGGGGGGGGTAGGAGGGAGGGGGTGGGAGGGGAATCAAAGCCATTGACTTCCATTTTTCTACTCTTGGAATCTGACACATACTCAAGAGCAAGCAAAAAATGTCTACTGGCAACTATTCCTGACGCACAACTCGACCATATCCGCGCGGTAACCAGAGGCAATCCTGCAGGATAGAGTACAGTAGTGATGGGACTCCCCCAGGTTAAACCCATCAGCCTCCAGTGAAGCTTCTTTGGGATCAACAGTTTCCTGAACCCTGGTGGGAAGATGAAGACCCTGCCCTTGTAAAGGTGCCAGCTGACCTCATAACTCACAGGGACTCTGCCTCTTGCCATGTGGAGCCCAGGCAGCATTCTGGGTATGTAGAAGACATCCCTACTCCCCAACAGGAATCATAATGGCTACCTTTTCCAGCAAACAACATCTTAATCACACAGAAGCGATGGGTGTTGCTAACAAACTACGTCTGCAGTCTCACCTGGACAAGGCAGCTGCCCCATCTCTACTTCAACCCAGCCTCCCTCCCCCACCCCCCTTTTGTCTTTAGTGTTTCTTCTTATGTCTTTTGCCTCACCCTGGCCTTTCCATGTCTTCATATACTCATGTTGAGGACTTGTTGCTTCCTATGAATATTTTGGATTTTAAAAAAAAAATTATTCCAACTACTGAGTCATGATATAGCCCAGGTTAGCCTTAAACTTTTAGACCTCCTGCCTCAGTCTGCTGAGTGCTGGAATGCCAACCACACAAATCAACAACAGCCTAGGGATTCATTTTAACATTTGGGGGAGGGGGTAAGGCTAAGAGTAGATGACGTATTACTTACGGTTATTGTTTGCAATTGAGAACACAAATGTGTATTATTTTTGTCCTTTTAAAAAAAGGACTTTGTAGACATCAGTGTCTGTGGCCAGGTGGGGATGTGGGGTGGGGTATAAGGTATAGTAATCTGGACCCTGCTTCAGAATATGAGTTTAAAAATGACTAGTCAAGAAGCTAACACCTAGACATCAGAGAACTGTGGTAGCAGAGCTTTGATTCTTAGGCCTGTATGATCAGCTCAGAGCAGCTCCTTTAGTTAATGCCTCTACTTTCCATGATGGTGGCATTACGTGTGCCTCCTACAGACAGGCAAATTGAGGCCTGGAAGGGCAGGCAGCACACCCTGGGTCATAGAACATCACAAGACAGGGTTCTGACGTGGAGTGAGAGAAGCTGATCTCCCCAGTCAAAATTCAGACCTCTTCTCACCTATGGGTGGGTTTCTCAAAGCAAATCTCTGAGGAGCCTGGGGAAATGCTGGTTCCTCTGTTCACTACCAACTAGCATCTGTGAAGGGTACTGAATAAGCAGGAGTATGACCAAGGCCTGGGAACCATATGCCCAGGACTACACTGACCACACTGACATTAGAGGTCATGGTGGAAGACACAGGAAAACCCAGGCTCCCTACATTGTAAGAAGTGAGAAGGATGCTCGCCATTGGAGAGTGCAGAACAGGCTTGCTGTGGGAGGTTCTTGGCTCTCCCCAGGGTCTCCCTAAGGACACATGGGGGGGGGGTGGAAATCCAGGCCAGAGCTCCAAAGAGATCATGGGGCTGGATGGCCAAAGCACAGAGCACACATGTCAGAGAACTAGGCAAGATGGTGCTGGAGGAGTTAGTTCACAAGGCGAGGGAGGCAGAACTCCGTGTATTTTGCTCTTTGAATCTAAAACAGAGCTTTAAGTTATTAAGCATGCTGGAATAGCACAAACATTTTGGGCACTGCTAGCTAGCAGGAGCAGAAAGACACTTGGGGAAGGATGTTCAAGATAAATGTCAGGAATGAGAAGTGTCAGGTCCTTGTGACTTCACTGCCTCCTTCAGGGTTCTCAACAATCCCTGAGGTATCCCCGTGGTCCTGGCCTGTGTCTGCAGCTGGCAATGGTCTGGCTGCCCTCAAGTCGGTCCTATATAACAGGAACCCACTGTTATATAGACTTGTGTATTCTATCTGCCTATTAAAGGGAACATTTTATAGAACCTTACTGAGATGCACTATGAAGGTAGAAACCCCCTTTTTTTCTAAGTCTTTTGGGGGAAAGGGCATAAAGCACCCCCAGAACAGTCAGGGGACCATATTCTGCACAGCAGGAATTCTTCTAAATATAGAATACAGAGCCATCACACAAGGAGGCAAGAGATGTCCTTGGATGCTCCACAGAACAGGCGGATGACAAAGCTGCTAAGAGGGTTTTGCGCAGAAATCCTGTGCTCCCCGATTTAGCAGAAGGCTCCCTCTGCTCCCTCACGTGAGTGGGCTGAGAGGCAGACCTGCAGTGGTTGCATTGTGAAGCTTACCACTTCACCTTGTCCCAGGCCTGCCTTCACAGGTACATAAATAATCCCCTGGACTCCAGGAGTTTCTTTTTTTAACCCCCATGGAAGTAAATTTACTTATCCAAACTTGAGCTATCTCTAACATTTGCCAGATCTCCCGGGACGATTTTTTTTTCTTCTTTTTTTAAACTCATCTTCACGGCAGGAACATAAAAGGGGGCGATCCATAAACATTTCAGATGCTTAATATACTGCTTCCTCTAGGTTGCTCGAAGCGGAAACGCAGCTCTTGAGACGAGGTGGGCATCTCTCAAAGTCATCAGGAGGGCTCGCCATGCACTTGGCCACAGCTGAAATGTGTTTTAATAAGGCTCTTCTTCTTTACAAGCCCAGTTGCCTTTCAGCTCCAGCCCTCAGCCCAGGCAGGGAGGAAGATGGCTCTCAGATATCCTTTTGTTACTCTAATCGGAGCCAGAAGGGCCGTATTGACTTTCGGCCCCGCGGGGAGTTGTAGCTCTTTAGTATCTATCTCATCCAAGAAATCAAGTTTGATTAATTTGTCATCAAGCAAAATGTGTGATCTGCTCAGAGCCAAGCCTTTGAAGTAGAAGGATGCAGTTGGGCTGGAAGTCCAGGTCAGGAGGCGAATCAGCCCTGGTGTCCCGTGGAATAAGCGCGTCTAGGCACAAGGCCTGCTCACGCTGACAACGCTGCTGCTTTTACTTTCAAAACCCGTGTCTACGTGTCTAGTGTCTACGCAAGCAAGCGTTAGAGTAGGCTCCTCCTTGGCAAGGGCTCCCTTTTGTTGTCTTTGTTAAAGTGATCAGGGGTACAGAGCAAGGAAGTACTGGTAAATGTTGAGCCACTCCACAAAGCGTTGGGATGGTAGGGTGCGACCTCCCGCAAATCTGAAAAGCTAGAGAGCATGGGAGAGCTATAGGGCTGAGCTGGTGTCAGTCCGTGATTCCGGAATGAATATGGACGGGGTCTCCTGCTGGGTCATGGGGCAGATGCGAGGCTCTGGTCTTGTTAGCCTGCACTTAGTGGAGTGCCTGATTTGCTGAAAATGCACAAGATAGTGGCCCTGAGATGTTTAAGCCTGGACTTAGTGTCACATTTCTTGCTCAGATGCTATATATGGTTTATAAGGAGTTACAGGGCTTTTAAAAATTACAGAGTGAGCCATATTGAGACATTCCATAGTGGAAGAAAACCCACAGTTAACATGCTGGTGCATGGGCCCTTTTATGACTGTTACCCCTCAGGTGTATACATAAAGACCTAGTGAATTAGGGTGCAAAAGTCAGGGGCTTGCTTGGCTTTTAAAGAGATCTGGGAAGTGCCAACAAATTACAAACAGCCTTTGTGGTTACTGACTCCAGTGTCTAAACTGTTATTAGAGAATTTTTAAAATAATAATGAGCCTAGTGAAGACACTCAGCTTTAGAAAGCTAAGGATATTTTGAATTGAAAACAAAAGCAAACTTTGGTTATGACAACATTCAAACATTTCAATGAGTCAGGTCTGTGGAACTCAAAGATAGTTGGGTTAATTTCTTCCTTTTCTTACGGTCTAGTGGCTCTTTGTGTGTATGTGTGTGTGTTGGGGGGGGGGGGGCGGTGTTCAAGACCAGGGTTTCTTTGTGTAGCACTGGCTAGCCTGGAACTCACGCTGCAGACCAGGCTGGCCTTGAACTCAGAACTGCATCTGCCTCCTGAGTACTGGGAGTTAAAGGCATGTGCCACCACTGCCCAGCTAGTGGGTCTATTCTAATGCTATGTCTCAAGTCTCTAAGTTCTAAGCTCCATGAAGCAGAGAGGATTCAGTGTTTATGTTTACATTTTCTGGGCCTAGCATAGCACAGTTGGTCAGCAATCACTTGATGAGGGAATGAGTCAATATAGCATACAGAAATGTGCTATAGAAATGCCCATCAGATTTCCTTTACACTGTCAGGGACTAAGATAAATGCATGTAGGAGCCGGAAGAGAGATGACTCAGCCGGTAAAATGCTTGCTTTCAGACCTCACAATAAAAAGCCACGTGTAGTACGTGTTAGGAAGGCAGCAATTGGCAGGCTCATGGGGGCTCATTGGCTAGCCTTGTGTACCAGGGAAGGAGCCTATCTCAAAAAACAAGGTAGACAGTGTCTGAGAACTGTCCGAGGTTATCCTCTCACCTGGACATGCACATACATGTATTCCCACACATACATACACAATGATAAGGATAATAACATCCAGAGGACCCTCATGACTGTCCAGCAGTTGTCTTACAGTTATATGCTTGGGTGCCTATAATTCACAGTGGAAAACAAGGGACTAACACTTCTCTAAGAATCTGTTCAACTTAGAAGACATCCATACACCAAACTTCCTCTGCACATTCCCAAGAAATGCCAATAATATTATAGAAAAAACAATTAATTGGAAAAGTTCACTTATATTTTAAACTTGTTCATGGCAAATCAACTTGGAAAGCAGATGAACAGAATCCATCAAAGGGGACAAGTTATTTTTCCCTGAATGACATGAGGAGGTACACAGATCAGTACAGAAGCAGAACACAGGTTCAGCTAGAAAACTGCCAGCAAAGACTCTCTGGTATCCTAACCAGGTGAGCAGGGTCAGCGCCTCAAGTGTCAAGGGAGCAAGTGTCCTTGTATCAGCCATTGGGGACAAACCCAGAGAAGCACCTTCTGCTAATGCCTACCAAGAGCAGAGTCCCAGCTGCATTACGTGCCCCCCACCCCCACCCCCACGCTATCCGTTTCTAAGCAGCTGACTTCTCCCTCCTAAGGATGAGGAAATGGTGACTCAGAGCTGTTGAATAACTAGCTCTAGGCACCAGCTAATAGGATTTCAACCCAATAATTAAGCTCCCTGCACTACAACCAGTTTGCTTTCTGACTGTTCACAACCAAGGCCAAGTTGTGCATCCCAGGTGGGTTCCATTTGAAGAGCATCCTACAGTCAATCAATCTGCTGCCTTAACTGGAAAAACTGCTAAAACTTTAATCAGGACCCCGGCACTCTGGTCAAGAAATCAAGTCATGGCATCTCTGTTCTTCTTTCTAGTCTCTGATAGAAGCACTCACAAACACAAACAGCTAAAGGTCACCAGTAAGCAGAGGAAGAGGGAGTTGTGCCTGATCCATCTGTGCTGGAATAATCCAGTGCTGGCCGTGAATATGTTTAAGGGCCTCCACACTGCGGCAGTAATTCTTTTTCACCTGCCATCCACAGCAGTCAAACGTGTGATTCTTGTACATTCTTCTGAGAAGAGTGTTAGGCATGTGCGTCTACAGATTGGGCACTCAATAAGTGAGACAGAAAAGCAAGCTTCAAATGGAAGTGTTTTTAATTCCCCGTTAAAACCTTGAGAAAATAAGCAAGTGCAGAGAGGGGGCCGGGGATGGAAACTATTTTCAAGACTGATCTGCTCACAGAATCTGCTGCAAAAGCAGGTGAGAAAATGGATACTTTTGGGAAGGGGGGGGGGGGATGAAACATCAAAATGAAAGCTGGACTCTGGCTTTCAGGCAGGAGGTTTGGAGATCCAGTTGTGACCCTTCCACAAACTGCTTGTGCAACTTTAAGCAGACAGTCACTCCATGTCTCCAGGCCACTGCCTCATCTGTAATGTGAATATTTTGGATGAGGCCAGCAACTCTTCTGTTTTTTTTTTTTTTTTTTTTAAAGCCATAGAATTTTTTTATTTTTATTTATTTTTTTTTTTTTTAAAAAGTGAGTCCATAAGGAATCTCGAACTTCTTGCCTTTTGGAATCTTCCATTTCTATCAAGGCCCTGGCTTTAGAACAACAGGCTAGAGCCACTGTAACTTAGAAGAGTAATGAAGACACAGCTGAGCTCTGCAGTAGACTCACTGTCTGACCTTGAGCAAGTTCACTGTCTTAGCCTTCACTTCCACATACAAAGAAAGGGGAGTAAGAGGAAGGGGACGTCATCTATGTGCTTAGGTGGCATGCCAGGCCACATGGGTTAACATTATTGCTGCCACTCTTCACGCCGGTGAGCACATGAACACAGCCATAGCTGTAGCCAAAGCACGCTGACCTTCACCCAGACATTGACTCATAGAGTCAGCCAGGGCTTACAAGACGCAAGCAGAATTTTGTGTGCACTGTCAGAAAGAGCTGCCATAGAGTCAACCGCCTAGAAGTTGCTCTTTGAAGCCCATAAATCTCTGCTAGCATTTTTTAGCCTATGATGCTGTGTTGTTTTTTTTTTTTTTTAAAGAAGACACATTAAAAAAAAAAAAAAGCAGCATCTTGTCCTTTGTAAGTGGGGTACTTTGGGGATATAGCTTCTAAAAGGAGCCCACCTTCACCTCCGTCATCCTTCAGTAGGAAAGGAGGATCCTGTTAAACCTTGCCCGGAGTCCAAACTTTACAGAATCCTGTAGGCGCAGTAAAACAAATGGTTTCAGTTCCCTGAGCTGCACAGGAAATTGAGGAGTAGGAGCCTGTCCACATCCTCACCGTGGGGAGGGGTACAGAGTCAGCCACGCCATCTGTACAAACTGTGCAAAGTTCAACATGCTTACGGTTAGAAAGGCTTATGATTTATGCTTGCTAGTTAAATATGCTTATGATTTAAACTTATTTTCTCTGGCAAGGAAGAAGCTAGTCAGCACCGTGGCCTAGGCAGATGATGGGAAATAGAAATATATTTCAATGATATATATTTGAACTTGCTAAGCCTTGTAAAAGCTACTCTTTTCTTCCTCTAACAAAAGACCTATCAGCTTGTAGGATTCCAGAGATTTTTTTTTTCTTTTCTTTTCTTTTTTTTTTTTTTTTTTTTTTTTTTTGTGCATTCACTAGTGAAGGCACTTAAAAGTTTCTTTTGTTTGGTCTTCTTTTCATAACAGTAATCATCACACTGAAAGAGTCACTGAGGAAGAAAAGGCGTGTGCACATGCACAGTCTTGGCCTCCTGAGCGCTGTGTGTGAGGTTGGAAGGCAGAACCTCTGCTAAGGAAACAACAAACAGCAAGTTCTGAAAAGTGCCCACTAGATGACACAGCAACAGAACGTGTTCGGCCACAGTGAGCAGACTCTGGTCTGAGGAGGCACTGAGATTTTACAGCCTCTATGTTATGCCCTGCCCCTCACAGATTTCATTAAATTTGCTGTGTTAAAATTGATTGGGTATCACGTACATAAGCTTGAGTTGTGTGCCTGTACAGTGAGACAGGAAAGTGTAGAGAAGAATGGAAGACAAGAGTTTTGGGGTGTTTCCATTTGTTCTAAAGGGATGTGTTATGCAACCTTCTGTTTGAATAATAAGGAAGAATCAATTCGTTTTGCTTGGTGAAGTGGGGAAACTGTAGACAAACTGTAGCACCCAAAGAGAAAGAAAAGTGATGGACTTAATGTACTTAAGCTATTCTAAATAAAAGGTTAAAAAAAAAAAGTTGAATATGCAAAATGTTTTCCACAAGGCCAAAATGAGTCCTATGGCAACTGCATTCATTCCGTAAATCAGAAACAAGGACTCACATAGAACCCACTACACTCAGGGCACTGTGAAGGAGCCCCATGCATGTTAGAGCCAGTTGGTAGAAAGCTGTGATGTGCCTTGTGCTGAAATAAACAGGATTATTACAACCACAACATAGATATTTGAAATGCAATTAAGAGAAAGATAATAAAACTGCATGAGATTTTAAACCCAGAAGATGAAAAGGTATTTTTTTTTTTTATAATGACAAGAACCCAAATCCTGAGCAAGAATTAGTGGCAATGGATGAGCAAAGATCTGAAAATCAACTCTTGAGAAACAGTAACTCCTAAGCATACACTCAGTTTTTTTTTTTTTCCTTGAAAAAAGAAGGAATGTAATAAAGTCACAGCAATAGAGTCCCAGATGCAAGAACAGCAAAGACTCTGGTATGAATAAACATTGTACCAAACATATAAATCACTACATTTTTGAATGAGAAGGATGCAGGCTCGACTTACCTTACCGCTGCAAAAGGCTGGAATAAAAATTACTGGCTTATAGAAGCAACTTTCACATGTATCTGAACATCAAACACACAGAGATATAAAATCAAAAATAACTAGAACAGAAAAAGTTTTCAGTCTGACCTTAAAAATACTGAGCAAATCACTAGATGAGACCAGATCAAAAGGAAGGGCATTACACCAGCTTGTAGCCAGATGTGAGAGGTCCCAGACTGCACAGGGCACAGATGGTATAATATGGGGTGGCGGAAGGTGGGGGAGGACTGCAAGCACACCAGAAACATGAGGCGAGCAAACCTGGTTTGGCTTATACAGGTAAGACAGCTTGAAAGAATGACTCGCTTTCAAGCCACTGATAAGATTTTAAACATGAGACAAATGTGCTAGAGGCTTCCAGCTGAAGTGTGTGCAGGGAGTTTACATTTGAAATTCTCTTGTGTGCTAATTCAAAGGGGGAAAAATGTTCCCAGGGGGTACATGTGAGGTTGTGGTGACTTAGTGTAAGTGAATACCAAGAAGCCAGCATCAACAGTGCTTAAGAACACAGTGGCTGAAAACCTGGTTACCTGATTAGAGTCTGAGAAATCTGAAGGAAATTCAATATACACTCCCAAAGCAATTGCTTAAGAATAGCAAGCTTACATGTGTGTTAAAAACGTATCTCAAGTCTTCAATAGTCCTCATTCATTATATGAAGTGATAGGCTATACTCTATTTTATCCTTTACAGTTTTAATAAATGTAATAAATAAACTGCTTTTTTTTTTTTTGCATGTAACCATAGATACACTACTAATTTCCCACCAGAAACTCAGAAGCATCGATTTCAGGATCATCTCTGTAACACAAAGTTGCCAGTTTAACAAATTCCCAAATAAACACTTCTTCCCAAACAGATGTTTAAAGGAAAAAAAAAAAAAAAAAAAAACCAATCCAATCTTAATGTTCAAAGGTAAAACTGGAAATGTTGTGTTTCGTCAAATGAATCCCGCCCCCCCCCCCTTTTCAGGCAGCAACCAAAACAATAGCATGGAACACACATTCCCATGATTTCAGAAGGACACAGAGCATAGAATATCCAAAGGTTAGTTTATTGGATATTCTAATAAGCACATCTGACACACACAGATACAATGAGACTATAAATTTCAGTAGCAATGACGGACAAAAAGGTACTGACTTCATGATGACCTTTGTCTCCCCATCCGCATGCTTTGGGGAGCGCCTATTTGATTCTTTTTAACACTTGTATGTATTAAAGACTCCCTCCAGTTTAGTAACAGCTTGGCTAAGCTACGTTTAGAAAGTGACAATTAATTTTAGTGGAAACTCATTCCCAGGCTACTTTGATAGTCCTCCGAACAGTTTTGCGGTATTTTACATGCACTTTTATAGCTCTGTAACATTCATTTAATCTTGTTCAATGATGCTGAACCCCAGATGCCATAAGACATTATAGAAAAGTAGTTACTGCACATATGGAGTAGCTACTTTTTTCTGAACATTAATTTTTCTTCTCTTAACAGGCTGGAATGTTATTTAGAAAAGAAAGAAGCCATGGCTCAGTATTAAAGGTTTCTATTATGAACTTCCAGAAATGGGTTACTTATGATAGCTGTGGTCCTAGCTATAACATTCTTATTTAGGAATATCTTCCCTTTGTGTAGTGATTTTTTTTTTTTTTTGTAAGACTGTTGGTGTTATACACTGCTGTCAGGGTATCTTGGAGAGCTTGGGTGGGGAGGTCCTCACCAGCGGTATGCAGAAGTTGGATATAATCAGAAATTCTCAAAGTCTTAAGGCCTCAAGACCTTCATTAGAGTGACAGGGTGCCAGCTCAAGATGCAGAATCCCAAAGCTCTGGGGTGTAGCCAGGGAATACACTTGGTAAGCTAGCACCCCAGTAGTCCTTCTGCTCACTAAGCAGTCAGACACACTAGCGGATGATCTCAAAGGTCCCTTCCACTCTCAAATTCTATGTCCTTGGGATTTCTTTAAAATTGTGAGTTGTGTCAGTGCCATGAAGGATGCAGACTGACTTCTGGCCTCAGCAGATTAAGAAAATGTAAGAATTCTTCACGTTCATCCACATGCAAAATAAAGACAAACAGAAAAGCTAACCTCCAGTGTCTAGTTAGATGGTTAAGGAATCAGTTTAGGGTTTTTCTTGAGAAGGGAACCCACCTAACTGCCCTATCCACTCATTTCTAAGGCATTTTCCTGTTTGTTCTCCCTACCCCACCCCTTTTACTCTGTGAGTCTTCACAACTCTTAAGAGTAAGTTAAGGTGATACAGAAACCACATACGGCACTCCTCTTTTTTCCTTTCACAGGGGAGGGGAAGGGCGAGTTTGCATTCTTCAAGGCATTCTATATCTATTGAAAAAGAAAGGAATCCTAATAGTTTGCCATCATTAGCCATGCTAATCAAATATTGATAAAACATTCCTTTTACTCTTCCCTGTATTCCCTATACTCTTATGTGGGTTTGTTTTTTTTTTGTTGTTGTTTTTTTTGTTTGTTTGTTTGTTTGTTTTTGTTTTGTTTTGTTTTGTTTTTCCTATTTATAAGTACTTAAAAAGCCAAGGAGAGGCTGGAAGCTGCGATTTTTAAAAGTGTGTCTACAGCATTCTGTCTGTGATTTGTTTTTATTAAGCATTAGGTTTTAAATGTCTATCGCTAAATATGATTTGTATGCCCTCTAACGAAAGTTTTGTAAAGCCCTAGAGCAGCAGGCAGAAAGCTCTTAAAATTATCCCACACACATAGCAGGACTGTCAGCTGGAAGGCAGCGCCACCAAGTGATCGTTGCAAACGCTGTCAGTTTTGTGTGCATAGGAAAGTTGGAATCTGTGGGGAGTGGAGCATCTGCCACACTACAGTGGTCTCTAGACCCAAAATCTAATGCCATTCAGTCAGGAGAGGGAGTGAGAACTAGCAGCTGATGTCATGAGGATATCTGAGTATATGTTGTTATGCTAGCCAGAATAGGTCAGAGGCTCAGTGCTGACCAGGATGACTTGGAGGAAAGGATGGGCTGACAGATGCTACTCTCTTCCCTACACAGAAGCCTGTGTAGATCACAGTTCACACACAGACTTTGATGCCCAGCTCTCCTGATGGCTAGATCTCCATCCTTCAATCAGAGACAGGTTCAGTCAAGACTTAGCTACTATACTGTATATTGTGTCTACTGGATGCAATTACATCTAAAGTTCCTTCTGATGGTGAAGTTTTACGACTGCATTTATAGTGCAGGCATGCTAAAGCAAAGGATGGGGAGGGCAGCTAAGAGCAGTCTAGTGAACTTAACCTTATGGTTTCTTAGAGTCTTGTTTTCTTTCTCATGTTTGTTCCCTGTCAAGGGGACCATGAATTAAATTACAGCATTGCAGGTTTGCTGAGTCAGTTCAGAAATAGGGGGTGGCTAGGGAACATCTTAAAAACATCCAGAAAGTGCTCACAGAAGTCACGGAAATGCTTCAGGGGCAAGTCTCTCATGGCTCCTACTTCTCCTGATTCAGCGGGTGCATCTCTCCCAAAGTAGGCAAAAGCCTAGAATATGGCAATCAAGGGAATAGTAGGACAGAGGAGAAAACACATTGGTTTCAGCCAAATTTCCTGGCTTGCCTCACAGACTTACAGAAGGAAGCAAGCCCCTTGGTTTCTGTGTAGCACTCTGCAGAGTAGCCAGGGCTGCACGCGCAGGACTTGGCTGAAGGACCAAGATTCTACTGAGTTCTCCACTTGCCCCCAAGATGGCTGAACTGCTCTGACACTGAGTCACATGCCTCAAATGTTGCCTCTATCTCCCCAAGCATCAGCTTCTGTCAGGAGGCAATGAAACGCTTTAAACCGCTTAGGTCAGCTTAGTTCTCAGGTCAATCACGACTAAATAGTCAATTAAAACCATTTCCAAAGCAGAAGTTGACAAGATCTACTCAAAGTAATTCAGAGTCAGGTTCTGAACATCAGGCGGGTTAAATCCTTCTCATGGTTTTCTTCTCCTAGCGTTTTCCAAAGAGAAACATTTGCAAAAGTTCACTGGGACAAAAAAATAAATAAATAAAAACAAAAAAAAACAAATCAACTACTTTGTGTGGTTGTCATGTTTTGTGTTCATAAACAATAGAAACCCGAAAGCATTACATGAGCCTAGCGTTCCTATTTATTTTACTTTATTTTTACTTCAAAAGCTACATACATGCAAAAATTGAACATCTTATCACAAATGCTTTAAATAAAGTTCAAAAATAAAAATTTCTCAAAATTTATTTACTTATGGAAATATATATATATGACAATTATAATATTGAAGTCAATTATATCCTTTGTGCTAATCTGTCAGAAAAATACTAATATTATAAAAAGGAATTTCGTGTCTAGAATAAGCTTTTAAATCCTTGAGTTATAGTTTTAAAACGAGTTTAGAAACTGTTCAGAGAAATGCACGTCATTTAGACAAACACGTCCTGGGATTTTTTTCTAGAAGGATCCAACACCCTTATGAGTGAAACTGTTAAAAGACTAAGCTTGGAAAAGAAGTACCTCTTAAATTCTGACTGCTAATTCTTTTGGCTGCATGTTTAGCAATGTAAGTGGAGGCCATGACTTTTATAAACAGATGCTACTGAGAGCCATCTGAACTATCTGAAGGGGAAATTTTATTTACAAATGCATGCAGAAGGCTTTAAGTAACCCCACCTCTCCTTCCCACAGTGCAGGGGGAATTGAAAATTTGCCCTTTTGAGACGTATAGAAGCTGCACACTGGTCTGTGGCTCTAAATCCAAGTCACTAGGAGAGCAGCCCTTTCTGAAAGAAAATTCCCAGGGGGTGGGGCAAAGCTGGAGCGTCCGGGAGAAGCAGTGATACTCTGAAAGGTTTTCTTCTTCTACTGAAACCAATATCTCTTTGGTAGTATAATCCAATATCTAATAACACAGTCCATAGGAATGAGATGCACTCAAGGGCAGCTGTGTGAATGGCTAGGTGCTTCCTGCAATAGTGTGCAGATGAAGGGGGAAGACGCTTATGCTGTCTGTAAGGCCTTCAGGTTTTCAGAAAGAACACGTGACACGGGCAGGACAGAGGGCTCACTTAACAAAAGATGTGAGAATTGGTTTGGGTAAACATGCTGCAACTTTGAAGAAGCTCTATGCCTTACAAGTAATACGCACCGCCTCCTCTATAAATCAGATATATAAGGCTTCCTCTCAGGACAAATCACGGGGCTTTTGTTGAAAAGGTCAGATATGGGATTCTGGTTAGAAATACTTGCACCGTTAGCCCCAAAAGTCTAGAGTTTGATTTGGAGCCTGACCCCCAATTGTGATGAAAGTTTTCACTTTAGGCAAACCAACAATTTCTTTTCCTTATACTGCTTTTTAAAGGGGCTTTAAGATGTGTGTGCTGTCAGTGAGTATGCTTTCTATGGAACACACACAAAAGAAACAATGCCCAGCTCACAGTATGCAGGGAAGTGTCACAACAATTTATCAGAAAAGGGGGTTTGCTAGGCTAGGCTTCCTCCCGGTGCCCTGTGGCTTCACAGGCAGCCCTGTGGCGATTATGCAGATGTTCCTTAACAAGGTACAGTAGTCACTGAAGGGGAAACCCAATTCTTATGCCTCAATGAAAGGGTGTGCAGAAAACAATAATTACCCTGAATACGGAATCTTATGGGGAGGGGAGGAGTGCAAAAAACCCAGAGAATTTGGAAAGCTTTAAAAAAAAAGTTTTTTCTTCCTTCCTTCCTTCCTTCCTTCCTTCCTTCCTTCCTTCCTTCCTTCCTTTTCTTTTCTTTTTAAAGCAAGTGATATGATGGCAGAAACCCGCACATTCTTCCCCAACCCCACCTGCCACTTTGAGTCCTAATCGCCCAGACTGCAAGGACAGAAACCCACTCTAAATGGACCAGCATCGGGCTTCGGCAAGTCTTCTCTTCACTCTCCCTCCTGTTAAGACCGTTTCCAAAACCAATCAGCAAAGGACAAAGAATTCTTTACAGAGTGCAATTAGTGTTTTCCACGTCCACCTTCAAAAGCATGATGCTCTTCATGGGCTAAAGGACAGAAAAAAACAAAAAAGAAAAGAAGGAAAGAAAACTTTAAGCAAAGGCTGGGCCAACCCTCCACTAGGCATCTCATTCAGCTTCCCCAGATGTTGGCAAGAACTCAATACCTTTTTTCTTTTCCTTTTTTTTTTTTTTTCCAGTAACTGTTAGCTAAGGCGTGCATTTCCTGAGAAACGTAATAATGAAAATTAAAACAAGGAATAAACAAGCTATGGGCTTGCTGCCTGTTTCTTCTTGCTGTGCCTGGAGGCATGACTCATTCACACAAGCTGATGAAGAGAGTATGCTGGGCTCAAGGCAAACGCTTTAAAGGGCTAAAAGGAGCCCCACAAAAATGCATGGGAAGAGGTGGGGACCCATGACTCAAGACAGAGCCATGTAGAAGCCTACCTACAAGAATAAAATAACACAAAACAAAACAGAACCACACAAGAGGCAGGTGGGAATTATGTTACGCCCCCTGCTTCTCATCACCTTCCATAAAATCAATGGATCTATTATTTTTCTCAACCCTCAGCCTGCACCTCAGGGATTTTCATGGTTTGTCTTGTGGAATTACTAATTAGGAAACTGATTATAAAAAAGTATGCTTTTCAAAGACTTAGACTTTTTAAACTGGGAGATGAGAGATGGGAGGCCCCTGAGACACCCAATGTTAGCTGTAACACAAAGGGCCAAGTTTGACTGAGGGGTGTCTCCCTGCCATTATGAGGCAAGGTGTGACATAGCCAGGGGTGTTCAGTCCAAGTGCTTCCACGCACTCCTCCAGGCAATAAAGGGAGACACAGCTGAGTGCTCCACCACCTCCACGAGAGTGCTCCACCTCCATAGCTCCTCCTTTTCTTGTTTTTAATGCAGACTACTGAGGGGAAGCACAGCTGGGCTAGCTGTCCTTCAAGATCAGCTCAGGTAGCTACTGCAAGCAGGCATTCATCTGGGTAAACCACTGGGAAGGACACACCTTGTAACTCCCAGGGCGACCAGGATTGGTGACCTAACCTCTGCCCAAGCATAATTGCACATCTCTTACAACTTAAGTTTCTAACTGAGTATTTAACTTTTAAAACATTTTCTTTATTTGGGTATGTTCTGCATGCACATGTATACTTGCATGTGAAGGGGACAGTGTGGGATTGGAGGAAGGGATGGAGGGAAGGAGGGAGGGAGGGAGAGAAGACAGGGAGGGCAAAGAATAATCCTGCCTGCTATTCCTCAGATGCTATCCATCTTATGTTTGCAAACAAGATCTCTCACTGGCCTGGAACTTGCTAAAGGCTAGCCTGGTCAGCAAGCCCTAGAGATCCACCTGTCTCCACCCTCCCAGTGCTGGGGTTATAAGTAGATACCACCAAACTCAGCTTTCTGTATGTGTGTCTGCATATGTATGTGTGTGTATGGTGTATGTGTATATGTATGTGTGGTGTGCATATGTGTGTGAATGTGGATGTGATGTATATGTAGTGTATGTGTATATCTGTGTGTGTGGTGCATGTGTGTATGTGGTGTATGGTATATGGGGGGTGTGTGTATGTGTGTATGTGGTGTATGGTATATGGGGGGTGTGTGTATGTGTGTTGTATCTTTACATATGTGGATGTGGTGTGTACATGTAGGTGCTGTATGTGTATCTGATTGTGCTGGTGCACAGACCTGTGCCACATGACTGGAGGCTGTGGAAGGATGCTGGCTGTCCTGCTTTGTCACTCTCTGACATATTCCTTTAGACAGGCTTCCTCACTGAACTTGGGGAAGGATTAGGGCCAGAGAGCACCAGTGAGCTCCTGCCTCTGTCCACACAGTGCCAGGGTTAGTGTGTGTGGCAGTGCCCATCTTTTCCCATGCTGGGATGTGAACTCAGGTCCTCAGGCTTTTGTAGCAAGTACTGTTGCTGAGCCATCTCTCCAGTCTCAGCAATCTTCTTTATGGATTTACTTTTAAGTTACCCGTACTTGGGGGGTGGGGGGTATGCACATGAATGCAGGTGTCCATAGAGGCCAGAATTAGGTGTCAGAGGCCTGGACCTGAAGTTCAAACAGTTGTAAACTACCTGTCCTGGGTGCCGGGAACTAAACTCAGGTCCTTTGCAAGAGCAGTACCCAATCCTAACTGCTGAGCCTTCACCCCTTCCCCGTCCCTTGCTATTTTTAAGTGTGGTTTCTGGGGATTGAACTCCAATCCCCTTACAGAGCTTAGTCCCCAACGCTAATTCCTATCTTTAAGAAAGATGTTTTAGGGAAGACACTAAATAAAACATAGACTGGTGTTCAGTGAGATATACTATGTCTCAGGGCTGATGTAAGGAGCCACAGGATGACAGCAATGCTGATTAGCCAATCATGAATCCAAAGACAGTGATGATGCAAAGCTTTTCCTGTCTCGAGGTGTACAGGGTCTGGACAGCTATAGCTGAAACCCTGAAGTGTCAGTGGTCAGAATTTGACAGCAGGGACACTGCAGCACTGTGGGCTGTTTGTCATCCCTGGGCCAACAGTTAGAGTACTGTTCTCAGATCCAAGAGCCAGCAGACTTTTTAGTAGGAATCCAAGCAATTCCTGATTGCTGAAGAAGCTATAGAAACTATGAACTCAAGTAAGCACTTCCTTATGCTACCCAGCTGCTGATGGGCACTCAGACTTAACACTGATACAATCTTCACGAGTCACAAAAACAGTTTTGCTTTTTACCAATTATATGAAACTGTTGAGACTGCTCTCTGCTGCACCCACATGGCAGGATTGAGACAGGAGGGAGCCGAGAGGCTGGCTCAGCTTCAGGTCTGGGCTCTCCCACTGCTGCCCTCTGTAACACTCATACCACATAAAGGCTTTTGGCCTTCTGCTCTCCAAGGAACTTAATGGAACTAGGGAGGGTGCGTGTGTAAATTGTGATTTTTCTCATTTAAGTCATCTAGCTGGATAGAAAAGAAATCATATGAATGCCGATGCCCAGCTCCTTATCTGTCTGCTGGAGGTCAGGGCCAGATGGACTGGGATTCATTTCGGTCATCTAGCCAGCTACCTTCTACAGACTCCAGAGAGCCAGGATCCCACTAACAAGACAAAGGTGGTATAAACTGGCCACTTCCAGCCTAACTCACCCGGGACTGTCCCTCACCCTGTGAACCAGTTTCTGTCCAGACCTCATTTTTCTAGATCACTTCTAAAACACGTGCTGGCGACTGTGCCAAGTAAAGGACAGCCTGCTTCCTGTCAGATAACACAAGGAATTCCAAGTTTTTATTTGCACAGTAGGAGCTTTTAAATGCTAATGTGTGTCATTAAAACGCAATTTTCTGCTTAGACCCGCAGCTACTTCCTTCTGACTCACATACCTGACAGTGTTAACTACCTTCAGGGTGTCTGTTCAGCTTTGATTCATCTGACCTGGGTGCAATTTCCTTTCTCCTTGCTTAGTGTCCCACAAACCCTGATGTCTTTTTCCAGCCACTCCAACAGCTAAGCTGTGAACTGCCTGCCTTGGTTGTTCTTAGGTGACTATACCTTGGCTCTAAAGTTGGGCCCTAATTATTTAGGAGGATACCGACTTTACAATGAGCTGCTGACCAGTTTGCTGCCTATCAATTTGTTCACAGAATTGTAAAGCAGAAGGAACCTTGGAGATCATCGGAGACCAACCGTCTGGATACCCAGGTGAGAAAGTGGAAGCAGGGCACTGGTGACTGCTTAGGGTTATATACTGTACACGTGCAGGGAAATGCCAAGCACTCCCAACTGCTCTGTCCCCGTCTCAGTCACGTGTTGGGCAGACTCAAGTGTGGGCCTGCTTGAACTTGATGCTAGCTCATGCTTCCTTTTGCAGTTTCTGCTGGTTATTCTTATGGACTGGAAACCAGAAAACACACTGGTATCTGGGGTGAACTAGAGCTGACCTGTCCCTAAAGAACAGGAATGATATCCATGTGCCTGTCCTGTATCCACCCTGCACAGCTGAGAGCAGTGCTCCAGGATGCATTTTCTGTCTCTTTCATTTTAAACTTTCTATCATAATTCAGAGGATCAGCCGCCCCTAAGTACACAGAGTGAGGGGTCCTGATTCTTCTCTGCTGCCTACAGAACTCTTCCCAAGAAGACCTGGGTGTTCATAGATGCTATAACACTAGGGCAATTACAAAATTTGAATTTTAACCTCTTGACAAGGACCAGACTAATGAGACAATGATGACATATATTTCAGAGATTCTAAGATGCCTCTGCTCTGTCCTCTGCAAATCTCCAAAACTCTAGAATGAACAATTCATCCTGGTTTAACTGAAGACCCTTTCTTGTTTTTTTTTCTTTCATTAAATAATAAAATAATAGGGTATATTTTGCTCAAAAGCACCTTAGAGTCAATGAAATACAACAGTAAGAAAAAAAATGGGTTAGTGACTCCCAGAACAGTTTGGGACATAGAAAATCCATCACAGATGTGTGTGGGGCTGTCAATCATTTCCTGTAACTCACTGTATCAAACACCGGTTCCAACAGGCTAAGACGTTCTCATTATGAAAAGGATGAGAGTCTGTGAAGAGCACACAAAGGCAATGAACACACATCACAATGGAAACAATGGGTCCACACACTGTTCACACCAAGAGTTGTGTGCACCGCTGCATGGGAAGTCTTGGTGACTCTGCCACAGTCACCACAATGAGGAACTGTCAACCATACCTGAGCTCCCCCGTAAATACAGATGTTAGACATGATAAATTCCTGTGTGGGAAGGATGCTTGACCATCTGCCTGCCAGCTCACTGGATGACTTTTCTCATTTGCTCTTATTATTACTCCCAATAGATTAGCATCTCCTCTGACAAATTTAAGTTCAGGTTCAACTATTTGAAATAATGAATACAATGCATAGTTGCTTTTCCAATTCATGCACTTAGGCAAGAACAAAAAAAAAAAAAATCTCATTTTAATTTCTGAAACTAAACTTGATTTTAAAAAGAAACACTCAAAGAGTATTGTGTTGAACTGTTGTCTGCATGACTAGAGTTTTGAGTGGTCCTGCCTTCGTCTTGTTTGTGATGTGCTTCTATCTCTACAAGTCTGGCAGGAGAATCTCAAAAACAGCGATCGGAAATGGAGCACTTACGTTTATAAAACACTGCTTTAAAAGATATGTGGGGCAGGAGTTGGTGGATCTTTTCCAGTACAGTAGCTTCTCCCACTAGTGAGGCGTTGACATTCCAGACCTGGACGACATCCTCTCGGTCCCGAACGCTCACGCTGACTCCTATAATCTCGTCATCTGAGGGGAAGAGGGGGAAAGGCAAGAAGTGGGTAAAGGATGACAAGCTGGCCCGATCGAATCTATGCTCCCACCACTCTAGCTGTGAGTTACAAACAGGAAGGGGACCTGTCGTGAGTGACTGCTTCCGTGGGGGAACCTGTCGTGAGTGACTTCTTTCCGTGGGGGCTGATGAGAAAAGTCGGTTCAGCACAGACGCTGTAAGAGCCTCGGTGCAGTTAGCCAGAGATTCAGTAAACAGTGTTCAAGCCAAGTGAGTCTCCAAGATAAGGAATTTTACCCTTTTAAACATGTTACCCAAAGCTTTCTATCACTTTCTGACTCTGTTTGGATGAGACTTTTTCTAAAATAGGTTGCATAATTCCCTGCCCTCTGAGAGCCAAGTAAACTCAGATGAACTTTTTGCTTGAAGCCTGGCCCTCTCTGTTAAGAGCAGTGAGACTTTCTGTGGCGTCCCGCTAAGCCACCGAATGCTTCGGGCCTGTTAGCGTGATCTGCTCCAAACCTCTTTGGACCCAGAGTCTGTGTCCAGTGGCTCCTCTGCTCTGTGTGCATTTTCTGCTCTTTTCCTAGTTGCTCTGCCCTCTGGCACTTCCTTCTAGCAATCCCCCTTCTGATTGTGGTGAACCAGGGGTCAAAGAGCTGACAGCTACCTGTTAGCATTACAGGTACACTAAGTGTCTTCTGAGTGACTCTACCGTTTCCACCTAGCCTATGGTCATTAGGTATCAACCTACACTGATTAATGGAGGCTTTTGCCAACATGGGGTTAGTATGGATGCCCTAGAGCATGGCGGCTGGATGATGAACCTACTGTGCCTTTATGCTCCTGTGCAGCTGCTCGGTCCACACTAATTGGCAGCAAACGGATAGAAATTGGGCTTTTGACTCCAAGTTTTCATGTTCATGACACATTCATGAAACAGAGACAGCTGTCTGTATCTGCATACTCTGTGCCAATAAGTAGCAAGCGAGAGAAAGAGGCATTGCCACAGTTAGGGAATTTTATGTTAGCTGATACGTGCTGCCTAATTTGCCATCGACCGTAGGTTGGGATGTTCATGCCCCTGGTTTTTCTACTTGATTCCTGGACATGTGGATGTGTTGCTATTTGATATGATTTACATAGTGGCATACCCAGTCAACTGAAAGAGACCATTTTTCTGTAAAATAATTCCCTGTTCTCCTCCATTTCCCCCCTTCCCTGCCTTCCTCTCTGCCTGTTTCCTTTTTTTTTTTTTTTTTTTTTTTTTTTTTTTTTTTTTTTTGGTTTTTCGAGACAGGGTTTCTCTGTGTAGTCCTGGCTGTCCTGGAACTCACTCTGTAGACCAGGCTGGCCTCGAACTCAGAAATCCGCCTGCCTCTGCCTCCCAAGTGCTGGGATTAAAGGCGTGCGCCACCACCGCCCGGCTGCCTGTTTCCTTTATGAATTAATTTGATCAAGGCTATGGTTGGTACATATTCTGATACCTTGTGAACATGTATATAAGTGTTTGAAACCAGACAGGATTAGACTATGTTGTTCAAAGTTGGATTGAACCAACTTGGATGGGGACCTTATGAAGAAGAGAGAGAGAGAGAGAGAGAGAGAGAGAGAGAGAGAGAGAGAGAGAGAAGGGAAGATAGGACAACGGGCATTAATGCCCTGCTTCTTAACATGTAGACTGTTGAAAAGGATGTGATGACTTTGTGACTTGTTGCCAGGCTTCACAGCTATAATGTAGGGACATTTCTACACATACATCACATTTAAACACAAGTTAAAACAAAAGCAAGACTGCATCTTCTCATGGCATCTCTCATCTCACCAAGATGAGATGAGATAATCAATTTCATGTAAAAATGGGATTATTACATTAAAGAAAGAGGTGATCCAGTGTTTCGCTCTTAAGAAGGGCAAGGACACCACTGACCCAGTTTTGGGGGAGATGTGAGTGTTCCCCAGTCCTTTGGGATGATCCTTTCATACACTACTGGTAATGGGTGAGGTCAGTAACAGATGCCAAACAGCACAAATGGTCACTATTTCACTTTGGCCTGGTTTCTGGCAGGCAGGAATAGCTGAGTTCAGCCCTTTTGCACAGCATTGTAAAAGGCCCACAGATTTTATGAGAAGGCAGGCCCGTGGTGAAATGCATAATGCTCACACGGAGAATCAGCCAGCCACATGCAGGCTGTGGCAGAGCCCTAGCAGCAGAAGACAGTGGGGCCAGGTGGAGCCATTGTTTGAAGATGTTCTGTAAGTGAGGCTGACAAAGATTAGCTGGTTGCCTCCAGTGACAGAGCTGGTTAATGGAGGCGCTGAAGGTTAAGAGTCAGTAGTGTCCTCCTTTCTAGTCAGCCACAAAAGAACTGGCCTTCTCTGCTCACTACTGGGTGTTTACTATTACTCATGACTATTCCAGGACTTCTGTGTTTAGAGCTACACACAGAGTGCACTTGGGGCTGGGCAATATAAACTTCTTAGCTTTTCTCCACTAGAACAGAAGAGACCTGCCCTTGTAGGCTCAGTTCATCTCAACACACACTCCGAAGTAAGTAAAAGCAGTGTGAAAGGCAGTTGAGTATCCCCGCAAACCTCCAGGCAGGTGAATGTGAGGCTGGTCATGGGTCTGTCAGGGTGACAAGAGCTCTCAGAGACAGCCTAAGTCTGAGTGCCAGCTGATATAAGCTAGTCCGCAAAATACGATACCAAATCGGCAAATGAAAGCAGATAAAACTCTGAACCAAAAGCAGCACAGCGCAAAATGAGACAAAAACAACAACAAAACCCCGCAAAATCTTAAGGGTATCCTCGGAAGTTTGGGAGAGCCCCAAGAAGAAAAGAGACCCCAACACAAGCAATGAACCCTCTCTGAATGGTTCTGTGATAAACAAAAAGGGCTCACAGAGGGGAGGACGTGTGGGTGTGGTGGAGCTCATGGCTAGAGCATAAGGTCCATGGTTCCAGCCCCAATACACACATATCTCAGAGGGGCTCTCTGAAGGCTACTTGGCATGTCACAGCCTTCTGCAGATGCAAGAACAGTGAGACACTGTTGTCCCCAGAGTCTGCCTCTCTGTGTGCAGAGACAGGAGAACAAGAGGAAGAGGATTAACTGGGAAGAATGAAGAGACTGTGCCTACTCACCCAGATCCCACTAGGCATGGGGGGCACTGTCCCCCTCCCAAAGATGAGACAGCCACAGCAAACCTACCACAAATCATGCTAGCTCGCTGATAAAGATTTACCTTTTCTTTCTGCCTAGTTATATTAGATGAATAGCTGCAACTGCTGAGAGGAAATAATGATGGCACATGTACATACATACATATACCACACATTTATGTATGTTTTTATAGATGTAATATATAGCCACCCCTTGGTATTTATGTAAGATAAATTCTAGTTCCCCTCCATACCATGACAATTTAAGACCGTTATATAAAATGTCATTTGCCCATAATACTTATTTAGGTATTTATTTTGGAGCAGTTTGTTTCGTACACCAGGTGGGCACTCTACCACACAGCTATATTACCAAGCCAAACTTACTTTTGAATCATTTCTCTTCTACTTATAATATTTAATGCAAATGTCATGCAAGTTGTTTGCATTGCATTGCTTCTTGAATAATAAGGAGTGTGTGTGTGTGTGTGTGTGTGTGTGTATTTATTTCAGATCCTGTTCATGCTGTTTTTTGATCTGTGAATCCATGGATGCAAGATCTTAAGAAAGGAAGGGCTGACTGTACACATATAAATATGCACATGTGCTTATATACACAAATCTCACACCAAATCCCAAACCACAGAAACAAGTCTAAATTATATCACGGTTACATTACAAAATCAATACCTTGTAGGCAAGCAGAAGGACCAGACATAAAATCAAAGGTCTGTGAATAACAAATATGAACCAAGCATACCAGGGCATGGACAAATGGGCTGTGGCCTCCCTACCTGCTGCAGCACAGTCTGTGAATTGTTCCCCAATGGTCGCTAACAACAATTCTTTCCAAACTGTAGACTAAACGTAAGAGAATAAAAAGAAAAACAAGGCAACGTTTAGGCAATTATCATCAGGTGCTAAAGACACACAAGCTCCCCACCCCCAGTTGGAACCTCTAAATCATCGAAGTGTATAGATGCAATCAAACAAGTATAGGACCAGCTTGCAAATGACTGTGCACACACAGATACAAGGGATCCAGGGCCTTCACTGCAAGCGAAGCTCCCGTGAACTCCAGAAGAACTGGAGGGGGTGGGGGGAAGCCTTCAATTCACTTCATTTCCTGGTGTCTTTTAACTCTCAAAGTGTTCAAACCCATTACATTTGAGTGCCATTAGTAAAATCCTTCTCTTTGTTTTTCTCCTGCAGTTGATATGGTACTTAAAATGTTACCACTTAAGTTGTTACTCCAGTCAAGAATGTTAAGAAACATTGTTATTTACTGAATGCCAGAGACTTGCAAAATTCCATTCACTGCTGACAGGTTATTTGCACCGAATGATAAATTTATGTACTATCGTACACGCACAATTTCCCTGGAAGTGCATCCATTCTACTCTGCCTCCTGCCGATGAGAAGCACCAGAGCTCCTTCTATGAACATGTACTAATGCTGTCAAGTAAACAGAATCCGCTTTCAGGACACTGAAGGCTCAATGGCTCTCCTGGTTTTTCCCATGAAAAAGGTCTAGGCTCCCCCTTGCCATGGTTCCTAGGCTTTGAGGCCTCTCCGAGCTCAGTCTGAATCCTGAGAAGTTGCTCACTTTACTCTCTGTGACCTGAGCAGGCCATGAGCTGCCCAGCTTCCGTCTGGGAGGGAGTGACAACAGAGCTGACCTCAGAGGGATGTTGCAAGCATAGTATTTGTCAGAGACTGCTTCACACAGTGATTGCAACAAGAGGGCTCAAGAGTTAAGAGGGAGCCATAAATAGCGGCAGGCATCCATATGCCAGGCGCTCAGTACACATTAACTGTAACAATGCTTATTATTACATTCTAATGAGCTTGCGGCAGCTGCTTCTCTTTTAACCAAGGTGACAGCGTTTAACTAGGGAGCTGACGGTGAACCTATACTCCTAGAAAGGCTCAAGTCTTCTTTCTTAGACCTTTCCTTCTCCCATCTGCCCAGCTTTGATCTTGAGCTCCCTTAGTGATGAAGCTGGGAGTTGGGGGAGAGGAGGGCATGGAGAGGGTGCCTTCAGGCTTTTGTTGTGAATACAGGCAGCTCTAGCCTCCCAGAATTCTAATGGAAGTGGGGGCTGAGACATAAGAGCCCAGCACCTGTCCCGACAAAATGTATATCGGTGCCTGAATGTGGCCCTGTGAGCTGGCAGGGTGGGCCAGAACAAACTGCCTTGAAGTTTTCTATGGGCATGAGTATGATGGTGGCTTCCACTGAGTTCCAAGTCTAGGGTGAGTAAATAAGGCGAATAAATATACAAGGCTTCAGGGTTGCTCCTCATCACCTCAAAAACAAATCAGCAAACTCGTGAAGTAACACACATGAGGGAGTACTGGGTGAAGTTTAAGAAAATCTAGGAGTATCTTGCAATTTCCTATTTTCTGCTTGCTCTCTCTTAGCAGGGCACGGGGTGTCATACACCTTGTCTGGCTCCCATTCAGCTCTAGTGTTCTTCATGTTTGCAATGTTAACAACGGGATTTGCAGCCTTGACCAATGAATCTGGTTGTAACTTAAAATGTGTGCTCACAGAGAGATGACTCCCTCCCATGTGTGTGGCTTTCCAGAAGTATTTTAATTTATTCAGCATAATCACATGAAAGGAATCAGAAAAAAAAGTCCCTTCTGTCCATTTCATTTCTAATGATTTGTATTACTTACGTATTGATTGGGGTGTACATATATGTTTGTGTGTGCGTGGGTGTGCGTGTGCATGTGTGTGTGTGTGTGTGTGTGTGTGTGTGTGTGTGTGTGTGTGTGTGTGCAGGGGCATGTGGTAGCCAGGGGTTGGTCTCTGGTGTCTTCCCCAGTCACTTTTCCATCTTATCTTTTTGAGAGTGAGGATCTTTCACTGAACTGAAGCTCACTGTTTACCCAGACCAACCAGCTGGCTGACAAGTTCCAAAGATGGCCCTGTAGATGAGTAACACCAGGTCACAGGTATTCACAGACACATGAAGCTTTTCCACCCAGATCCTGCAGATCGAAACTCAAGTCCTTATGCTTCTGTGGCAAGCACTTAACCAAATGAGCCATCTCCCCAGCCCCTATGTTCGTTATTTTACACAGGGTCTCACTGAATGGCACATTAAGACTTGAACTCAAGATTTTCTTGGCTCTGTTTATACCTTCTGGGATCAGAGGGATGCAACTCCATGCCTAGTTCATTTTGCCTGTTTTCAAAGGAGTTTTTTGTCTTTTCCCAGGGCTTAATAAATGTTCATTTTTAAGGCTTATGTTTTACTCCTGAGAAATCTAGACTGCTGAGGCTTGCCCAGCTCCATGAACCCCAAAAAATGGGGAACTCCTAAGTGTCCCCATTTTCCATTTCATAGTCCCCTCTGTCTCTGGCCAGGAGAGCAGAGCCTTTGGTGGGAAGGCTCCTGCTCGCCTGTGGACAATCAGTTTGCATGTGTTAGGCAGGCCTGCTGAGGAAACAGCAACCATGAAGCTCCCAGATGGCTCTGCTCTAACATTTGTGGGCTCTAGACCTTGGTGGCTACATGGCACAGGGATGTCACTGCAGGATTTCTGTAGATGCACAATTATACTCTTTTGTTCTTTTCTTTCTTTCTTCCTTCCTTCCTTTCCTTCTTTTTTCTTTCTCCTTTTTCCATATTTTGAGACAAGGCTTCTCTGTGTGGCCTTAGCTGTCCTGAAACTAACTTTGAAGACCAGGCTGAACTTGAACTCAGAATTCTATCTGCCTCTGTCCCTACCCCACCCCACCCCCACCCCCGGGTGCTGGGAATAAAGATGTGGGCCACAACACCTGGCTTTTTCAATTATACATGCTCTTGAGCTCTGCTTCAGCCTCCTAAACAGCTGGGATGTCAGACCTATATCACCAGTCGTGATTGACACGCTTCAAGCTTATGAGTCGTCAAGGCGACAGGATTAAGTGATCATCACCAATGTCAGAAATGAACTTCTCAACCTGGGGCTGCCAGGAGACTTCTGGATAGGCTCACTGAAAGGCACAACGTTCTCAAGCCCATGCCCAGGCAGTTGTGGGAAATTACCAGCAGAGACCTACCGTGCTGTCCTTGGGAACTTTCATCTTCCACACGCCACCCTTTGCATTACTCTCCTCCTCCCTACGGCAAAGAACAACATTTAAAGTTGCGCTCCACGATGAAGGAGTATTCCTATTCCCATTTAACAGTAGCCGATGTGGGGAGAAAAGCACACAAGTGCTTCTGAGTAAACGTTCCCCAGTTCTGTGATCAGGAGCAGAGGCAGGAGATATCAAGGAGGTGGTACCCAAGGGCTCTCTGACTCTTTGGGGATGGACAATTGATGCAACCACTATGCAGGCCTGAAGAACTATACATTCCAAAGCATATCCATGATATTGCCTCATTTAATTTACATGCAAACCTGGGGTCACAGACGTAACAGGTGTTTATGTGGTGGACCAGGGTTTAATAGCCACTTCCTGTCTAACAAAAGCATGTCAAGTTCCATGTAAGAGGGACTCTGGGAGAGCTGATTCTGTATCCTAACTTTAAAGACATGCTACATTTAAAGATCCTAGGTTTGCTTATGAGATTATTGTTTCTTCCTCATCTTCATGGTTGACCAGGGATGGAGAACTGACCCATAGTGAGCCATTGGTGGCTTGCAGAATGCCGACAACTGATAAGCTTGAAGGGTGTCAATCATGACAGGTAGTATAGGTCTGTCATCCCAGCTGTTTAGAAGGCTGAAGCAGAGCGATGACAAGTTCAAGGCTTATCATGGCTACTAAGTGAGTTCAAGGACAGCTTGGGTAACTTTGTCAGACCTTATCTCAAAAAACAGGCTGGGGGTGGGGGGAGACAAGGATGTGGATGTAACTCAATGGTATGGTGCTTGCTTAGCATGTGGTGTAAGGCATTAGATTCAGTCCCAAGAAAGAGATCTGCTTTCCCACAAATGGGAAAGTCTGACTTAAACCTCAGCCAACAACAAGAAAGCAAAGGAAACAGGAAGGAGAGTGTCAGAGTCTGGAAGAAACCTGGAAAACCGGATGTGGGGACAACAGCCGCACCTGTGGACTTCTCAGTTACAGGTTCCCACTAAACTCTACTTGGTGTTTGTTTAATTTAGGATTCTACCATTCACTGAGAAATGAGCTGAGACAGAATCTCATTCTCCTTCCGAGTAAATATCTGTGAAGGGTTACATGATGTAAGGGTTTATGGGTATTAGAGGCTCAACCTGGGCAAGCTAACTGTCCAGTGCCCACATACATCATCAAATAATTATAGCAGCTACGAGAGGCTCTTCTGAGGCACAGGCCCTTGATGAGTAGGGCATGCTTGCTGCTAGAGGCACACCATAGGCAAAATGGGTCCTCATGAGGTGCCCAGACATTTCCATTGCTCTCCCGTCTTGACCTGCAGGTGAGCCACACGCACTTACCAAAGTGGTCGTCTCTCTCCTCTCATTAAGTGATAACTGCATCTCAAAGGCAAGCTGGTCACAGGAGGGATGTTATTGTACACGCTCCAGAATATCTTAAAACAAAAGAAAGCAAAATACTTTGTTTAATAAACCCAGTATTGATTAGCTATGCCAGGACACTATAAAATTAATGTGTTAAAGAAAAAAAATTGATTCTCATTCATTCCTAGCTACTTGGAGTAGATTTTTTCTCATTAGCTCTTTAAAATTCTTAATGCAGAACATTAAGACATTGTTCTTGCTGGGCGGTGGTGGCACACGCCTTTAATCCCAGCACTTGGGAGGCAGAGGCAGGCGGATTTCTGAGTTTGAGGCCAGCCTGGTCTACAGAGTGAGTTCCAGGACAGCCAAGGCTATACAGAGAAACCCTATCTCGAAAAACAAAAAAAAAAAAAAAAAAAAAAACAAAAAAAAACCACCACCACCACCAACAACAACAACAAAGACATTGTTCTTCTAGACGCTAGGCTAGGTTGTATGAAAACCAGGAAGGTAACAATAATACACAGTGCCAGGACTGGGGTTAGTTGTTTTAGATTTATCTAATTTTATGTGTTATGACTATTTTGCTTGCATGCATGTATGTGCATCATGTGTATGCCTGCTGCCTTCAGAGGTCGGAAGGAGGTGTCAGATCCCCTGGGACTGAAGTTATGAATGGTTGTGAGCCATCATTCAGTTGCTGAGGACCAAACGTGGGTCTTCTTTGGGAGCAACAAATACTCTTAACAACCGAGCCAGCTCTCTAGTCCCAAGGACTGACATTAATAAAAAAATTTTTTTCATTGGAAGTTTTTGTTAACTATGTAGATTTCAGTTGCTCTTGCCACAAGAGAATGTGAGATGGGTCTGTTAATCTAAAGCCCTAATATATATGGAGCCTAGGTCTTTTGTTTTGAAAGACTTGATTAGAAAGACTACAGAAAAAGCATGCTCTGTAGTCTACATTTCAGTATAATCTCATCTAAAGTCCCTTGTCACCAGGTTGGAGAGATGGCTCAGTGGTTCTAAACACTTGCTATTCTTATACAGGACCTGGGTTCTCTTCTCAGTGTTCACATCAGGTGGCTTTCAGCCGCCTGTGACTCCAGTTCCAGGGGTTCTGACACCCTCTTCGGACCTCTGTGGGCATGTGAACACAGGTGGTACACATCCAGGCAGGCAGGAGAACACATATAAACATAAATAAAAATTAAAGATTCTCATCCGTCCTAATTTCATCATGAACGGAGACTGGTCATAAATAAGTTGACCCTGTAAAACTCAACCTCTTGAAACTGTAGGTCACGATCTCGTGTGGGTTGCAAAGAACCTGGCAGGAAAAGGCTTCAAACAGGCAGCAACAAAATAATGCAAAATAAAATGCTAAATGCACAATGAATCAGGAATGTCTGCTGGAGCATTTGCCTGTGTTGCTCATGTGACTTCACTACAGTCTTCTTTCTGAACACACAACATGTGCACTTCGCATGTGCTTTCTGTCACAGAATGTTAACACTAATGAGCATGCCTAGACACCTCCCCTCATATTTGGGAAGAATGAACGCTATCATGGAAGTCTTTATATTGTACATATGAAATCTTCTGCACTGATAGAAGCATAATGTTTAATTTTGGAATCCCAAGACTTTTATATTTTCCTATCATAATTCCTCAGCATGCAAGTGTCAAGTTAGTATAAATTTGGATTGCATTGTATTAGAATGTTTGGTTTGAGGGCTAGTGAGATTGTTCACAACCATCCATAACTCCAGTTCTAGGGGATTTGATGCCCTCCTCTGACCTCTGTGGGCACCAGAAACACAGATGATATAAATAAAGACAAAACATGCATATATGGAAATAAAAATTTTTTTAGCATGTCTAAGTTTTGAAAATTGATGTTTGAGTTGCTTGTTTGTGTTTCACTGAAAAAAAATCATTAAATAATTTTTGGCTTGGGATTAGGACAGAATCTCAAATTTCTTTTTAAATGGCTGTACAAACACTTTTGCCATTATGTAACATGGGATTCTCAGAATTATTATAAAATCAAATGTCTATCAAGTCTGAAACATTATTGAATGTACTCTATGTCCTGTGATAGCAAATCTTCAGCTAAAATGTATTCTTTTAGATAAAAATTATATACACTCATCCCATTAATACACATATTTGCTTTTATCTTTAGTTAATGACAAAAGTACACATATATACTAAATAATTGTTTTAAAACAAATATTCTTGATACATTATCCATAATTTTTTAAATGTGCATACCTGGTTTATATTCCTATATACTCTATGTTTATATATACACACACACATATATATATGCATATATATATATACACACACATATATATATACATATATATATACACACACATATATATATATATATACATATATATATATATACACACACACACACATATATACAAGCAAAATGTGTTGGATGCAAAGGTTCAGGAGTGAAGACAGTTCCAGAAGCCCTGTTATAAAACACACACATATTCTCAAGGGAAAGAGTCTTGCAACAGATGTTCTGACAGTTATGGTACTTAGCAGAGCCTTCAGTGTGATCACTAAACTGCATTTCCTTGTAACGGACTCTGCCAGGAAGAAGTCTGTGGTGCTTTGCCTTGGGGCTGAGAGTGGAGGAGGAAGTCAGAGGAATCACATTAGATGATTCTGTCCCTCTCTCTTGTTCTTCCTACAAGGATTAGAGAGCAGCTCAGCAGCCAGGCCATAAGGTACCAGGAAGCAATGTACAGGGACTTCAGGTCTGTGTTTTTGTCAAGGCAGCCTTCTGACCCAATACACACAAATGCGCGCGCGCGCACGCAAACACACACACACACACACACACACACACACACACACACAAGCATATACAAATACACCCAGCTGAATTAACTGCAGAGACAGTAATGATGCACTGAAAGACAATCAAAGGCCATATGTATAAATTATGTGTGGTAGACTTATCAGTGGAGAGTCTACTTCAGCACTTCAGGAGCCTTCTACTTAAACAGTAATTTTGGCAATCACAAAATTAGCACGGTGTGATAGTAGATCCTCTAACTTGTGTCCCTGTGGAGGGCTGATGCTCTCTGTGTCAGTGCAAACAGTCAGATTTCTATGACACCCCAGCTTCTGTCTATGCTGCTGCTGTGAGTAGGCAGAGCTGGAACTCGATCCCCAAAGCCCCTATTTTTTTAAACTACTAACCTATTTTCTTTGATGATACTACTATGTGGGTTTTTTGCATATCTTTCTCTAGTCTTAGGAGTCGCAGACAAGTCATGTGTAGAGTCACAGAAGGAGGGATACCTGCTGACAATGTCTTCCAACCAGTCATGCCCTTTTCTCCACTTACTTTGGTGATTCACATAACTCCAGCCCAGGACTCTTGCTATGACATGGCAGTGATCTCTGCAGAATCCATGGACAAAGTGATGCAAAAACCAAAAAGCCCCTTCTCAGAGAAGGCCGAGAGGATGCTGCTGACAGCAAACCTGGGCTCTGAAGGTCAGCCCTTCCGAAGCTCCTCCCATGATATCCCAGCCAGGCTCCTCTAGTCCTGACCTTTTGCCTAGCACTTGAAGTACTTAGAGAATAACACATAGCACACATTTCTTTCATCTCAGAAATGAGAAGAGGCCAAAGGACCCTGTTATGGGTTGTAGCCTTGGAAGAATAAAAGCAAGAACATCCCTGAGCTTGTTTACTTTGGTGAGTCTAACAGGAAGAAGAGAGACCATCACAATTCAATGGCGGACTGAACTTGGAAGTTGTTTATCATTGTATGTGTTTGTGCTTGAACACAGAATGAGAGAAGTTGCAAGTATGCCAGTGGGAAGAGACCCACTTAGAGAGCACACGGAACTAAACAGCTGTCTCACCGCTGTTGCAAACCTCCCTCTTCTGTCCTCTATTTATTTGTACATCTGGTGGAGAAGGAGCTTGAAGGAGGAACTAGCATTTCGTGCTCCTGGAACCCAGTTCTTCCCTGCAGGAGGCAAAGGACTGACATCAGGCAGTGTAAGCCTGATGATTCACAATGACTGTCTCTGAAACACGTAAATGCTACTACAGGTTCAGTTTTGTAAGTAAATTTCCAGAGGCACTGGGCTTGCAGTGAGTCCTCTTTGGCCTGTGACAAAGCACTGCAGTACAGCTTAGCACAACGCTTCTTAACAATAGATGAGTGCTCCCCAACCCTGCAAAGCCTTAATGATTGCCCAAAGCAGACAACTCCACGTTGTCACCATCCATTCAGTCGACATTGCTGGGCACTAGCTGTATGCAGGACACTGTGATGGAACTAAGTTAATGTGAAGGACAGCTGTGGTCACAGGGGCCACTCACTGCTTGATAAGTTTTTAGCATCATTGTTGCTCTTCTCCTTAAGGAACTGAGGCAGCCCAGACCCTTGACCAATGAAGTGTAACACCTGGGTTTAAGGCACTGGTTCTTGATGTGCAGTGCTGGCACACACCTTAAATCCTAGTGTTTGGGAGGCAGAGTAAGTTGGATCTCTGTGAGTTTGAAGCCAGCATGTTCTACAGGGTAAGTTCCAGAAAAGCCAGGGCTACACAGAGAAACCCCATCTCAAAACAAAATAAACGAAAAGTACTGGTTATCAGAAAACATCAAACAGCCATGAGATATCCACTCCACTCCACCTCTGTGTGTGCAGTAGAAGTACCACACCATGACCCCCTTGTGTTACTCAAAGACAGCACACTGACAGCAACGGGAGAGCCACAGAAGGAAGTCACCAAATATGGCACTCTACTGGTTGCAGTTAGAACTATCCTGCCTGACAGGGTTTTTTTTTTTGCCACAAAAAAACCCATTCATTATCAGTAAAGTTCACAAATTCCCTCCTTAGTTTCCACCTGAAATGTGGAAAGGATAAGATGTGAGAAAGGATAAGTCTTAGAAAGACGTTACTTATTGACAGAAAAGAGCTAATGTTTGTCTTGTAAAACAACAACAACAACAACAACAACAACTCTGGGCAGTGGTGGCGCATGCCTTTAATCCCAGCACTTGGGAGGCAGAGGCAGGCAGATTGCTGAGTTTGAGGCCAGCCTGGTCTGCAGAGTGAGTTCCAGGACAGCCAGGGCTACACACAAAGAGAAACCAGGTCTCGAAAAAAACAAAACAAAAACAAAACAAAAACAAACAAACAAAAAACTAAATAAATAAAGCCATCCACAAATGATCCTGGAGAGAAGAAAGTAGGGGGTGCAGGGAAGGCAGTATAGTGGCTATTATTGGTTGTCAACTTGACCATGTCTGAAATGATCTAAAAATCCAGAAATGGAAGGCATGCCTATGAGGCTTTTTGTTTTTGTTTTTTTTTGGTGGGGGGGGGGGGCGGTTGTTATTGTTGTTTTTGTTTGGCTTGGTTTGAAGTGGGTATATCTATGTCTAGTCCAGACCATTAAGGTGGAAAGACATATATTGTTTTTTGTTTGTTTGTTTTGAGACAGGGTTTGTCTGGTGGTCTTGCCTGTTCTAGAACTCACTCTGTGGACCAAGCTGACTTCAAACTCACACCCTGAATTGGGGCATACCTTCTGCTGGCAGTCTATATAAGGACACAGGGAAGATAGAAGCTTTTGCTCTTTACCTGCTCGCCCATGCCTTGCTAACACATCCATTCCTTCACCAGCAGTGGAGCCTGCTTCTTTGAGATTCCAGCATATACTGAAGACCAGATGAGACCCAGTCTTGTGGACTGAGCAAGTACTAGACTCTTAGACTTTCAAGTCAGAGCAGGCCACTGTCGGATTAGCTGGACTGTAGCCTGCAAGTCAGTCTAATAAATTCCATTATATATATGTATATGTATATATTCTGTTATATATACACACGTACACGTGTTACTCTAGAAAACCCTAATACAGGAGGGAATGAGGAGATAAAGAGAAAAGGAAAGAGGAAACAGAGATGAAGAGAGGGAGGAAGGAGGTAGGAAAAGGGAAGGGGAAAGTCAGGAGGGGGAGCAAGGGAGAGAGGAGAAAGAGGAACAGAGGGTGTGAAGGGAAAGAATAGAAAAGACGGGGAAACAGAGGAAGAGAAGAAAAGAATAAGAGGAAATAAGGATAAGAACAGGAGGAAAGAAGGAATGGATCCTATCTTCTTCAGTGTGGTAGAGGGCAGTATTTTCCAGCGAACAGCCAGCCTCCAGGGCTGCCTACCCTCTGAGTCTCAGGCACTTACACAGAGAGACTGCTCGGAGAGCTGAGAGCGCAGAGGCAGTCTCTTTCTTTGGCTGGATGTTTTTATCTCACAGCAGAGCCCAGGCTGAAAGCAGAGTTGATGGTTTTCGAATAGTCACACTGCAGACAGATACTTTGTTGACTTAGTCTGAGTTGAGGAGAATGGAGTCGGAACCTTAAGAAGGGGGAGGGGCCAAAGTCTGGGGAACCCCTGAGCAGAGCAGTGTACAGCTGTTTCCTGGATACAGCCCATAAGGCTGAAGTTCCTGCTGCAAGTGTAAAGGACAGGAGAAGATAAGACACTAGCTCAGCAGGCAGTGTTCTTGTAAAAATAATTTTATTTTATTGTATGTTTTGCCTGGAGTTTTGTCTGTCTATTTATCTGTGTACTGTATGAGTTCAGAGACCACAGAAGTCACAATTGGGCATCATATTTCTATGGAACTAGAGTTACAGATGGTTATGAGTTGCCATGGAGGTACTAGGAATCGAACCCAGGTCCTCTGGAAGAGCAGCCAGTGATCTTAACCACGGAGCCATCTCTCCAGCCCAGGGGTTTGCCACAGCTTCAAAGCTCCTTTTGCTCTGGGATGATAAATGAAGTTAGGCAACATTCCTAATTCCTAGCCTCTTCCATGCCATGCTGGAGAACGGGGTTGACGGAAAGCATATATGGGCAATGGGACCTGAAGTCCAGATATGTGTGCACCCAATAGAGGCCATCATGATCTGAGGCCATGGCAGGGCCAAAGGTGATGGGCAGCAGACAGGTGCCTGGTGTGCTTCTACAGTTCATGGGTAAAAGAGAAAAGGACACAGAGATGCCCTTGGAAGACTTAACACTGGATGACCCCAAGTTTTACATTAGAAGTGATGAAATTACTAGTAGTTTGTAAATAAAATTTTATTCACTTCTCATCCCTGCCTCTGCAACATACACAACAGCTTCTAGTACCACAAGCAGGACCAGGAACAGCTTGTCTTAATTGTAGCTCTGTATAACTGGGTTGTGACTATAGATACTGGTTTAATTATATATACAGGACATCATGACATTAAGCTTGGATGGACCATACCAAGTCCTTACCCTGTTTCCCGTTTTTCTCCTTCTTTCTTCAAGGGGGCTCCACATCCTTCCATGACAGGTTCCCACCCACCGTTAGCATCGTGTTATGCCCAGGACAGTGAGTAGTGTGAACTCACCTCCCCATCATCTCCATCAACCCTGACTTATGAAACCTTTGAGATGGGACGGTTCTTGTTCCTCAGGCTTTGGAAAGAAATCTGACTTAATGACCTTTAATAGCACAGCACAGTCAGGTAGCCTGACCTCTAGATAGGGGCCATGCACTGCTATTTAGAACAAATTAAAAAATCAAGTAAGTGCATGTGGGTGTGTGTACACGCGTGCAAGCATGCACGTGTATGTATATGCATGCACTTATGGAGGTCAGAGGACAACCTGTGGTATTTGGCTCTCTCCTTCCATCATGTAGGCTCTGGGGTTTGAGGTTATATGGTCAGGCTTGTTGGCAAGGGCCTTTACTTGCTGAGCCATCTCATGAGTCCACACTCTCCTCCTATTGCACTACATAGGATGTTCATAGTTTTTTAACTTTAGCGTGATGGAGATATATATACATATAATTTTTGAAGGTATTCTTGTTTTGAGGAATGATACAGAAATTCCACTTACAGAAAAAAAAAAACCCATCAAGTTTCTGTTCTTTGAAAATTTTATGAGTTTCATGGGAAAAAGAAAAAAGAAAATTTTAGTACTAAGCCATCTATGGGATGCCCTGGATAGAACATAGGAGAGATAAGACCAGAGGTCAATTCATGAAGATGAAGTTTGGTATGGAATTCTGTAAAGGGTGCTTTAAGAGTCAACAGGCAGGCACTGCTGAAAAATGTGCTACAAGCCAACCCTCCCAGCAAATCACACTGGATTGGTAGCTCTTCATTTTCCCCTAGGGTAGACTGGGCATGCTCAGAAACCATGTTCTATTTGAACTTTGCTTACTGAGGATGCAGAGATATGAGAGAAATGGGCAAAGTCAATATATGTCCAGAGTGGCAAACACACTGACATAAAGAGTGCACTGCCCAAGGAAGACAGGAAGGCAGCCCATACTTTCATCCCTTGGCAGAGACCTCCTGTGGTTGCAGCCAGTGTCCCCAGCAGAGGTCATGGCATCCTCTGGATGCCTCTCCTGCTCCATCCCTCACACAGGGGAAGAAAAAGAGAGCTGACAAAGAAGCAAAGGAACTTCCAGCCTTAGACAGTCTACAGTCAGCTGTTTCCACTGAAATTTTGGGTCACATGCCACCCAGACTCAGTTTCCCTAGCTCATAAAAGAGTATGATAATTGTCTACTACTCATATCACATGGGTGGTTTTTAAATCTCATCAAAACATACATGGAGAGGGGACTCAGATACCATTGGACAAATGTTTAGCTAAACACTGTGATAGCCGAGTGAATTAATGTCAACATACAGTCAAGGAATAAAGACAGAAGGAGCAAAGCCTGTCCCCTCATGCGCTCAAATGCTCTGGCCCCTGCTAGTTCTTAAGCATTAAGGGACATTCCTGAGATGCTAAAGACAAGCACAACTGAGTTACCAAAAGTTACAGGCAAGTCAAATTTGTTTTTATAAATAAAAGGTTTGAGTGGTGTCACCAGGGGAGTCCCCGCTTGACATGAGTAATTGTGAAGTGGTGGTATATAATATTCTTACATAAAACGTGACTTAGAGGTGTTTGCACCAGCAGCGTGAGGCGACGGGTGATAAAATGGAAGCGTACTCGTGGCATCAGCCTCTTACTGTGCAGCGGACTATCCCATCCTCACCTCAGCATGTGAAAATCTCTATCATGATTATTCTTGCTTTGAAGATGAGTAAATAAGGTATATAGAGATTTTAAAAAGAAAGAAAAGTGTGCACATGCTACTGAGTGCCACCTATGGCACTGTGACTATCCTGAATTATAGCCAGCATTTAAGCCAGCAAAGGAGCAGACTCCGGTAACCTAGAAACACCTGACAACCTGCTTCGAGGGCTTATAAACACAAGCCCCGCAGAGAGCTACATCTAGTCTCTTACCCTCCCCAGGCAGCCTTATGGAACAGCACTGTTCTTACATTAGCTGTATAAATAAGGAACTTGAAGTGTTTCACAACCTCTTTTCCATTGCTGTCCCCTCCCGCCATCTTGAAGGAGTCCTTTCTAAATCAGCTCTGAAATATTTGCAAATCACAGGGAAGTCCCGTGTTTATCTATGGGCTGCATATCTGTCTGTGCTTCATACACACAAAGATTCAGATGTGGTCATGGACCTCCCAAGAACCGAATTTTTGCCCCTCTGGTAAGGTGCAGCTGCCAGTGGATACAGCTTTCTGAGAACAGTACCTCAGTCATTCATTCACTCCATCCTTCAGTACCTCAGTCATTCATTCATTCCACCCTTTAGTACCTCAGTTATTCATTCACTCCATCCTTCACTACCTCAGTCATTCATTCACTCCATCCTTCCTTCAGTACCTCAGTAATTCATTCACTCCATCCTTCCTTCAGTACCTCAGTCATTCATTCACTCCATCCTTCCTTCAGTACCTCAGTCATTCATTCACTCCATCCTTCAGTACCTCAGTTATTCATTCACTCCATCCTTCACTACCTCAGTTATTCATTCACTCCATCCTTCTTTCAGTACTTCAGTCATTCATTCACTCCATCCTTCCTTCAGTACTTCAGTCATTCATTCACTCCATCCTTCAGAACCTCAGTCATTCATTCACTCCATCCTTCAGTACTGACTGGTGGAGAAAGGTCAGATATAGCCGAGAACGGTGCTGTGTGCTTCAACTTGACTCACATTCAGTCTCCGATGGAAGACTGAACAGGAAGACTGAACAGGAATGGTGGCTGTAACCAGGGGAACAGAGTCTGATGGGAGGGGGTGTGAAGACATGCAGGTGAACATGTGCATGTTAGCTTTTAAACATTCAAACTTGGATGGCGACTCCTGTTCATTTTATCTCAGTACAATGGAGAAAAGTCTCTCCTGTGTGTCAGCCCTGTGTCTTTAAATTGGTCTCTAAGGATCCTAACAGATGAAAGCCTTAACAATCCAACCCCTGCTGTGTGCACTGTGACCATGCTGGGGTGGGTTGATCACCCTCTAGCCTCTGTCCTGGGATCCCACACTCCATTCTGAGGCCCCCATTGTCACAAAATCCCAGTAGGGTTGAAGACCTTTCTCAGGAGGGCCTTAAAATCAGTTGATCTGAGGTTCCTAAGTGGCTCCTGGGAAAGAACAGCCAAAACCAAGAAATTCTCCAAACAGCTGCCAAGAAGGGGAAGCTCCACCAACTCGGAGGGGTCTGGCTCTGTGGGCTCTTGCGCTGGTCCACACGGTTGCACTCAGCGCTGAATGGTGACACTAGAAACACTGTTAGTTTGCTTGTCACATGCTTATGTCACGTTCCCAAGAAGATGAGAAATGGCCTGTGGCTGGGACTATCCTTACACCATTTGACTGTGTTCACAGGGGCCACTCATGACACTTACCACCCAGGCTCCTTGGCTGTGTATGTAAAAAAGTGCAACTTGTTAAACCCATGTGGGAAGGAAAGTCCGTGCTAGTGCCTACAGTAGCGCCTACAGGATGCCTATCTAATTGAATTGCTAAGATGCGACAAGATTTAGAGCCACAAGAAGAAAAAAATGTTTATAACCTGTGCCTTGTGGAAGACCCAGGACATGTAGCCAGCATGGCTTGATGCAGCTTCAAAAGCCTTGCACCTGCAGCTGGAAGGGACACCAGGGGAGAGAAACTTGGTAGAGTTTGCTTGGGAAGAAATGGGAAACGGGATTAATAAAGTAAATCAGTTTTTAGAAACTGTCTGAGGGAAGTGGCTTAGCCAATAAAGTATATACCTTATAAAGGTCAGATCTCCTGCACTGGTATTTAAAAGGCAGGTGTAGTAGGGTCACGTCTACTCCTACTAACGGTGAGCTGCAGGGGAAATACCTGTGCAAATGCAAGTGGATACCTGCCAGGTCACCTAGCCTACTAGGCAAGTCCTGGGCCAGTGAGAGACCCTGTGCTAGAGGAATGACACTCAAGGTTAGACTCTGACCTTCACATGCGCATGTATCTGCACATGCACGTGCACGCGCGCGCGCGCGCACACGCGCACACACACACACACACACACACACACACACACACGAATGCATCCCACACAGGGAGAGAGAGAGGGAGGTAAGGAGGGAGAGGAAGATGGAGGGAGACACACAGAGAGACAGAGAGACAGAGACAGAGAGAAGTCAAACAGAACTACAGACTTGTTGGGGGTCTCTTGCACATCAAATATCCTGCCAAATACAGTGGAAGCGTGGTCATACTCAGTCTTCATGGTGACTTATAGAGGTGGATGCCATTGTTGTACCAGTTATATAGAAACTCAAAAGGACAGAGAAGCAGAGTGTGGTTGACACATAGTTTCCAAGGGGGACAATGCATGTCTTTAAAACCTTCACTATCAGCTCTGCACTCCTCTTCCCTCCCCTACAAATCAATGAAAAATTTTGCTGATGAAGTTTAAGCTAGGGCCAGAAAAAGCCTGCCTCTGCAGTACATGGATGAACAGTTGCTATGGAGATGGACCTAAACAATAACTCCAGGGCAGAGCGCTGAGCAAGGACTGTCCATGCAGTAGAAAGTTGGGTGGTAGGTGTCTAATGTATCCTTCAGTGGCCCAGTATGTCCCTTCCCACTCTTACCTGCACTGTTTGTACCGTGTAGATTTTCTTCAGATTCGAGGCACACTCAGCTGCTGTGGCACCAGGGAGTGATCTATCATCAGGAAAATAACAAAGCAAACAAATCCAGTCAGTGATTGTAAGGTATTTTACAATATAACTATGCAGGTTTTGATTACGTGCAGGTTCAGAGCCTCAGAAACAAACATCTAAAGATAGGTGGCAACTAGAATTTAAATCCTTTTTTTTCTGAGGGCATGTATTTGCTTTTCCTAATAGGCAGAAATATTTATTCTGTGGAAATTTAATAGATAAAAAAAGGTAAAGTATATGAGAAAGGTATTGGAAGCTTTAAAATCACATAGTGAAAAAACCATGAAAAGATCTTACTAACTTGTAGGCATTGTTCAGGACTTCAGATTAGAAATTGTCTGCTTTGCCATTGGCAGTGTAAATGCAAAGCTCTTCTCCTCTGTGGTCAGCTTAAAACCCCCGTAACACCCTCGTGGTAGATACTCGGGCTCCCCGTGGAAGCAGAGGACCATTCAGCTATTTTAGAGACCACTATTAAGAGTCAGTCTTGATTCCCCCCTACATTTCTTGCCTTAATACTTTCAAGTGTTTTCCCCCTGAGCTCTTGAAAACTGTATGGGCAGAATACATTAATCTCTAGTTTCTATATGTTCCACTAGATGGCAACACACTACAGGTTTATCCTCTAGGAAAAAAAAAAAAAAAAGATCGCGCTTTGACTGGCTTTCCAAGTACAGTTCCAGGGATGGGGCTGTTGGATCTATAGGTGTTCAGATCTAGAGGTATTCACACCTATAGCACTACTGTTTTTCCTTTGTCCTGCCTACTTAGCAGTCTGTGCTCACAGGCACTGGGGTCCTCGTCAGTAGCAGGTTTAATGACACTTCACCACACAAACAATGCTCAGAAGCCTATGTCTGGCTGTGGGCGAGGAATCAAGGGCCTGCTAAGAAGGAAAGCACCCTGTTCACAACAGACATGCTAGGATCTAGAATGTATGAAAAAACACCCTTCACCAGCCACTGACCCTAATGACCCTAAGAGTCCCAGAGGTTATCGTCAGGGGACACCCTAAAGATGTAGAGAAACCCCACACCATCTCTAAAGCAGAAGTGACAAGACGGCAAAGGCCCTGGGGACACGGCTCCACCACCCACATTCTGGAACCACGGGACCAATGAAAACATCAGAGCTGGGGAGATGGCTTAGTGGGAGAAGTGCTTGCTTGGTAAGCATTAGGACCAGCGTTCATACCCTTGCTCGGCATCCATGTGAAAGCCAGGGGCAGTGACAGACATCTGTAACCCCAGTGTGCTGGAGGAAGGGAGACAGGTGAATGCCAAGCTCTTGCTAGTCAGTCATCCTGCTGAAATGGCAAACCCCAGGTTCAGTGACAGACCACCCTGACTCAAACTAAGGTGTAAAACAGTAGAGGAAGACGTACATCATCGACCTCTGGCCTTCACGTGTGGGCTTGCACAGTAGCACACATCCATCCAGCACACATACATATACAGATAAAAATATCAAAAGACATTTCGAATATAGTTCACTTGTCTAGAGTCAGTAAGGACACAAGTATGAACTAGTTGGAGGGCAAAGATGTCTTGTTACCCATTAGGCAGGAAAATTCTAATAAATAAGTAATCATTTTATAACTCCTAGCTTTTAGGCTATGGCCTTTATGTCTTAAGAGCAAAACCACAAACGTGACTGCCCTTCTGTGCCAGCTATCATGTACCTACCCGACCTGAGCAAACAGTGGCGACGGACACATAGGGAGCAACACCCTGTTGATAACCACAGCTGCCTGGACCCAAAGAAACTCATCCGGCATCATGGAGGGTCTGGACTGTGGTTATTAAAGCCTCTACTTGGACACAGATAAATATGGTATGTAAAGCAGGTTAGTGTGCTTGTAGATTATAAAGACATTAGAAAAAACAAAAGTACTTCCCCTCCCCTTCCCCTCCCCCCCCCCCAGTCATGGACTGTTTGAAAGTCTATTGCTTTTACATGAAAATCAACTGGCACTTAATTCAGCTAATTTTTCTTTCTTTGTACCGTCTGGCTGACTGCTCCACCACATACTCGGAGCAAATATATTCCTGGATCCTACAAGCACTTTAGATAGGACTCCACCCCTAACTGCACTCAGGAAGCGGGCAGGCAAGAGCCTAAGGTAGGGAATGAATTTTGCAGCTTTTTAATCTGTAGAATAAAATTATATATTTGAGGTTGTCACTGATTTTTAAAGCTACTCTTCAGTTTAGGGTACGTGTCTTATGAGTTCACTTTCTACACTATCATCACAAATTACACAAACCCAACATTCAGGTGGTGGTTCCCATTTAACTTTCAAAAGTCACTAAGGAGCACCTGGCCTCTAAGGCGCTTTCTAAAGCTTCTGACTCTAGTCTGGTTTCGTGACACTCTAGGGTAGAGACAATTGTACAAGTCACTTAAGATCTTTGCTTCAGTGTCCAAGTGTCTGAAGATGCGGAGTCTCCAGAGCTCAGGAGAAGCATCTGGAAGGAAGTGACTAAGATACACTCACCAGTGGAAGCAGCAGAGTTTGGCAGCCAGTGTGAGGAGCCGGGCTCCAGCTGCTGTTGAGTGACAGAGTCCTGCAGGGACCCCTGGAGCCTGCAGTGGTGCTTGTGACCATTTTATAGTGAGCACGCTGGGGCTCAGAAAGGCATGGCAACATTCTGAGGGACAAAACCATCTAACAAAACCAGATGATGCGCTTGTGATGGTCTCTCCTTATCCCACACTGCACAGCCACCCAGTCAAGTCTCAGCGATTACAAAACCTGCATCTCATATACGCTAAGCATGTGCGCTACAATTGAGCTTACCCAGTTCCACATTTTCATTTCTGTATGTGCACATGCGTGGACCAGGATATCTCCGCCAATCACTCTCTACCATCATTTGGAAGACAGGGTCTCTCACTAAACCTGCAACTCACCAACTGATGAGGCTGTCTGGTCCATAAGTCCCTGGGACCCTCCTGAGTCCTGCTGTGCTAATCTGGGATTGCAGGCATGCTTACCATGCCTGGCTCTTAACACGAGGGCTGGGGATCAGCACTAAGTCTTCATGCTTGCATAACAAGCACTATCTCTACAGCCCACACTTGTATTTCTAAAAATACAAAACAATAACAAAAAAAAACCCTACTTTTTCTGATTGTATGTGGAATGTGTCCATGTATGTGAATGTGTGTGTGCTATGTTCATTCATATGTGCATACCTGGAGGCCAGAAGCTGATGTCAAATATCTTCCCCTATAACTGTCTGATTTTAAATTTATTTATTTTTCAGAGACAGGGTCTTTAATATATTTCACTGAGCCTGGAGTTTGCTGTTAGGGATACATTAGTTCTGTAGTAAGTCTCCAGGGTTCTGCTGTCTCAGTTCCCAACTGCTGGGGCTCGGGGTGGGGTTCTAAGCCCACCAGGTGTGGCTTGCACACAGGCGTGGCTTGCACAGCTACATTTCCCCAGCCCCATTTGCTGCCATTTCTCCAGGAAACTTTACGGTAGAATCTTGGTGTGTTCTCAAGAAGGCTGCCACTTCTGCTTAATATTATTGATTCAAGAGTGAGTCTGTAGGGATTAGAAGAGATGGTTTAGAATAATCTTCCCAGTGAAGCAGGGTAGGGAAGGTCTTCACAACACCCAACAGGAACATGCTTGGCCACAGCCAGTCTTTGACAGGCTAACAGCATCAGGGCTAGGAAGGAAAGGTCAGGCTCCACAGAAACTTGGTGTGGTAATTAGAATAAAAAATAACCCTGTTCGAAGAACCGTACCTACGTGGTGGCACTGTTTTGGGGCACGCTATGGAATCTTTAGGGAGTAGAGCCTTGCTGGACAGAAGTCGCTAGGGTGGGATTTGAAGGCCTATGGCCTCCTTCCTCTTTCTGTTCTCTGCTCCCTGTGTGCAGATGAAATGTGATCAGCCAGCTTCTTACTCCTGCTGCCACGCCATACCTTTCCCAGCCATGATGGAGTGTGCAATCCATCTAGTTTTCAGGAACCCTAAGCAAAGATAGACCCTTTCTCCCCCAGGTTACTTCTGGACATAGTGTTTGATCCCACAGACGGCAAAATAGACAGTTTTCCAGTTACTTCATGAAGTAGGTTGTGATTCTGATTTCAGAGGGCTCGTCTAGCTGCTGGGTGGTTTTATGAACATCTGTCTTGTAGACTAGTACAGCAATGTTGTCGGGCCTGTGTTGGTTTGGCTGGTCAGTATGGATTTGGTATTCTATACACCATACTTGATTCTGATAGTCTCTAAAACATACTGTTATGTCTCAACCTCATCCTGAACCTCAGGTTTCCTTAACCAGCAAGACTGGGACACAGCCACAGAGCCCATTTTAGAAGGGCAAACAAGCCAAGGTTTTCAAGTGGCCTGCCTTGTAAACAGGCCAATGTATGCTGGATTTGCTGATTCAAGTTACTGGCGTGCTGTCATTTATTGTGACGTTTTTCTTCTTTATTACTGAGGGCTAAACCCAGACCTCACACACATTAGGAAACTTGGCTGCATCCTCAGAATTTAATTTAATATTTTGAGACAGGGTCTCACTATGTTGTCCATGCTGGCTTTGAACTTGAAATCCTTCTGTCTCAGCCTCCTGAGTAGTTGGGGCTCTAGGTCTCTGGCTGCTTCCTGAGAAGGCAATGCAGACTGAGGAAGGCTGCTGCTGCATAAGCAACTGAAGGGCAAAGATCTAGAATAGATTTCAAACAAGAGACATTCTTACTAAAGCCATGTATGCAACATCTATCTTTATTGTATATTTTTCCTTTAACAATACCAGGGAGTGCATCTTCTATCTAGAATACTAGTCAAATCCCTCTGCCTGCAGACCTGGGTGCTTATCTGGAATGGCTGTGGCCCGGGAGATTAAAGGCAATACTGGAAGGCATTTTGTGTTGCTGTAAGTCAGCAGGTGAACCTCCATAATGCCTCACAATATAGAAGCTTCTGACAAAAAAACAAAAAAACAAAAACAAAAAACAAAAAACAAAAAAAAACAAAAAAACCAAAAAAACAAAAAAAAAACCATAGTGTAGAAAGAGCCTGAGGGATTTATCATTAATCATACTACAAACATTTATTTCTACCTCTTTTGGAGTCGAAGCCACAGTGATGATCACTCTAGGCAATGCCCTTGGACTGTATGTTCTACACATGACATCTTTGTTTCTGAATCTCATCCCCCATCCCCAAACATCCCCCTGGCAGGCTCCTGGAGGCAAAGAAACAAAGTTTGGAACTGCTTTATTTTCCCTGAAAAGAAGAGATGGGAAAGAAAGCTGACAAAGGAGTACACATGCAAATTGTGGCCATTTCCAGAGGACCACAGGTATGGGCCATTCTGCAACCTAAGATCGGGCCTGTATTCTGGTTCTCTCCTCCCTGCATATATGAGCCTCCCTACAACACAGTACTGGAGCTGGGAACGCAGTACTGGAGAGATAAAGGCCCCCAGTGGGCCAGAGTCTAGATTTTGAATTGTTCTAGACAAGTCTACCCTCTACTTAACAGCTATAATGTAATCTCAACCTCCTTCTATTACGTGTGTATTAGCTCTGATTCTCAAAGCAATTCTGCCAGGTTGATCACATAACCTACGCTCGCCTGGAATCTTCCTTGTGTGCTGCCTCTGATGCCATGGTCTTCCTATCTCCCAGGACTACTCTCAATCTCCTGATAAAATCACTATCAGCAGGGTGAACCACAGAGCAGATACTACGGCAAATCCCTCCCTCCTGCTCCTACATTATCTCTCTCTACACATTCTCCATCCTTTGCTACACTGTGAGACACTGAGACACAGAAGCAGGCAAGGCACAGATGCCTGGCAACACAAGTAGCATAGCTGTGGAGGAGGAACATTCTAGAGCATTGCTGAGGGGTCGGCATAGGAGAAAGCCAGCACACCCAAAAAGGCCACTGAGGGAGGGACAGGAGCAGGAAAGCTATGGAGACTAATAGCTCTCTATACTCAATCTTCCCTGTTCTGCCACCAGCCTCACCCTCTGCTTCTCCTCTCTAGAGACAGCCCCTACCTTTGCTGCCTGGACACAGGAGCCAGTGCTGGATAGAAATTTCTCTTACACAGTGCATCTAAATGCATCTAGTCAGCAGTAGTTCCTGTTGACTGCAGATAGACAGACAGACAGACAGTCAGAACAGGACACAGATGATAAGAAAGCCCTCAGTATGGACACACTAGCCAAAAACAAAGAAAAGGCCACACAAACAGCTGAGGGCCTCTTGTGTTTCACCTGCAGAGAGGACACCCACCTAGGGCTCTCTCAGTCCTAGGCTGCAGCCATGGTGGAGACTGTCTCTGAATGAATTTAGTTACTTAAGAAACCATTGGTTAAGGCAGAAGGGATCTGGGCCCTGCCAAATCAATGATTAAGGTGAAGATGTTAGAGAGCTGTTGATGTCACTTAAGATCAAATCCTAAGCATGCATGCATGCATATATATATATATATATATATATATATATATATATCTCCTGTGTCTCTAACTTAACAGGATAATAGAGAATGGATCCTAAGATTCTCTTTTTAAAATTGGTAAAAAATTCTCATTTGGAGAGTCAGGAGGACACCGGGAATCTAGTGATACTAGACCAACTGTTCTACTCAAACCATTCCCAAGCACCACTTGAGTACAAAGTTTTAATATTCACAAACCACATTTACTCACTCAAACAGATCCCTGAGACTCTTCACAAGAATATACTCTCTTGACTGATTTCTCAAATGTCTGAAAGCACATTGCCTTCTTGTTCCTTTAGAAGAAACTGTGGGACAGTGACTGAAGGGATTACATGTCTTTTGCACGTGTACATGCCATGTTCCGACTCCACTTGGCAGATAAGACCAGGAAGGTTGAGCTGGTACAAGAACTCACTCACTGACACACAGTTGGCAGTGGCAGAGCTGACACTTGAGCCACAGTTGGCTGACATCTTTTGTCAGTGGTGGCCCTTGAAGGAACCCACCCTGCATGCAGCATAGACCCAAACACCACACCCTGCAATCCTCAACTCAGACATCCAAGATGAACACGATCCATGAGGTGCACCTTTAAATCATGGCCACTGCAGGAGGACCTTGGAGTTAGTTCCACCAAAACAATCTTACCCATGGCACCATTCCCCAGCCGCCTAGATACTTGGGGAGACTTCTCACAAAACAGAAGTGTTGTAAAGGTTACCCACATGCTACCTGCATCCTGGTCACCTGAAGTGTCATCAGTCCACAGGCAGCAGCACCTGGAAGCTTGTTAGAGGCAAGTTCAGTCCCTAGTTCCCAGACATGTTAAGTCCCTGGGGTTTCTAATACTCCTGCTAGTCATGCTGGCCCTGTATCATCTGAATAAAATCATCATAAACAAAGCAAACACCTTTATGGTAAAGTCCAGTGAGGAGGCGCATCTAAGCAAAATGTAAAAGCCACTGTTCTAACAGAGCCCTGAATACCACACAAAGACATCACCAAGGCAACGGCATTACTGATTGTGGAGGATGGTCCTGTCCAGGGGCTTGGACATGAGGTTTTAGACAGGGCTCTTTTTATTCTCTACATTAAAAAATACTGTGTCTGTCTGTCTGTCTGTCTGTCTCTCTCTCTCTCTCTCTCTCTCTGTGTGTGTGTGTGTGTGTGTGTGAGAGAGAGAGAGAGAGAGAGAACACACACATGCACATGAAATTAAGAGCTTACTTCTAAGTCTACACGACTACATGATATGACACAAGTGAATGATGTCCCATTCACTGTTTCTATCCCTAGGGAAGCACTAGTAGGGGTCTTGTGGTCACTGTATGGTCACCCAGTACTTTATTTCAATTCTGCTTCTCCCCTGCACTGCTGGTTGACCTCAACATTTTCATCTGTAAAATGTTTCTGGGACATCCGTTGCTGTATCATGAGAATCTTACGTTTGAGTTTATGCAGCACCTGGGGCACTGTTTAATACACAGAAGTCATATTAACACAGTGCGCAGTACGTCATTAACAGAGTAAGATGGGGAAAGGGCAGTTTATGGTTTGTATAGTACAATGTCTCCAATTATATGCCCGGTACACATACACTTTGTGAAAGACACGAATGGTGACAATAGTCAAATGTCCTACAGGAGTCGATTTCATTTTAGCCGAGAGAACAAATCTGAAGGGAAAAAGACTTCAAAGCCAGGGATGTGTCTGCTGGATCCAGCCTTCCCGAGCAATTTACATCAGCTGTCAGAGGAAAACACACACAGGCCCAGTACCGTGATTAAGCATGCCCCTCGTACATCATTCACTCCATTAAAGATGATTTCATTTTAATCACTTTTAGATAGATCTGTGGCTTGCGGCTACACCAGTTTCCTGTTTGAGAGTCACATACAAAAAGGGGCCGAGCTTGCTGCTGACAGCAATACATCTGCCGAAGCTGTCCGCATTACCGAGCCTTCTCCGTGTTTATCTGGCTCTGATTTTTCCCTGCTTCCAAGCATTGCCCTTCCTGTTCGTCAGTAGCCATGGCACTCTTCATCTTGACTTACAATTAATCTTTTAGGGCCAGAAGTGGAGTGGAGAGGAACAACACAGGTCCGTAGACGCCACTAAGGCAGCCTGGCTGCTGAAGTATCCTCACACCACACTGCTGCCTAGGGACTGCCAGCACTCAGGAAGCAGAGGAAGACAGAATTTGAGGCTAGGACAGCCAGACAGGGCTATTCAGAGAAACCCTATCTCAATCAAACAAAAAAGTCTCTTTTGTTTTGTTTTGTTTTGTTGTTGTTTTGTTTCGAGTAGGCACTACCAACCAAGGATGAGTAACTTTTCAGAGTAAGGATACTGAAGGCCCTGGGCCATTCTACAAGATGCACTCACTGGTTCACATGTGGAGAGGCTGTGTAACCATCCCTCAGGGAAGGGCATTAACTGCCAAACAGATCAATGCTGAACCTTTTACAAAAATGAAACCATCAGGCAGAGAGTTTGTAGAGGTATAAGGGAAGAACGGGGAAGGAGGGGTCTCAACGTCAGTCTGCCTTTTCCCGTGTCTTCTGTTGACCTCACCCATGCAAGCCACTCAACGAAGAGAGATTATGTGGGGTCTCTCTTTGCAAGCCTGGCAGCACCTCTGTGTACCAGATTTATGGGTATGGATCACACCATGAGAATGCATTAAGATGCATCACACTCTGTAAGGTGGATACCTCAGAATTCCTTGCCTTGGGATTCTCACTTGTGCTCCTGAAGCATGTGGTATGTGAGATGACCTTCTGAGGGAAGCCCATTGTGGTCATGGCCACGCTCTCTACTCTCTGATTCTAAGTGAACTGAACTCCGATATGCTCAGCTCATAGGATCAATGCATACATAGTAACATTCCAGTTCAGATACAGGGCACATTGTGATGAGGCGCATTCATCCTCTGTACTCAGAGGTCTTACTCAACAGGTCCTGGGCAGGGTGCAAGCTGGTTCTAATAGCACAGGCTGGTGATTCTGATGTAAGAGTCAGAAAACTAGACTTTCAGACACACAAACTTGCTGCAGCTAAGATGAATGGATTGGGATTGGTGGCAGATGTAGATAATGGCCCACTTTTGTGAACCAAAACAGAAGTTCGGGGGTGAACAGATAGCTCAGTAGCTAAGAGTACTGGCTGCTCTTCCAGAGGACCTGGGTTTGATTCCCAGCACCCACACTGCAGCTTACAACCATCTTTAACTCCAATACTAGGTGATCTGATAACCTCTTCTGGTCCCTGTAGGCACCAGTCATGCATGTGGTCTAAGGACATACATGTAAGTAAACCCGCATACACATAATAATAGTAGATCACAACAACAGAAGTTCACAAATACAAGATGCTTGCTATGTGCCAGGCACACCCTTAGGTCACAGGCCTGAAGACCTGAAGGCTGAAACATCTCAGCATTAAGAATAAGATAAAAGAGGTCAACTATCTGTAATAGAACACTTGCCTACAAAGAAATGCTGTAGAAAAACCAAAGAACAGCAGGACATAAGCATAAGCATCATGACCAAGCAAGAATGAGTTAGCCAGGTCTTCAGGGTAAACCACGAGACATCCTGCATCCCCAAAAGCAGGAGCTCGGGAGATAAAGGTCACTAAGTCCCTAATCCACTCAAGACAGGCATCAGAAGTTTGCCACTACGGGAGAGAAATGGCAGTGGTTTGGAATTGGCAGTGCTTTGCCAGATCAAAGGGAAAGTTTCAAATGAGACAGCAAAACATACATTGTTACTATAACCTGTGAGCTTAAGGTTTTCCTTTAAAACAAACCAAACAAAAACTGAAGGGTTGGTTTGTTTGCCAGCTGTGGTAGTGCATGCCTGAGATTCCAGCACTCCAGAGGGTTAGGCAGGAAGATAGTGAGTTCAAGGCTAGCCTGGGGTACATGATTAGACCTTGTCTTGAAAAACAAAATGAAGCAAAACCCACTATGACTGATATCTAACACACACACACACACACACACACACACACACACCCCACACCCCTCACCATTCAGGTAGAGATCTAGAACATTACTTCATCTGAGCATACACACCTCAGCAGGGGCATGAGAGAAATGAAGAAAACAGCTGCATGGTAAAAGAGAGGCTATGATGGGCAGATTGGGTGTAGGCGCAGTATGTGCAGAAGGGTTACCTCCCAGACAGGGCATGCTTGGAGAGGGAGGAGCCCGGGTACCAGGCAGATACCTAGGCAAGCTTCAATGTTCCTGGAGCTGTAGCTGACCAGGACCAGCAGAAAGAGTTGAGAGAGGCTCACGTAGAGGAGGGGATGTCTTAGATTTTAGTGAGTTTGCTAAGGGTCAGTCACTAAGCTTGCAGAATGATAGCTATAGATGAAGCAGGATAGTTAGGAAAGAAGATGCAAGGACCAGCCAGAAATGGCACTTTGAGGTGCTGGTGGTCCAGTGAGGAACAACATGGGTCAGCAGAAAAGACACTGGAGAGAAATCAGTTCCAGTTTGGAGTAATCAGAAAAGCATCCAAACTGCCGACCTCCTGGCTCTTGGCTATACGTGTCTAGACTTGAGAAGACAGCGAAGGGAGACTTACAGACCTGTGCAAGAGTGAAGTGAGTCACCACAGGAAAGTGCAGTTGCTATGGGAAAAATTCAACACCACCATGAACACGACGCCAGATCTAGGAGCTGAGAAGTGAGCAACCACGGTCAGAACTCACGTTCTAGATAAAGGCCACCAGCCAATGGTGGGATTCCTAGAGACAAGATGTAACACATCGGGGACTCGGGGTGCGCATGTGGGGGCATGTGTACCCTTCAACATCAGTGATGAGGGAAGGTCTTGCCAGGAAGGACACAAAAGAGCAGACTACAGACTTGGGAAGGTGGCGTGGAGAGCAACACCAATGGCAGCAGCACAGACAAAGGCCCACGCTTGGGACACTGGAGAAGCAGCAAGGTGGCCTGGAGGGAGAGTGACAGAGCTGAAGAGTGTAGTCTCCAGTTACTCTTCAGTTTCTGCTCTGGGCAAGGGTAGCTATAGATGGCTCCAGGATTTGGGGTGGGGTGCTGAAAAACTGGAAGGACAGAGATGACATTAACTGTTAACTGCTCACATCTAAGCCCAGAAGACACTGTGAGGGGAGAACTGTGAGGGCCACTGAAAAGGTGGCACAGTGCACGTGCAGGGCAGACAGAGGCTGCAGGATCCGCCTGTGGTGTTCTGTCACCTCCTGCTTCAGCTGGAACTACAAGCCTTCCTTGTGTCTGAGTGGCAGTCCTGTGCAGGACAGGCCCAAGGGCTGGGTCCTGTGAGAAACAGGGGCCAGGAGATCACCACACAGTGACCAGGAAACATGCAGAGACACTAGTGGGAGTGGAAGGGAAGAACCCAAGAACCAAGCAGAGTTTAGATACCCAGTTAAGGGCAGTCTTTCCATCCTGTGCACTAACCCATATACTTACATTCTTAGCCACGTAGCCCACTGACTTCAGCCAAATAAGGTTTGGCTTTGCAGTTGGCTACTTAAAATGCAAATAATTTCCCAAGGATTCTCCAATCTGCTTGGACGGAAAATGAACTTAGGATGCTGGCTTCTTTCTACTGGACTCAGATTAGTGATGTATGTGTGGGCCAGGGGTCAACCTTAGGTATCTTTCCTCAGTAGTGTCTCCCCCCCCCCCCCAATCTGCTTTGGTCCTCTTCAGAAAGGTTCTCTTATTAGGCTGGAGCATAGGCCATATAAGGTTAGGCTGGGTAGCCAATGGATATCAGGGGACTGCCTGTCTCTGCCTTCTCAGTACTGAGATCATAAGTACGGCATGAGTACTTATGAGTGCTATATCACTATGCCTGGCTTTTTACTTGGGCCCTGGGCAAAGGCTGGAGAAATGCAGGTCCGAGTGTGTGCGGAATGGTTTACCAACCCAGCCAGCTTGCTCCTCTACCCCATCAGCTGAAACATATTAAGCAAGCTCTTACTCCACACTAGGCACCTACCTGGTACTTTACATTCATCAATCACAATAGCCCGGTACAACAAATGCCATGGCTGCGTTCACTTAACATGGGAATGCAGCTGGGCGAGCCTGGGCAAGGTGCTCATACAGTCAGCTGTAAGGTAGGACTTCCTGAGACAGGAGCTAGAAGGAAGCTGCAGGTGGCAGGCGGCCTTTGGACGACACTGTGGCTCTCCAGACTGAGGGAAGGCTGCCCTGCAGGTCTCATAAGAACCCCACTACTCTCTGCAGTGTTCCTTCTCTGGGAGAAAATTCCAACTTAACTTCCAGAACCTGAGGTGTTCTTCCCAAGTGTGCCTGGGGGTGGATCTGGAGCCTCTATAAATAAATACAGTAGGGCTCTCAGAGAAGAAAAATAAGGTTCAATAAAAATTACGAGATGATGGATCAGGCACAAAGTTGGAACTAGTTATAATTTCTGAACGAATACAGTATTTCTATTAAAGGTTTAAGACACTACAAAAATAACACATTTCATTTATTGACTTCTTAGCGGCAGGGGGAGTGCAAATCAATATAAGAATGACGTAGTTTGTACTTTTACTAAAGCGATCTATTGTTGGGGCAGTCCTCCCTCTGCCCAGGGCTGAGAATTGAACCCTGGGTCTGGTTCCTGAAACACATGTGCTCTACCACTGAGCTACACTACCAGCCTACATAGTCTTATGTTAGAAGACATTATATGTTTTCGTTAAAGCACACTTGGACATACTGGATTGACACCTTAGAATATATGCTGTTCTAAACAGACTAAAACCTAATCTACTGAAAGTGAAGCTCTCTCAAGCCTGTTTCTAGTTTGGACCACAAACCTGGCTGTACACCTTGAAAACATATACCAGGTACCAACTCCACAGTTAGAGGACACCTTTGAAAACAAAGACATGACTTCATTCTGCTAATGACTGCCAAAACCCAAAACCACTCCTGTTATGACAACCAAATTCTGGAAACTCAGAATGAAAGTGAAAATGTTTTTGCAAATCTCTCCCATCCCCAACTTCTCTGTGTCCCCAAGGAAACAAACTGGCTCCAGGTGTAAATTCTTAGAGGTAGGGGACTAATCTGTCAGGAAAAGAACTGTCTTCGCTTAAAACATGTATATCAGTTTTTTTTAACCTTGCAGGCATTGGTGCAAAGCTAAAAACAAAAGAAAACATCCGTGTGGAGTATAAAACTAAGTCTCTCCGGAAACTGTCACATACATTTCCTCCTAACTCTTAAACCATGGTAAACAGTTTCATCAAAATTCCTGCACATTTGTGGAAACAACTTGATCTATCACTACCCTACCGGCACAGATGACAGGTGTTAAGAAGGGGCTGAATAGCCACGCCATCTAACCACGCAACAAAACTAGTAGTTCTACTACCACTAAGGCACAGTTCTAGGTGCTGGGACTCAGCATGCAGCCAAAAGCCAGGCCTCCTGCTCCATAAATCTCTCTCAGAGCAAGAGATGAAGGGCCCGATAACTGAAAATTAAGTTCACACTGCAAGAACGCGGTAGCATTGTGATGAAAAACAAGGCAGGATGGAGATACAGGATGTGTGAGAAGTTTCTGTTTTGGACAGGGATCTGAGACCTCACAGAGGCGAGGCCACCGGAACTGTCCCGGCAAAGCTGTCCTGTATCACAGAAGCCCCAGCTTTCTCCAGACCCCTTGCGGGGCTGAGGGTGCAGGTGCCCGTAGCGAGGTCCCAGCGCTTTCCTGCCGCTGGCCGACTTTCTGACTGCTGTCAACGCAAAGGTCACGTCCCGAGCAAGCCCAGCACCCCAGGGATACGCGGGGCAGCCTTCCCCGGTCGGCAGCGACTCCCTGCCCAGCTGGCTGGACACTATCGGGGACGCGCGGAACTCTTGCTGCGTCCGCGCGAGGCCCCCTGGCAGCGGCGCGCATGGGGCGAGGACGCGGCCGAGACAAAGCGGCGGGGCGCGGCCCTCACCTGTCCAGCCAGAAGGTCCAGGGCGAGTGCAGCGGGACGCCGCCCGGCTCCGGCCGCAGTACCGACAGAGCCTTGCCGAGAGGCTCGCTAGCCTCGGGGGGCGCGGCAGCCGGGGGCAGCGCCATGTTCTCCGCCTGCCAGGCCGCGGACAAGCGGACCCGAGCGCCTAGTAGTCTCCCGGCGCCAGCCCCGCCCCGCCCCGCCCCGCGCCCCACCCCGACCGGCCTCGGCCCTGCCCCAGTCCAACAAAGGCCGGGCCCGCGCCCGGAGCAGAGGACCCGAGGGAGAAGGGCAGAGGAGCAGTCACCCGGCTAGCCCCGCAGCTGGGGCCAAGGACAGATGGAAGGTCCGGCCAACGGATCAGTGCGGATGGAGTCTCAGAGTCCAACAGTGCGAGAGAGGAAGGAGAGGTGGATTGACATACCAGCAATCAGAAGGCTGGATGGGAAGGCTGGCAGATGGCTAGAGGAGGGACGGAGAGATGGAAGGGCAGATGGAAGCACAGTTGGATGTGACAGATAGATGGAGAGAGGACCAATGGCCGAACAGATAGAGAGACTCCAGTGTCTGAGGGTGCAGAAACAAGGCAACTGAGGCCATAGAGTTGCACTGAAGCTGTGTGCATGCCTAGTGGCGAGAATAAAGTTTCCTAACAGTGGAAACAAGGTTACTTTCCTTCCATCTCTGGAGTCAGAATGTGCCAACAGAATGCCCAGCTTTCAAGAGAATCTTCAGTCAGCCAAAGTTCTCCAAGTCTGCCTCCAAGCCCAGCAGAGGGAGAGAGAGGGAGCTGCAATTCTGCACTCATAGCCTACGCTTGTGAAAATCCAGGAAGTTACTGTAACCCTGAGACTGCTGAGTTCACTCGGGCAAGGCTCCTCCCAGGCCTCAGTTAACTCTGTCTTCTGGAGAAAGGCAAAGGCCTGGAGGCATGCGGTACAATTCCAGCCGCCAGCAGCTGGGGACTTGCAGTTGATCAACTCATCCATTTTCTACCTGACCAGCCTTTATTTTCCTTTCTGCTTGAGAGGATAGCTGGTTGATGGGGGCTTGATGGGTTCATGACAGCTTGTCTTGAACCCAGGACAGATATCCTCCCACAAGCTAGCCAAGGCAAGATAAAATAACGACAGAACAGTCTGTGTGCTTTGTGACCCCTTCTTGGACCGTAACAAGGTTCTGGAAATGTGACTGTCTGAGCAAGTCTCCATCCCTGAAATACCAGGGTCCACCTGGTCATATGCATTTGTTGTTTAATCTTTCTTTACCTCTTCAAAATACAAAAAAAAAAAAAGCACACCTGTGACGTCATTAAAGCCTTTGGGAGAGCTTTACCCTATTAGCTTGTATGGCCCTTAAATGATGTCATGTGGAAGATATCCACCGATCTTAAAGATAAGGGACAGAAGAGGTAGGTTAACCCCAATGTCACATGGTTTGTACATGGCAAAAGAGGCATGTTAAGAGGATTTCCACTGCCAGACTGGTCTGTACATCTGAATAAAAAATAAAGGTCCGAAGAGTAAAAATAGGTCATAAATAGGAGGTCTCAGTCTCTCCCAAGACAATCAATCTGCCTCTCAGAGGAAATTGTTGCTAACAGCTTCTAGAAAAATACACGTGTGTGCATACAAACGTACATCTCAATTTATAAACTGTATCTCCAAATCTTTTTATAGAAGAAACAGACGCATTTCACATCAATGCTGCACTTTGTTCTCTTATTTGACATTATGTCTCTGAATAGCTTCCATATCAAGACACACAGATCTACCTCACCCAGGGTGTGAGCAGGACTCACAGTAACGCAGCGGCCCACAACAGTGTGCACTTTCTAGCTCTTCTCTTTTTTGAGTAAACCCGTACTGGGCATCTTCATAATTACATCCTCATCCGTACAGGCTCACTTCAGGGTGAGTTTGGAGGATGAGAACAGCTGCCTGCGTTTAAAAATCTGATCCAAGTTGCCAAGCTGTACAAGATAAGCACATACCCATGTGTGTGAGCTATAAATAGCGCCTGACTCTGAAGACTCAGTGACATTTATCTGTATGAAATTCTAAAGCATCAGTGAAGAGGATGGATGCTTTCTAATGATCACAACTAGTCAAACTCTCATAGTCTGATTTTTCCTCAGACCCTGTAATAATTGCTCGGCCAGAAAGGACTAGCTTTACATGACTATCTACAGTGCCTATGAGATAAAAAGCCACATAATAAACTCCTTTTAGGACTCAGGACCGGAAGGAGCCTGAAAGTTTTTCTGCGTTACATATCAAACCCCTTTGCTTCGGCCTCTAAGGCCCTCAAAATTACATGTGTTGCCGGATCATGACATGGATATTCATCAGTGAAGAAGGAGCTTCTGTAGTTTTACGTTTATTTCTGTTTTTATTTCAATGGCCTAACTGCATGTCTGCATCTTATATTGTGAAGGCCTGAGGTCCACTTGGGAAGTTGGTGACACTCAGTGAGTAAAATATAAATGACCTTAGGTTAACAAAGAGTTCAGGCGACATGGTTAAGGACAGGAGAGAAGATGCCAAGCACTTCTGACCCCTTCCCACCAAACACATGTTGATTCTCATTATGCTTCAAAATTAGACTTCAGTGAAAACACGTTAGAGACATTTTACTTGTATTCCCCGCTTCTCAGATGGCAGGAGCCAGAGCCTCCAGGTAGACAGGGCACTTTGTGTTCCCTAAACAAACACAAGGCTATGAGAAAGGGAACTCCGAGGCCCAGAGAGGTGAGTTGACTTACCTGAGACCATTGCTCTAGGACATGACAAAGGCAGAACTAGAACGTGGGTCTGGGTTGCTTGAGGTCCAGGCCAAGGTGCTCTCTCATTGCATAACACACAATGCAGATGCCTTGGGGTGGCAGGAGAGAGGAAAAGGTGACCCCACAGCCCCTAGCAACAAAAACAACAGAAAGGACTTGAGGCACTCATAAATAATTAAGCAATTAGCTGCAGCAGTGACTCCCCTCCCCTCCAGTATCCAGTCACCAAGGCAACTTGGGCAGGGTGCCTGCTGGTTGCCTGGTAACAGTGTAGTCTGTTCCCCTGACATGCTCCCTGGGCTTCAAAGGATTTGAGAGCTGGAAAGAACCTTCGAAGGGGAACTGCATTCCAACCCCTTCATTTTCCAAATGAGGAAATGGAGGCCCAGAGAAGCTAGGTAACTTGCCCAAGGTCACACAGCTACTCAGAGGCACAGCCAGTCCATTTCTAGTCGCTTTCCATTAGTATACCAGGGATGCCCCAGGAGAACCATAGATGAGAGAGAATCTGTCTCTCTATAGTGCCTAGAAGAACAAGAGAGTCGAAGCCAGTGAGCAAGCAAGCAAGAGACCGAGACCTTGAGTGCTCATGTGCAATTAGCAGGAGCTGGTAATCCCATCAGCCCAACTTTTATCATCACCATGGTAACATGGGTGAGGTGGGTGCTGGTTGCCTAGTAACAAGTGGTCCTCTTTCTTCCACTCATATCCGGCTCCCTGGGAGGCACAGAAACAGTAGAATGTTGGAGTTGGAAGAGAAGACAAGGATGCTAACTCAGTCCCCTCCTCCAACAATGAAGGATGTGTGGAAAGACCATGCATATACACAGTTCAGGACAAACAAGGGACATTCCCTTTATTTATGCATCCCACAGTACAGGGGAGAAACCTTATACTTTAGAGCCAGAACATGGGTGTAATGTCTGGTGTTTTTTGTTTGTTTGTTTTTGTTTTTTTGTTGTTGTTGGTGGTGATGGTTTTTTTTTTTTTTTTTGGTTTGGTTGTTTTGTTTTTTGGTTTTTGTTTTTTTGTTTTTGTGTGGTGTGAGTTCTACCATGTGTCTATATAGTGGCAATACTACATACAAAACAGCACAGAGTAGATCTTAGCAGTTAAACTTTGAGTCTCAAAGGACAGAAAGTCTGCGTCACATGTGCCAAGGTTCTATACGTGAGAAATGGGCCAGTCCAGATCTAACAGTCCAGATCCCGCAAGCCACATTAAACGAGAAAACGAACACATGACAGGGCGATCACAAAGATGCTGCCAGCGTTCCAGCCAGTGAATGCTTGCAAGATCTGCTATGCAAATGTCACTACCCTAGGTTCTTGAGCTCACCAGCGAACAATAGACAGGAGAATCCTGTGTCGCAGTGACCAGGATGCATGTAAGTATATGGCTGGATCTGTACTCACTTGCTAATTGTTTGTCGGATGGGTGCAGGCCCTCACTGGCAATATGCTGTTTACATTGCTGGGCTCTTTTTTCTGAGAGTGACAAGTTTCCTGTTTACAGTTTGTGGTGCTATAAATAGGCCAGCCTGCCTGTCTTCCACCTAGGAACTCCAAAGAGAAAACGGATGTCTGTGGCCACTAGGTGGCAGACCTCAGACTACAGACACAAGGTGCTAGAAGGCACAAGCCTGGGGCACAGACGTGCATAGAGTCTCTAACAAAGCCACTGTTCACAGTTGCTCAGTCCTAAAGCCATGGCTTGGAGGACCACCATGAAACTAGTCTGGGCCTCTGGTAGGGTGAGAGGAGACTGCAGTGTGCTTTAACAGCGGTTGCTTTACCTGAGTCTGAACTAGGCTTTAACTGCAATCCATGGACATTAAATTTGGTGAGCCCCAAATTCCTCACCTAAGACAACGAGACAGTGAGATGAGCTGCCTTTGGTAGGACTGCCCTCTTTTATAAGATACACACAGTAAGAAAGCTCAACCAGTGTTACTGACCCAGGATCTAATGGTTCCCGAGGGGCTGGTTCTGAGCTGCCAATGAAAAGATAAGTAAAGGACTTGGTACACCTGGACAAGCATTTGCCATGAAGAGTGCAGTCTATTAGTCACTGGGCATAGAACAGGTGGCATTGAGGCAGGGGATTCTGAATTCCATAGCCACTCACTTGCCCGCTGTGGGCCTTGTCCTGTCTTCCCTATACCTTCTGAGTTTGTCTTCCTTCTTTCACGAGGATGCCACCCAACCCCTGCTCCTCATTCCTTGAGTCTCAGCCAAGGACATCATGGACAGCTGCGTCACACTCTCAGCCAGCCTAGCTTTCTTTAACCCTGTCTTCTAAACCGCTGACACGGTAACCCAGGTCTAAGCCTCCAGACGCTGATCCCATCATGCCCTGCGGCTCTTCAGACCTCTCGCTACTCTCAGGACAAGCTATACTCCTTCCGGAAGCCAACAGGACCAAATTCCTTGTGTCTGTCCATCCCAGAGCTGCCTCTTTTCCTGCCCTCAGAACTTCTCTAGGGCCACTGAGCAACTGTGTGTCTGTTTCTTTATTGACCAGCCAGTCCCTCTGCTCCTCATAGCTGGCTCTGTCTTTTGCCCCAAGCTTCCACTTGAATGTAAAGCGTCCTCCGGATTATTTCTATGAAGGACTATGCTACAAGCTTCCTGAATCTACAGTGCACCCTCCTCCAAATACTATGTCCCAGAACCCTGCACAGCTCTGCCACCTGCTGGCACACCAGTAAGACTTGGTAAGGATCTGAAAAGGGTACCGGAGTCATATGGACTGCCTTGCCTCCAGTGTCCACTCTTCCTCTTGTCTATGGACAGCATGTTGGCCCCTACAATGTGCTTTGTTTTATTCCTTCTTTGTTCAAAGCCCCAGTGGCTGTCTCTCACAGGCTGAGGTCTGAATTCTCCAGTCTAGTGCCTGAATCCTCCACACCTCCTCCCACCTTTCCGAAAGCAGTTGGAAGTTTATTTCCAAATGTATGTGGATACATACACGTGTGTATATAAATAAAGGTACGTAAACACACCTCTATTTACATATTCTTGAAAATATGTAAATTTATATTGAATATATTTGAAAATGTCTGTGATCCAAGCAAGCCTGCTCCTATTCCCTCCATGTATCTAAGCTCAGCGCCACCATGAGCTCCTGGGGACAGGTTTGGTCCCTCCCCACCCCTGCAGGCCAGTTCTCAGCACCTGTCTGACTCATGGGAGCATCAGATCTCCTGACCCATTGGCCTATTCACACTGTGGTCCTTCCGTCTCCTCAGTAATACCTGAGACTTTTCCTCCCCCCCCCCCCCCCCCTTCACAATCTCTAACTGTCCTCTGAGGGCCAGGGAAAGAAGTTCTGCTGTGTGAGATACAAAGAGATGCAGGGCACTGCCAACCAGGGATGCAAAGAGCCTTAGGACACTTACTCTGGCAAAAGGGATGCTGGGGATTAACTCTTTTTTTGTTGTTTGAAAAACAGAGCCCTGACAATTTCAGAAATAACGGTCACATGCCTAGCCTTAGGAACTCCAAGTAAGGCAAGGACCTTTGCGGTGACTGCAAAGTAGTCTGTCACTGTCCCCTCAGATAGTTCCCGCTGGAGCCGGATCTTCCATGAAGTGTTCTTTTTTGCCCCCTGGGGGAGTTGGTAAAGTCTGCATACCAGGAACAACCATCTCATTTACCTAGGATTGTCCTGGTTTGAGCATTGAATGTTATATCCCAGTATCCTGCCCTGGAGAACTTGTAGCAGCTGATCAGTTAGAAGCAGGCTTGTGGCTCACCATCAGGTCCCCCTGATATCACAGCCTGAGAACATAAATCTTGATTAAAAAAAATATATATAAACTTACTAGGCAAACATATCAGGAAATAGCACAGCATATTAGGAAATGGCCAGTTAATTCATGTTTCTCAAAGCCTCAATTAGCTGAAGCCCCTGAGGTGAGAGCTTGCCTCTGAAGAGCTAAAGAAAAAAAATACTAAAGTAATGTTTATGGAACATAAACTTGGCAAATGTCTGAAGAGTGACCCCTGCAGGAGGAAGATGCCTTCACAAAAGCACCTGTTGAACTATTCTGTTAAATAACATATCTCACATATCTCTCCCCCTCTCCCCCCCCCCCCCCCGGCTGTGGCAATGTGGTGTGTGTGTGTGTTGTGTCTTGTGTGCATATGTTAATATATGTGTGAAAGTACAGGCTACAGGTCAACAGGTGCCTTTCTCAGTCCAGTCCACTTAACTTTTTGAGATAGGGTCTCTCACTGAACCTGGCCTCACTGATTCAGCCAGACTAGAAGGCTGGTGAGATCCAGGGACCTGTCTCTGCCTCCTCAGAGGTAGGATTACACCTCTGTTGGATAGATTTTTATATGGGTGCTGAGGATTCAGAACCTATACTTCTGTGTTAAGAACTTAACCAAATGGGCCATCTCCCCAGACCAGTCATTTATTTCTAAAGAGCTAAGTACACTAAAGGTTGGGAATTCATTACCAGCTGATGGGCAGTCGGGAAGTAAAGAAAATAAAGTAGGATTTAAAATGAAGACACACACACACACACACAGAGAGAGAGAGAGAGATTTGTGTAACATTTTCAGGACTGTAACTTCCATGCTAAGTGTTAATTAGGAGCCATGAAGATGCTGTCAGACAGTCATCGGGGGAACCTCTATAATTACTAAGTCTCCTGAACTGGGACAAATATCAGTAGGAATGATAGATCCAGAGGGCCTGGTGATGTCTCACTTGTTTTTATTTTCATTTGTTACACAGCATATACATACTGTTACATTGTATGCTGTAGCATTACTTTAAAAGTTTCTTAGTATTTTTGGTCAGTAACTCACTCTCAGAGGTAATACTATGTACCTATTGACACTGGGGGTCTGTTATAAAACATGAGTTCTAATAAGGAGATACCTGGTGGCCCTCTGGTGACTCTGTATTGAGTGTTTCAGACTATAAATAATTGCTATCATTGACAATGATTTAGGGATACCAAAGAACCACTTTGTCCTTCCCAAACTCACCTGAACCCTCAAAACTAGATTAAATTCTCCCACATTTTTGCTCAACTCCCTACCATTCCTAAAATGTCTAAGGGTCATGTTTTCTTACAATATTGAACTTAAATATTTTATGTTACATTAAACATCTTATCGATAAAATGTACTACCATTATTTTTCAAATTTTGAAAAAACATAGTTAATGATGCAAATAATTCCCTATTTTTCATTTTGAGAGAAAATCATTAACAGTACTCTCCTTGAAAGAACAGGATTTAGTTGTAAGAGAACATAAACCATCCATAAAGACAAGATATAAATTAGCAGTAGAGAGAGGCACCTCCTGTTTAGAAAGTCCAGATGGAAATGAACAGTGGAATCCTTCCTCTACAGATCAAACAGCTCCTTAATAAGTTGGAGCATCGTGGCTGTTGACTTAATTTAATAGGAAGTTACCAGAAAATGACTATGACCCGACCCATGGCAGTGGCCTCATTTCTTATGTTCATCAGCATTTGGAGGCCTTTCCTTTCATTCTGAAGGGAATTCACCTCTAAAATGGGCTTTGGGCCCTACCTTTCAAAAGAGCCCCATGTTAAGGAAGGGGGGAAAAAAGCCCTGAATAGAATTGAATTGTGGAAATGAAGAGTGTGGTCAAGTCTTTTATCAAAGACAGAATCAAAATACTTCTTTTACCAGGCAATCTGGTAAGTACAGGTTGTCATGGAAACAGGATGTATTCCGATTATAGGAGGAATGACATTGTTCATCTAACTAGGTGTTCATCTCTTCTAAATGGGGAGAAATTGTTGTAGCTGAAATCCATTATATTTCCTTCAAATCTGCATTAAAAACAATCATTTTCTTTCTTTTATATGGGAATACTCAGACACAGAGCCCCTTTCTCATAAAACAGAGAATTAAAATTACTTGCAAAAGAATTGGTGTGTAAATAAAAAGACATAAAATGGAAATGAGTCCTGTAACATAAACTTATCGATGCACTGTGACGGGCCGGGAGAGTGGGAGCCAGGCTGTAGGATAGAAAGCCTCCGTACCCACCGCAGGGCACCCTTTTCTTCAGTAGCATTACCAGCTGGTTTGAATAGAATGATCCATGCCAGGATAGCTGTCTGCAAGTTGAGGTGAGCTGCTAACAGGTTTGATGTTAGCCCTGGATTCCTAGTGGAAGCACAGACGGGAAGGGGACACTCTTCATCAGTAGCTGAGAAACATGGAGTGCAGGCTGTCTGTAAGAGACAGCCTCAAGATCTTTCTGGATCAAACAACCTAGAAAAGCAATCATTCTTTTCCTTTTCCAGGTAGAAAATATTTTTTCCACCTCTCCCACAAAAAAGGAAGAAAAAATTTTCGTGGACTTTTACCCCCCTGGCTATGCTAAGGTCTCAACAAATCCTCTATTTGGGCACTAAGGCCAATAATAAATACAATAAAAATAGGAACAATGGGCTGGAGTGACGGCTCAGCAGTTAAGAGCACTGACTGATCTTCAAGAGGTCCTGAGTTCAATTCCCAGCAACCACACAGTGGCTCACAACCATCTTTAATGGGATCAGATGCCCTCTTCTGGTGTGTCTGAAGACAATGACAGTGTACTCATATACATAAAGTAAATATTGTAAAAAGATAGGAACAGCTCCAACATATATAAAGAATGCTTTAAACTCAACAAGAAAATGAATGACTTGACTAGAAAAAGAATAAAGCAGATCTTGATATCTCACTGAAGACATAGAGGCAGCAAATAGCATACGGAGTCGTGCTCAACATTCTGTAGCACCATGAAATTAAAACAACAGTGACATAACTTACTAAAATGGCTAAACCTCAAACAAATGCTGGCAAGGATATGGAGCAGCAGGGCCTCACATTCATTGCTGGGGACACTAAGTGGCACAACCACTTTGATAGAACCCACTGGCGCCCTAAAAAGCAAGAAGTCCTCATCTCAGAAGACCAAGCAATAGCACCCCAGTTCTTTATTAGTTACAAACACATAGACAAACGTTTACAGCAGCTATACTCGCAGACAAATAGACAAACACAGCAGCTACATACATGACTTCCATCATTCAGGTGAAACCAAGGTGGCCTTTAGCAGTTGAGTTGACAATAGAATAGTACTATTAAAGAGAAGTGTGCCTGTTGTTAAACCATTAAAACATACAGAGGAACCATTAGGTGCACTTCATTAGTTAAGATAAACTAATCTGTAAAGGCCACATACTGTATGAATCCAAACCCACAAGATTCTGGAAAGAAAACTATGGAGACAAAGATGAGTGGGTCAAAGCCTCATGGAAGGGAGAGAGAGAGAGGGACAAGTAGAACATGGGGACTTTTTTGGCAGTGAAAGTATTCTCTATGCTACCATGATGGTGGGCATGTGTCATTACATATCTGCCAAAACAAAGTTAAAACCAAGAGCCAGGCGTACGGTGGTGTGTGCTGCCGCTGCCGTAGCAGTTGTCTCAGAGGATGCACTCTGGTGTAAGACACAGCATCAGGGATGGGGCGGGCAGCATTTCCTGCTCAATTTTGCTGTGAACCTCAAACTATTTTATTAAGTAGAACTGCTAGCTTCATAGTACATGCCAGAAACAGAGGCTGTAGCATCACGAGTTGGATGGAGGCTAGCCTAGTCTGCACCTTTAATGGTGCTGGTGACATGGCACATTGGGTAAGAGAGAGCTTGTCACGCAAGCATGCAGACTTGAGTTTGGAGTCCTATGTAAACTCTGGGGTGATTTGAGAACTTGTTACCCCAGCACTCAGGGGGGCAGACAAGTAGATCCTGGGAGCATGTTGGCTAGGAAGCCTAGCTTTCCCATACCCCTAAAAAAAAAAAAAAATCAATGTTTAGTAAGAGATCCAATCTCAAGGGAATATGACAGGACACTAAATGCCATCTTCCCAAATTCATATGAGTATGCATAGGTGCCAAAACATGGACATGCACATGCATGTAACATTACCTTCCCTGTCTCATACACTAGATTGTAATAGCATTCCCAACAAGTAGCAAACAAGTATGAACTTTCAACCCAACTCCATACTTCCAAGCCTGTCGTCCTAACACTTGTCCACTCCTCCATATGGTCCCATTCCCTGAAAGCATCTCAATGTCTTCTAAGAAATGACGTAAGCATTGTACGTGGTGTATTGTAGACACCCACCCACTGAAAAAACAGTACAACTCGCACACATCAGACTACAAGTTAAAGCAAGTTGGTATGTATCATAAACTCAGTTGAGTCACCTGCTATGGGAGGATTGTTTGCATGTCATGAACCTACAGTTGCAATCTCTATTGGGACTTGATGGTGTGGCTCAGTGTTTGCCTGGCATTGAAAGGGGAATGGGGAAATATATTCAGAGCCCACTTACAGACTTGTATGAAAATTGCATTATATTTTCAGCATGTTAAAAAAATCAATTAATTTTTAAAAATCTCAGTGAAGCCCATGCACAGACAAAGGAAGAAAAAAGGAACACACCAAGACAGAGTATAATCAAGTTGCTCAATACCAGAAAAAAAAGTATGTGGAAAAGAATGAGAACAAAGTTAGAGAATTCTTTTCATAGAAAATAATTTGGGTATGAAGACAGAATTGCAGGACAATGTCTGCAACTTAATGAGAAGATAAAGCAAGACTGTCCATCTAGGACTCCGCGCTAAATAAACACTGCTCAATTACAAAAGCAAGAAAATCTCTATCAGGAAGACAGAGTGAACATGCTTTCCCTATTCCTCCCATCCAGCATACTGACAGTCCCTAACTGCCATCAATAAACCACAAGATGACAGTGAGAAGGGCAGAATGCAGGCACCAGCTGGGTCCTTGACACACAGGGATGAAGCTCCCTGGGTCTTCCTGTGCAACTTACTGCCCACACTTGGAGCTGGAGACACTGACACCCAGAAATGCCCATGATCACACAAAGAGTCTTAAGAAAGGGCTTTCTCTAGACAGAGTACCAGGAAGGGAGGAGCTGGCAAGGGAGGGAGCTCACATACAACAACACCAGCCAAATACAAAGGACACAGCTGTCACTGTGCAGCTATGCAAGCCAGTAACACCAGGAGGGAACTCAGATACTGAAACCCAGAAAGCAATAGCATGAGTTGAACAAAAACCAGAGCGGAGGAAATTGTGGTCTGTACAGTGGTAACGCGCTCGCCTTGCAAGTGTGGGCTCAATTCCCAGAGCCCAGGTAGAAAAAAAAAAAAAAAAAAGAGCAGTGGCCTATGTTTGTGGTCCCAGTAGGGGAGGGGTGAACGGGCAGATATCTGGAATATCACTGCCAACCATGCTAGCAGTGGAGACAGGTAGTCACTGGGACTCTCTGGTCAGCCAGCTTAGCCTACTTGGTGAGTTCCAGCCAGCAAGAGACTCCATGTCAAGAAACCAAGGTGAACAGTAATGACACCCAGATAACTTCCATAGGCCCATACATGCATGCGTGTGTGCACACGGAGACATGGACATACATGCAACACACACAAATTAAAATAATCATGACCCAACAAAATGCTATTTACAAGAGACACTTCAAACACAACAATGTGAATAAACTGAAAGGAAAAGAATGAAGAAAGAGGCCGTGTAAGCAATGAAAGTGGTTAATGTCAGGGAAAGCAGAGCAAAGTTCATGGGCAACACGGAAGCGAACAGCACACCCTGAACCACCTCTGCCAGGTAGACAGCTCATCCTAAATACCTGTGTCCCAAACAACTAGGCTTCAAAGCCTTAAGATACACCAGGCAATGCTTGATGGGCATGAAGACAAACAGGCCACCTACAATTACATTTTGGGGTTTGGGTCTCCCCTCCTGGTAACAGGTAGGAAGAAATGAATGACGAAACCAGCTAATACAACCTAGCTGATATCTGTCTATCTCTCTCCATGTGTGTGTGTGTGTGTGTGTGTGTATCTGACATATCCATATCCATGTCCATGTATTCACAGAATAGACATTATTTCTAACAGCTCACCAAGATAAATTATGCACTAAACAATAGAAAACACCTTAAAATATTTAAAAGAGATCCTTAACAAAAAGTTGCTAAGAAATTTGGGGGCTGGGGAGACAGCACAGTTGGGTGCCTGATGTGCATGCAGTCATAATGGCCAGTGTAATAGCAGGGCCAGTGAAACCGTAGCTCATCCCTACGGCTCATTGGCGACCCAGCCCAGCCAAATTGATGAACTCCAGGTTCACCAAGAGACCCTGTCTCCCCGAGTTGTAGAGAAGAAGGGTTGAGAAAGCCACTGGTTGTCAACTTCCAGCCTTCATGTGCACACATGCATGTGCATCCCCACACATGTCTACACACATCAACATGTAATTCTATCACATATGGGGGAGTTATATTTCCAAATGCTTGAAAATTAAACAGTATTCATATGGAGAAGAATAGTAAAGAAATTAAATATATATATATATATATATATATATATATATATATATCTGAGTTAATGTAAGACAATATCTGCTGAAGAAATGAAATTGCTACTGAGGGGGAATTTACAGCATTAGATGCCTATACTAGAGAAGAGAAAGGCCTCCATCAACAGCATAAAATCCTTACACCAAAGAACTGGGCATGGTGGCTCACACCTGTAATCCTAGCACCCAGGCAGGCAGGGAGATCACTAGAGTAACCACTGGAGTCTCAGGCCCTGCCTCATTAAAATAAAGATGGAAGGAAGGAAGTGAAGGGAGGGGGAAGAGTCAACCCAATGCAGACAAAAGAAAATACAGAAATGAAACCATAAAAGAATAGAAAAAATGAAAAGAATAGAGAAAAATCAATAAAGCTTACTTAAATGTGGCATTCATAGAGAAATTAGATTAAAAGAGAATTAAAAGAAAATCAAAGGAAAAAACAGAAAAAAGAAAGATACCTTGAAGCATACAAAGCTGGACAGGCATCAGGCCCAGAGGATGAGCGATATGAGAGTAGCCACAGCGCCCTCCCCCGGGGAAGGCGAACCTCAGCCGGCAATTGGTATTTAGTGGATCCTTGAGATAAAAACAACCGCGATGTGTGAGTTTCATAATGTACGCAAGAGAAACCTGTGACAGCCATGTTCGGGGGTGCTTGAGAATGCTGGGATGAGTTCTTATCCTGTGAGTGAGGACTCAGCACAGCACTGAAGACCTGCTAAGTTACAGATGTGCACTGTGACCTACAAGAAAATGCTAAAGTCACAATGAAGCCGAGTAAACAAGCCAACCAAGGCTCTAACAGGAAGTAGAAAGAAATAGTGAACTTCAGAAGAGGAGAGGGGGAGAAACGAGCAGGAAGCAAACTGCAGGACGGCGGACTTAAATGTTATGCTAGCGATATTATATGTGAACAGACTATATTCTAACTGCATGTTAGGGACTACTAAACAGGATGACAAGCAAGACTCAAGCAGAAAGCCACCAGTCATTTAAAAAAAGGTAGTTTCCTACTATATAGATGGGAGTCTTTCTCCAGTCTTATTGTAAAATAATTTTATTGCAAGATATACTCAGGATATGATCATAAAAGCAAGCTACAAAGCAAGCCACCAGACAGTGCAACTTCTACTTTTGCCCACAGTTTAAGCCTGAGATATTCTCTCTCTCTCTCTCTCTCTCTCTCTCTCTCTCTCTCTCTCTCTCTCTCTCTCCCTCCCTCCCTCCCCCTCTTCCTCTCTCTCTCCCTCTCTCCCTCCCTTCTTCCCCCTCTTCCTCTCTCTCTCCCTCTCTCCCTCTCTCTTCTTCTCTCTTTCTCTCTCTCTCTCTCCCATGCCCCCTCTCCTGGCCCCCAATAATGTGTGTCTTTAAGTTAATTCTAACAGTCATTTCGTTCTGACAACAGTTCTTCTCATGCAATGCCACATTAAGGAAGCCAGAACAAAGCTGTTTGTTTCCAACACCAGCAATGATGACTAATTGAGAACACAGATGCACCAATGTACAAAGAGGATACAATAGCTTCAAACTCTAGCCCTGACAGCAGCACTCTAGAGTATACAACCAAAATGGTTACAAGTTCAAGCAGAAATATGGAAAGCCAGAATTACAGTTGTGGATTTAACACTCCTCTCACAGTAGACCAGAAAGAACATAAATATCTTAACAAAATGTCAATCACCTTGATCTGATGGACATTTATAGAGCACTGCACTCAATAAAGACACAATACACTCTTGTCAAGTGCATGTGAAGTTTATTTGTTTTAACCAACAGGACACAGCATATTCCAGGCCATAAAACTAGTGTCAATAAATGTAATAGAATTTGAGTCACACGAGTATGTTCTCTGATGGGTGGAATTATCCAAAGGGGAATTAGAAGCATTCTTCAATGAGTGGCTACAAAAACACATACACTGAATTCATGGGATGCTTCGGAAACAAGAGAGGACGCCTATGGCACACAAATCAGAACAACGGCCTCGAGTCAAGGGATCCAGCTCCCACGTTAAACTAGGAAACAAAACTGAACACAAATTAAGGGGAAAGGAAAGTAAGGTCAGAGCAGAAAACAATAAAACAAAACCACCACCAGGGGAGAGGAGAACTCAATGAAACCAATGTGTAATTCTTCAAGGTTTAAAAAATTGATTAAGTTCTAGTTACAGGACTTAGAAAAAACAAAAAGACATAAATTATCGATGCCCGGGTTGAGGCAGGTGACATCAATGCTGTTTTTATAGATACACAGAAGGCAACAAGGGGCTGGGAAGCACGTGTGATTGGGTGCACTTTATGAAAGTCCCTAATAACCACTAAAGACAGTACGTTGGAGAAAAGATATGCTTGTGTTACACTTGTTAACATTTTGTTTGGAAGTTTTGCATTTATATTCATGAGAGTCACTGTGTGAGTACTTCCCTATTAGGTCAGATTTACCCTGAAAGAATAACAGTAACTTGCATGAATATGTAAATAGGTAAATCAACAACATTATTAATAGATGCAAAGAGACATCTGTAAAATCTGACATTTATACCCAAACTTTAAAAAAAATGGAGAAACCCCCAGCCAAGTCAGAGTGAAAGGGAACTTGCTCACATGCAGGCATTTACAAAGACTCATAATTACTTTTATACTTAATTGTGACATGCCAAATGCTTCCTTATTGGTGTGAGAGGGAGACCTGTGTGGTCTGATTTCATCATTTGTTCAAGATAATTTTGGAGCCTATCACCAATGCAATGGCATTATGAAAGAGAACGATAATTCCTACGTCGGAAGAGAAGTTGAAATCATCTTCAGTCGCAAATAATAATAAACCCGATGGGACATCCTCAAAGAGGAATTATCCACTAGAGTGGATAAGTTAGCAAAGTTTCAAAATACGAGAACAGTTTACAAAATTCAATCCCATTTTTTATACTACCTGGAAGGGAAGGTTCTATAAATACTATCTATAATAGTTTTTAAAATATGAGATGCTGATAAATAAATCTGACAAACAATATACATGAGCGAATAAATACAGATCTGTGAAAAAAAAATCCAAGGGTGACCCAAATGTCCTGGTTTCATGTCTGCTGCCACGGTAAGACATGCTGATGGAAGGCCAGTTGTGGGACAAAGGGTTCATTTGGCTCAGAATTCTAAGTCATAGTTCATTACTACAAGGAAGTCCAGGCAAGAACTAAGAGGGTCACATCCACAGTCAAGCAGAGAGAGTGGATGCACCGTCCCTTGCTTTCTGCAGCTCAGCTAGCTAGCTTCCTTTACAATCATACAGTCCAGGGCACAGCCACCATTCAGGGGGTGCCTTCCCACCTCAAGGATCATCAAGAGGACTCCCCACAGCCATGTCCACAAGCTGATTTGATCTAGAAAATTCTGCATCAAGACTCTCATCTCAGGTGACAGTTAAAACTAAACATCCCACCAAGTAAGTGAGAAGCTCTGCTCTGATGAGGAGATGGGGCTCTGAAGACTTTAATTATTCATTGCATAATCCCAATTGAAATCTCAGCAGGCACTTTTTGCAGAAGTTGGTAACTTTATTCTCAAACACTTATTTAGACTCAGAAATAGCCAAATTTTGGAAAAAAAGAATAAAACTAGAAGAACAGTAGTGTCTGTTTTTGAGGTTCATTGTAAAACCACAATAACCAATGCAATGTGGCACTGAGATCCTGAAAGAGATGGCTGGAACAGAGGCGAGAGTCTAGAAATAGACCCACAGATGTATGGACAATTAGTTTTTGTCCAAGATATAAAAGCAACTGAGTAAGCAGTAAGGTTAAGGAAGGGTGCTGGACCAACTGGATTATCTGTATGGGATTGGGGGAGAACCTTTGACTGCACTTCAGACTATTTGTAAAACTTAATTAAGTGTGGAATTTTTTTTAAAGCTGAATGTAAAATCAAAAATAATAAAGCTACTAGAAGAAAATATAGGAGAAAGATCTTTGTGATGTGGTATAGGCAGGAATTCACCAAAACTATAATCCCTTCAATAATCAAAATAAAAAGTGAGACTTGATAAAAATGAAAGTCCCATGCTTTTTAAAGCATTAAAGGGTTTGTACGATGGCACAGTGGGCAAACACATTTGAGGCCAAGTGTGACGATCTAAGTCTGCTCACCAAGAAGCACATGGTGGAAGGTTAGAAACAATTGCAAGTTGTCTTCTGACCTCCACACATGGCACAGGCGGCCCGAGTGGCATGTGCAGCACATATACACACATGAATGAAATTTGTCAAAAACACAACAAGGAACAAAAGACTCATGCAATGAGAAAATATGTGTACTATTTTTTTTTTAAAAAAATATGAAGTGTTTATTAGGAAAAAACACTCCTAAGATTATTAAGTCATTCTTTTGCATACTTAGTTCTAGGCCAGGAGTATCCAGTGACTGTACAGGAAAAGAACACCATGACAGTACCAATTGGGTTTTGCTTACCAAAAAGGAACTTAAAGCAGTTCCATTTCAAGCCACAAATCTATGATATAAGTAACATTTAAAGCCATGGTGGTCCTCAAGAGTGCCAACTTTCAACATCAATAACGAATACATGGCCTACTGAAAAATATGAGCAAAAAAATAGATACATTCATCAGTAAAGGATATATAGAGATAGCAGATAAGCATCTGAATAATTGCCTGTATTAGTTATTTCCAGCCTAGTAGATCTCTGTCAGCTGTGCTGTCAGGTACAAAAGCAAAACACACCATTTCCAGATGTCTAAAATCTATGCTGACCTCCAAAGCATCTTTCTCAGGACCCTCCTGCCATATACAGAGCACATGAATATGGAGCTCATGGGAAAAAGGAAGATGTGAGCTATGCTGTATGGAGCGCTGACACACAGTAGGGGAACAGAATGCTATGGAAGGAATGAGGCAGCGGCCAAGCAGAAAGCAGTATACACTAGGTAAGGGTACGAGAAGCCATTTTCTGAGTTGTTAAGGTTGTCTAAGAGACTCCCAAAACACATACCTCAGACACAGTGTCCAGAGGACCCAAGGTAGATCTAACCCAAAGCCTCCTCCCTGAGTATTAGCTCTCATGATACAGGAGGCACCATGCAAGTTTCCAAAGGAGGGAAACAACCAATAGTCCTACCCACCTATGACACCTATCAATCACAATAATAACCAGCATAACAACGGAGCTGCATATAACAGCGTAACAAACATAGGCTGCAACAGTGGCACACATACCTCGGCAGCAACCAACAGCTCTCTAATTAGACTCAAGACTTACTCGACAAGTGGGAAATAATGTCTAGTACTGGAAACCTGGCCAATTAATTTGTTGTTGGAGAAGTCATGGATCACGAAGGAGAATCTACAACCATCACTTTACTAAACCAATATAATCTCTAACTACATTCTAAATATTTATCCTTATGCTTACAGATAAGTATAGTTCTTACCCCTGCTCATCAGGGAAGCTTCTCTGTGTAATTGATGAAGACCATTATAGAAAACTACAACCAATCAAAACGCATAGTTGTGGAGCCCAGTCCCAACTGATACATCTATAACAGAACCCTTGCACCTAAGACTCATGGACCATTGTGAAAAATGCAGGCAGAAAGGTCATCAGAGGTAGAGGATCAGGAAGTCTGTTGTAAGATTGTGTCCCAGAAATGCAAGAGAAAATACAGCCATGAAGTCTCACCAATATGGCTGCCTAACCATGACCTGAAGAAGAACAACACCAATAGATATGTATGAAGGAGAGCTCAGAAGGCCTCAACTCTGAAATGGTCAGCCCCCAAAACGTGTTTGTAACATTATACAGTCTGAGCAGATTTTATATGTATTAAGTATATATACAAATATGTATTAACAATTAAAGAAAAAGATGACATAAATTTGAAAGAGAACAAGGTGAGTGAGTTCATGGGAGGGTTTAGAGAGAGAAAGAGAAGGGAGAAATGACATAATTACATTATAATCTCAATAACATTTTAAAGAAAGGTTCTTCCTCATGCTGAGGCATGACTTTAAGTCACTTGAATATTCAATGCATTAAACAAGTATCAACAGTGAAAATTTGATGGCAACAACACATCCCTGTTGGCCTCTCATGATCCTTCTTAATACTGGAAGTACCTTTCCATTGTAGTGTACCTTCTAGAAAAGCTCTCATCTGCTCAGATGCAAGAGAATGTTTTGAATATACTGCCTAATGCCTCTAAAAACACTGCACAAAACTGCACACAAGAGACCTTGAATCTTTCAGGTGATTTAAGAAATGTGTAGAACACCGTGTTGGTTTTTTTTTTTTTCTCCCTTCCCAACTTTGTAATAGAAGGTTTGGCCCATTTAACACATTGTGCTGGTGGTTTTCCTACAATTACATGTCAGTAATTAATATTTGGGGCTGGAGGGATGTCTCAGTGGCTAAGAGTGTATATTGTTCTTGCAGGAGACTGAGGTTCAGTTCTCAGCGCCTGTATCTGGCAGCTCACAACTGTCCATATATCCAGTCCCAGGAGTTCCAGAGCATCTGACCTCTGAGGGCATCACATAGTAGTAATACTCATCCCCCATCTTTATGTGGAATTAGACTATTCACCTTACACTGTCACTTCATTCTGTCTGAGCTTAGACTATGTAATTACCATTCTGAGAAGTTGGGTGTTTTATAGAAGTATCTAGACGATGCACACAACACATCTAGTGCATCTCTGCATATAAACAAATGGCAGCTAAGTATGTGGATGATAGAAGGGTACTGACTAGAACCCTCTATATGTCCTCCCAAGCTCACATCAGCATCATCTCACCACAAATACTGAAGCCCATTCAAGAGGCAAGCCTGTACTATCCAGAAAACAAGTGTGACATCTGTGGCCATTCCCAGGACAGTGCAAGAAGTCAGACCCTCCAGGCTGACATTCACTGGGAAAACCATGAGCAGAAGTTTATATCACTCTGGACAACTATCCATCCTTTAATAAGGTCATGGTGTAGTGATGGCTTCACATTAACACAATTTGGGTTTTATTTTGCGTTGTTGGCAATTCTGTTCTCTTGGCCATTGTACAACTGTTCCCATTACCTAATTTCAGGAGATTTTTATTACTCTTTGAACAAATGCTATAGTCATTCCCAGCCCTGCTTCATTCTTCACCCCATCCTCCCGCAACCAACTTTCTGTCTCTATGAATTTGTAGAGAACAAGGCTTATGCACTAGTGACATGAAACCAGTGATCGCTGTATGTGGTTATGTGTCCTTACCTGACTGGTGCCTTGACTAACTGTAGCTTGACACATTTATATATTCTCTACCCCCAACTCAAATCCAAGGCACCTTGTCACACAGTATGCCTTCAATACTTGCATGACAAACATGTAAGTATATCCATATGGATTCATGGTTAAGTCCATAAAATCAAGGGGACTATAACCGCTTCTTATAAACCTAACTTCTGACTCTGTTGCTGTTTTGCCCTGCTGGTGGGTTATGCAGTTTCAGGTTTTAGGGCAGTTCCTTGATTCTTTAAGAGTGCCATAAATCTGAGCCATTCAAGCTAGTGTATGCAAGCAAGCATGGAAGCTGGTACTTAATCAGCTGGGATCAAACTGTTCTTGTCTTTAGTCACTGTTCTTTCCTGGACTGAGGTATGAGCATCCTGGCTGAGGCATCTGTCCATAGTTATCATCTTCGGCGGTCACTAATCACATGCTACCCGTGTACATGCCTTGTGTTTTGCTTTCTATTAGTAGGTCTCACCCAACTGACTCTTCTTCACAGCAGGCCTTTGAGATTCAGAGGTCTGGAGGCTCGGAGTAAACAGAACTTTCCCAGAGGTACATAGATAATGACTGATTTGAGTATGATCCAAGGGATGTCTAATTCCAATGCCTATTTGTGTTCTTGAAGTTAGAGCTGACTGCCACAGAACAGTCCAATGCTATGCTCTAATAAACCAACATCCAATGGGCCCAGACTCTGGCTCGCTGCTTTTCAGAGCCAGGATGGGGCTGTCAACACAATATTCTTCAAGACAGAAACCTGAGGCAGTGGTCAAGATGGCTTCCATGACGATAGACCTCATAGCCACAGTTGCATGTGTCAAAATGTGCCAATTCGTCTCTATGGACAAGCTGGTTTATATTACCAGTCACACTATGTGCATCAAAGAGGTAACATTACTGATGGGAGAGGGGGTTGTTCAACTCTTCTATCTATGCGCAAAAAAGATACTTATAAATGGAAATGTTTATTGGAGAAAAAAAATCTCATTTGCCTTTAACAAGAGACATTCAATTTGGTGCCTAAGAAAATATGTGAAAGTCTTGTCTGAAGTAAAAAGGAAACAAGTTGATCCTGGCCAATAAAATGTTAACAGCTTTTCTTTAAGTATTAATCTATTTTAATCTATTGAACAAATGCTGAGGATGAGAGCTGTAGACACGTGAGCATTGCCACGGTCATGAGTTACATGGCCTACCGCAGCTGAGCGTGTTTAATTCTGGGCAAATGACTAAACCAACCCTCAGATCCCAAAGAGAAATGCATCAGACTAGATAGCAGTCTCTCTGTCTGTCTGTCTGTCTGTCTATCATCTATCCATCCATCCATCTATCTGCCTGTCTCTCACAAGGGAACCATGGACTCATTTTCTTCCCCTTTTCTGAAGGTTAGCTCCCTTCCTTTGGGAAACAGACACACTTAAACTCCATTTTTTCCCCCTCACATACAAACTAAGAACCCGGAGACCCTAGAAAACATTTTGTATATGTTAACATTCTAGTATTTTGAGAGGTTAAATGATTTGCTGGGAGATTTCTATTCATAACAGCAAATGCTATCAATATTCCAACTCAGTGGGGAAGGTTCTGAACTGAAATGAGAGGACCTGGGGCCCACTCAGCCATGAACGGGTCAGTAAAACCTGAGTGTGGGACTGGATATTTTGAAAAGTCCTTCTCCCTTTGAAGGGGCTGAGCACCTGCTGCTCAAGAGGCAGAGTAGGGGCTGGAGAGATGGCTCAGTAAAGTACTTGCCTTGCAGAAGGACCTGAGTTTGATCCCTAGAACTCATGTTAAAATAGCCAGGTAAGTTTGCTTGTAACTTCAGTGCTAGGGAAGAGGAGACAGATCAATCTCTGGGGCTAGCTCACCAGTCAGACCAGGCTATTTAGCAAGCTCCACATCAGCAGAAGAGTGGGAAATCCTGTCTCAAAAACAAAAGGGTGGATGGAACCTGAGGATGCATACTTTAGGTTGTCTTCTGCACCTACCCCCATGAACATGCACACTCTATATATTCACACTGCTTTATCTACAAAGTAGAAATTGTAACCATACCACACATGGCCAAGGCAATGACATTAAATAACCACTTTGTTGTTTAATACAGTGTTTGGCATCTGGGTGCTCAGTATACAGAAGCTGCCTGTAGCAACAACATAAAGAATCTGGTGATAGTGTCTTCATGGACTGTAAGGAATTTCCTTCTCTGAGCAAGTACGGCCCACATGGTGGCAAAATCTCATTGTCTAGGGTTACGCATCTGGTTTTAAACAAAGAAAAAGATCCCTTTCCTACTCTCTCACTGAGAGTGGGAGTCCGTCACATTGTGCTTTAGTGTGGGACTTCTAGAAAGCTACTCGAAGGGGGGCCAACCTACACGACAGGAACACTTCCACTCTTTCCCTCTCTCTGTCGGGGGCGTCTGCAGCCCATCATGATCACAAGGGTAGGGAGTACTTCCACAGACCTGGTCTGTGGGCCAATAACCAACACCAGCAACCTCTCACCTCCATGATGGGAACACAATTCCTAACTCGTGCACCCTCCCAAACACACAGCTCTTTTGCTGTCACATATATATAGGACATATATAGGACTGCCCAGTCACGGAGGACCAAGAAAGGCATCCCCTTCAGATTTTTGCAAAAATGTCCAAACGGTCTTCCAAGGCCTTGCTACTTAAAGTAGGGCCAACAGCCAATAATGGTGTCACTATCTAGGCCCATTCTGGACCTAGTGAGTCAGAACTGTGTTTTAAAGGGACCCCCAGTGATTTCCAAATGCAAAGTCTTAGGCTCTGTACTAACTTCCAGGTTCTGCTCTCCTGGGCGTTGGCTTGCTATGTTGCCCAGATTGGCTTCCAATTTGCTACCCCCTTGACTCAGTTTTCAGGGTGCTAAGACCACAGGTGCATGCACCACAAGGATGTTGTTATTCTTCTTAAACCCTGATGCCAATATAACCCTGCTTGTCACAGTTTTCCTCATGCCTCTCTCCTTCTCCAGCACCTGTCACAGGCTAAGTTTTGACTCAACTCAGCCTGGCCCTTCAGGCTCTCTATGGTAGTGATCCTAGGAATGCCCACCAAGATGCCCATTACGCATGTAGAATTTTTAATGGGCATATCTGAAAAACAACACAGTCTTTAATTTTGGTTCCCACGTTAAGCAATGAGGATAGTGATATAAACACACACACACACTATCACACTATTTAGGGACTAGTCAGATGGACAGGATTTTAAGAAGAAATTAAAACAGATGATGGGAAACTGTTCAGTACTAGGAAGCAAATGAGAGGCCAGTGACAGAAAGGTAGACAGGCTGCTCCAAAAACCTTAAGAGTAAGGGCTCGTTTGAGAAGCCGATACAGATAGTGGGCCCAGCAGGAGACAGGGTGTTTAAGGGCCAAAACATGGGACTGGCCATTTCAGACTAACCCAGGAAATAGGTATCCCAGGAAAGACATACATCGTTTAAGGAAAATGCCTGATTTCTTTCTGGGATATATTTATTTGGTTCTACTTAAGAGTGAGAGAGCAAGCACGCCTGAGGGTCCCTGAAAGTCCAGCCTTGGAAATAGGACGAAGTAAAACTGAGATCCCAGCTGGGCTACTTCCTGGCTCTGGACTCCCTTGCCCTCTAAACCTAGGCTTCCTGGGGTAACTGGTAGGCTTTCGAATAGAAGCAACTTTGCAGTTGTCTCTAGGGGTAGAGGTGAAGGGGGTGTCTCGTCCACCTCCCCCCCCCCCGCCCCCGCGTGCTGCCACCCACATCAGGCTTCACCTGGGTATCTGTGTTCTGTGATCACCCCGCTATGTTGCTGCCCATCATTACCAGCTTTCAAACGGAAGGTTCATCCCAGACATCCCTGCCTCCTCTTCCCCGAGGCCTCCCAGACCGTGCCACCCCACCGTGTCCCCAGCTCCCGGCCACAGTGACCCCAGCGCTGGCGCTTGACGCCGCCGCCGCCGGACCCCCGTTTACCTGGGGCCAAACGCGACTTGTCGCCACCTCGCGTCCTGGGCCCTGCCTCCCCTCCCGGCTGTCGCAACGGCGCCCCCAGCCCAGCCAGGCCCGGTGCGGCGCGGGATGCCTCGGCGGGACTGGCGGCGGCGGCCACGCTGCGCGCTCCGGCGGAGGGGAGGGGGCTCGGCGGCGGCGGCGGCGGCGGCGGCGGCGTTGAAGGCGAAGGCGGTGGCGAAGGCGGCGGCAGCGGCAGCGGCGGGCCCGGCGGGGGGCAGAGCCAAGAGGCGCGGCGGCGGAGGAGGACCGGGAGGAGGACGCGGAGCATGCGGGGGGCTGCGGGCCTGCCCGCAGTGATGCCCGGCGCGCCCAGGGCGCAGGGAGTGGCCGTCGCCTCCCGCGCGCACCGCGACTGAGATGGCGGCGGCGCGGCCGAGGCGCGTGGAGCCCCCGGGGCAGGGCCGGCCGGGTGCGGGCTGACAACCCCGCGGGCCCGGAGAGCTAGCGTGGAGCAGCGTAGGCTCGGGGCGGCCTACGGCGAGCGGAGAGGGCCGGCGGGGAGGAGCACGGCCGCGATGGCGAACGCTAGTGAGCCGGGCGGCGGCGGCAGCGGCGGCGGCGGCGGGGCCGAGGCTGCCGCGCTGGGCCTCAGGCTGGCCACGCTCAGCCTGCTGCTGTGCGTGAGCCTGGCGGGTAACGTGCTGTTCGCGCTGCTCATCGTGCGGGAGCGCAGCCTGCACCGCGCGCCGTACTACCTGCTGCTCGACCTGTGCCTGGCCGACGGGCTGCGCGCGCTCGCCTGCCTCCCGGCCGTCATGCTGGCGGCGCGGCGAGCGGCGGCCGCGGCGGGGACGCCTCCCGGCGCGCTGGGCTGCAAGCTGCTGGCCTTCCTGGCCGCGCTCTTCTGCTTCCACGCGGCCTTCCTGCTGTTGGGTGTGGGCGTCACCCGCTACCTGGCCATCGCGCACCACCGCTTCTACGCCGAGCGCCTGGCCGGCTGGCCGTGCGCCGCGATGCTGGTGTGCGCCGCCTGGGCGCTGGCTTTGGCCGCGGCCTTCCCGCCGGTGCTGGACGGCGGTGGTGCGGACGACGAGGACGCGCCGTGCGCCCTGGAGCAGCGGCCCGACGGCGCCCCGGGTGCGTTAGGCTTCCTGCTGCTCCTGGCCGCGGTGGTGGGCGCCACGCACCTCGTCTACCTCCGCCTGCTCTTCTTCATCCACGATCGCCGCAAGATGCGGCCCGCGCGCCTGGTGCCCGCCGTCAGCCACGACTGGACCTTCCACGGCCCCGGCGCCACCGGTCAGGCGGCCGCCAACTGGACGGCGGGTTTCGGCCGCGGACCCACGCCACCTGCGCTCGTGGGCATCAGGCCTGCAGGCCCGGGCCGCGGCGCCCGGCGCCTCCTGGTGCTGGAGGAGTTCAAGACGGAGAAGAGGCTGTGCAAGATGTTCTACGCCATCACGCTGCTCTTCCTGCTCCTCTGGGGGCCCTATGTGGTGGCCAGTTACCTGCGCGTCCTGGTGCGGCCCGGCGCTGTCCCGCAGGCCTACCTGACAGCCTCGGTGTGGCTGACTTTCGCGCAGGCCGGCATCAACCCCGTGGTGTGTTTCCTCTTCAACCGGGAGCTGAGGGACTGTTTCAGAGCCCAGTTTCCCTGCTGCCAGAGCCCCCAGGCCACGCAGGCCACCCTCCCCTGCGACCTGAAAGGCATTGGTTTGTGAAGCGCGCTCTGCCACCCAGGCTTCCTCTGGCTTCGATTGTGACCGCGCACCTTTCCCTTCTGTCCCGTGTCTGGTTTTTCTCCGCTGCCTTCACAAGACTCTCAAAGTGGACACGCACTTGGATTGTCTAGACCCCTGTTCTGGGGGCGGGGGAGGGGATGCCGAGGTTCAGTTCTGTCCCCCTATTTAATTATACTTTCTTCCTGACAGTAGGCCCTGCAGTCTTTTTGTACTGGTACCGACTTCTTTTCTTCCACGTGTGATTTTTTTTTTTTTAAATAAAGGCTACACTGGTTTTATTCATGCAAAGTTTCCTAGAGACCATGGCCAGTTTTCTACAGAGGCTATTTTTGACAACCTCAAGTGGCATTACCTTTGCGTTGCAGTGAAGGAGAGCGAGCTAGGGGATCTTCCGTTGGAGATGGAAGAGAGGGATGACGTTGTCTAAAGTCCCCTCAGAACTGCAGGCCACAGGGCCAGGTGAGCTGTGTGCCTTGTTTGGGGGTGTGGGGAACTTCTCCCAGCGGTGACACTGAACTTTAAGAGAAAATGCGAGTGGGTAGGAGGAGGGCAGTCTCTTTTGAGTCACATAAGGAGCAAGGTTTGGGGCCCTGTGTAAAGTTACTTTAAAAACAATGCCTCGGCAACAGCTGCTCTGTAGATCAATCTTGAATGGAAACTTTCTGTGAGACTGTGACTTTTAAACAGTAAAAAGTGTTTTGGATAGTAATGTGGAGAAAAAAAACAGTATTGCATGTGTTTGTACCGATTGTGATTTGCAGATGGGGTGGGTTCTGGAGGGCAGAAATCTACAGGTTTGTTTGGGTTAGGGGTTTGGGGGTTTCCCCCTTCAATAAAAAGTTAAAATACTTTTGTGGAAATGGCTTGTGCTTTGATAAGCCCAGTTTTACTCTGTATTATGAAGCTAATTTTCACTCTGAAGACTTGTCTGTGGTTAAAAAGATGTGGGATATAATGGTGCCTCTCCCAGGAGACAAAACATTTTCCTGCGGTGTTTGCTAAGTTAGGTGGTGCTGTTCTACTCATGGCTGTTTTAAATGATTAATAAGAACTATAATTTAAAATACTATCTCTTTGTTAGACATTGTCATTTGAAACTGAAGGACTACATTGCAAGTACTGTATAATACTTTTTGCTTAAACTGCTATGTTTTTATTAATGTAACTTGCGTTTTGAAGATTTCTATCTGTACTTCTCTTTGCATTACACAAATATACCAGTATTTTCATTCTGGAGTGGCTGTTTTGTTTTTGAGGCCAAGTCTCTTAGGTCTGTTGCTAAGTAACACACACTGTCTGTTAGTGTCCACTGTCCCATTTCAGGTGTTTGGTTTGGATATTAGCGTCTCTGAGAATTGGGAGAGCTTGTGAGTGAGGGTGGGGGTTAGTCACGGAGGCCAGAAGTTGAGCTCTGTAGCTCTTCCTTACCATGTTATTTTTTTTATTTTTATTTTTATTTATTTATTTATTTATTTATTTATTTTGGTTTTTCGAGACAGGGTTTCTCTGTGTAGTCCTGGCTGTCCTGGAGCTCACTCTGTAGACCAGGTTGGCCTCGAAATCAGAAATCCACCTGCCTCTGCCTCCCAAGTGCTGGGATTAAAGGCGTGCGCCACCACCGCCCAGCTACCATGTTATTTTTTAAGACAGGGTCTCAGTCAGCCAGAAGCTTGCCAGTTGGCTGGAGTAGGGGGCTAGTCAGCCCAAGGACCTTCCTAAGCATGGGAAATTGCAGGCGCCTCCAGATTTTTACTTTTTCTGTGAGTGCCAGGGATCTGAGCTTAGCCTCTGGTGCTTTGAAGCAAGCAGGTTATCACTGAGCCATCTCCCCAGCTCCAGCATTTCAAGTTTGAAGTACAAGATAAAAATGGCCAAATCTTTCTCTTTAAATGAAAGAAACAATGAACACACATACCATTTTAAACGGTTTTAAAAAACCAAAAGCAATGGGCTAGAGATGTAGCCCAGGAGGAGAACATTTGCCTAGAACCTGAGAGGCCTTGGGTTTGATTCCTAGAGTCACAAGGGGGGAAAAAAAAAACCCCTCTGATTTAAAAGAAAAAAATCAATTTGACAAACTATTCATAATGGATGTAGTAAATATATGGTTTATTTTGAGCATAACATTAACTATTAAACATTATGTCCAAGAGAGATGAACAATAGGGCGTGTGGCCAATCTGTCTCCACTAAATAGCATTATTTTGTTCTGCTTGTGAAAGCTGAAGATACCAGTCCATTTGGAAGGCTCCTGTTCTCCCTGTGACCTCAGTTCAGGTAGAGTTCCACCCCTGGGTTTTCAAGGGCCATTCATCAGAAATCTTAAGTGAAGTCAAAGGCAGAGGGGGCAGGGGAAATTAATCCTCCTCTCTCACACACCTGTCCAAGTGACTCAAGTGCAAGTCACAGAGGTCCCCAAGGACATGATTTATTCAGAATATTTAGCACCCGGCCTGCCACAGGAACCCACCCATCCCAGGACATCCCTGAACTATCTCAGCCTTGGGCAGCAGCTAAAAGACTATATCAGAGACATCTCACTTGTTGATGCTGGGACTCCTGAGTTCCTGGGGTATTTTCAGAGGGATTAGATGGCTGGGCTTACACAGCCTAGTGGTTCCTATTGGGATGTGCTGAGTCGGGATCCCTTCTCCACTGAGAAGTCACCTACATCCCTCATTTGGCTCAAGACATGATGTGGTTTCAACATACTGGATGCAAACTTGCTTATAGAGGAAGGCATAGTTTCCACTGAGGATGCAAGTCAGAGCAGCAAGCATCAAGGACTGTGCAGCTGTGTCCCGGATGCTCAGCTCATTGTAGCAGAGCAGGTACAGTGCGCTCAAAGAAGACAGGAACTGAGTAAGATGGCTCATTTGCTAACCTGGAACGTTAATTCAGCACACCCCCCTCCCCAGGGTGAGATGAACGAGTTGTCCCCATGCTCAAAGCAATAGGAAAAAAAAAAAAAGCTATGCATAGAAATCTCTATTTGCATGTGCTGGCGTTGATTTATTGACTTTAAAATAAGCAGTTTCTGGTCTTTGTTACCTTCTGTTTAGTAGCTTTGCCCCAAGAGCAGTGCTGTGTAAATTGAAACCCGACTTTCCCTTTTAAAAATGGGAGCACGTAACAAATCGGCAGCCACAATGACAGGCTTTGGATCCACCTTGCAGTCTTACCAGAACCTGTCGGCTTTGTCAAATTCGTTTCCGTTCATTCTATGTGCAGGTTCATGTGTGAGTGCATGTTTGTGTGGCACACACAAGTCCATGCCATGGTGTACAAGTGGAAGACAGAGGGTAGCCTGAAGAAGTTGGTTTTCTCCACCATGTGAGATCAAATAGCTTATCAGGCTTGGTGAGCAGCAAGCCGCTCCATTTCACTAGCTCACACACGTCTTCCCCTTTCTTTTTTTATTGTCTCTCTCCCCCACCTCCCCCTTTTCTTTTCTTTCTTTCTTTTTTTTTTTTTTTTTTTTTTTTTTTTTTTTTTTTTTTTTTTTTTTTTTTTTTTGGCGGGAGAGGTGGTGGTTTGAGTCAGGGTTTCTGTGTGTGGCCCTGGAACTCTTTTGGACGCCAAGCTGTCTTTGAACTCGGAGATCTGCCTGCCTCTGTCTCCTGAAGGCTGGGATTAATGGCTTGTGTCACCACCACCCGGATCTTCAGATCCTTTTAAAGAAATACATTATTTCATCCCATTCTTTGGTTGGGCAACGGCTCCCCATCTTTCAGATGCCCTGCCCTTTAGGAGAGGCAAGATTCTAGGTCTCATTTGGGGCTTATTGTTTGCTTGGTTTTGGTGGTGGTGGTAGTGGTTTTAATTTCTTCAGCTGAAATAGCAAAAGAGATGTTTGGCCCTGGAAAGAACCAGTCCCCAAGTGCCACAGGTCTGGAGCATCAGATCAACAAGGACTGTCTGTGTTATAAGCCAAGGCGTTCTCTCAGAGGCGATCTTCCTGATCAGATACTGACAGTCTCAATCCATTCAGACAATTACGGGTGTGGCGTGCAGTCCACCATCTCTACCATGGCAGTCTCTGGCAATCCTTTTTCTCTGCTCCTGAAGCCTCCATAGGGTAGGTGCACAAGCCAACTTCCTTGTTCCTCTGCATCTTTGTGTCTGCCTCTATGTCATTCTCATGGCCCTCAAGTTCCAAGGAAGATGGGACCAAGGCAGAGAGCTCAGTTTAACTTTCAAGTGGGACACAGAGTTGGTGAGATGTACCACGTATCTTCCCAAGAGCCCTCAGGACTGCCTGGACATCGTCTTTGTTGTCCTAGGAGGGCATTCATGGGCCCTGCTGTTTGGCTCACCTCTGGGTCTCCTTGTATGTCCACATTGTCTTCTTGAATTGCCTGTGAGCATACCCTCCATGCTCCCCACACCTCCCTAACTTATATCTAGCAGGTCAGTGTCTAAAGTGCCACTAGCACAAGGAGACTGTACAAACAACAGTGTCCCCAGAACCTGGACACTGGTTCTGTGTTGCACCCAAACTGAAGACTTAAAAAAAAAAAACTCTCCTTGGCCAGCTACAATGTCCTACACTCTGATCCCTCCAGGAAGGCCATGTGCATCAGCTCATGGGACACCTGGTATCTCCTGTTCCCTCTCCGGGTCTCTCCTCTGCCCCTCTCTTGTCCTCCAGGTCATTGGCAGTGTCACATACATTATGATTTGTTCTTATATCCAAAATTCTTACTGCCCCGATGCTTCTGAACTTCATTTAATCTTTCAGACCCAAAGAGTGGTTAGACACAAAGGGTCAATGCCTGCCCTCCACACAGTGATGGGCTTTATCCCAGTGCACGCTGTGGGAGAGATCAAGGTATCACTGTAGTCATGAGATTTATTGCTTGGGGCAGTCCAGTACTGACTTACTGTCTCTGGTGCCTTAAACTGTCAGAACGCTGAGGTAGCTGGCTCAAAATATTCTGTCAAGTATCTGGGAGATACTTCACCCCTGTGGGGAGCCAAGACCACTGACCTTCAGGGCCCTCTCTGTGGGGGTTAAGGGAGATAATGGGGAGCCATTCTCACCCACCGTCAGCTGGTCCTGTATCAGCGCACTTGCTGTACCTCTAAGCTACTCCAGGAGGAAAGAAAAGTAAAAACAAGATTTAGCTGAATTCAAGAGATTCTTTCTCCTTCTCCTCCACTTTGGGCAAAACGTTCAAGGTTGAACCCAGCTGGTAGAAAGTCCTACTCCCCACTTTTACTCACTTCGTTCCCTTTGGGGTGCTCTTGGGTGACGATGTGATGCTTGGAGCCACAGCAGCCTAGCTGCCTTAAGACCTCGAGGATAGGCACTGTGATTGCGGTGAAAGCCACAGATAGGATGCACAGGTACCTACCTGCCTTACCGCTCCTTGAACTCTGCCTTCTCAACCTCCCTAATGCCACAAACTTTTAACACCTCATGCCATGGTGACCCCTGACCATAAAAATTATTTTCTTGCTACTTTGTAACTGTAATTTTGTTACTGTCCTGAATCCTAGTGTGAATATCAGATGTGCAGAATATTTGATATGCGATCTCCTGAAGGATTTGTGACCCACAGGTTGGGAATGGCTGCTCTAGACTCTTAACTTTGAAGTTAAAAAACAACCTTGGTTGGAATCATTGCAAGGATCCCTAGAGTTCACTGTCCAGCAAGGGTAACCCCAGGGTACTAGGAGATCCTGCCTCAAAACAAACAAAGGAAATGGGTAGAACACTTGCTGAGCAAGTCAGAAGAAGAGAAGAGCAGAGTCCAGATCTATTCAAATACACCATGCAAGTAGTACAGGGCAGGCATGGTGGCCAGACAGTAATCCCAGAACACAAAAGGTAGAGACAGGATCCTGCGGCAAGCTGGCTGCCTAAACTAGCTCAAATGCTGAACTCTAGGTTCAAGTGAAAGGCCCTAACTCAATGTATATGGTGGAGAGCAACTGAGGAACTCATCTGACATCCAAGTCGGGCCTCTGCACATGCGTACCCATGCACACCCACACACATACAAACGCGCATACACACAGATGGATACCACACAGTAAAATTTAAAAAATTAAGTAGGTGGTGTCTGAGACTCAACACCATAGGTTGTCCTCTGAGCTCCACATGCATCCTCACACATAGGCACACTTGGACATCCAGTACCGGTGCGCACATGTGCGTGCACACATACACACACACACACACACACACACACACAAAGATGGATTGTCACACTTTCTACCTATCAGATTGTCCTATCTGCTATCTTCACACCAGAAAAATAGAGTGTTTTTTTAGTTTGCTTGGTTTTTTGTTTTGCTTTGTTTATTTATTTATTTATTTACTTATTTATATTTATTTATTTATTTTTGACATGGTCTCAAGATGTAGCCTTGGCTGGCCTGGAACTCACTATGTTGATCAAAATGGCCTTGAACTTACAGACATCTGCCTCTGCCCCTCAACTATTGTTATTAAAGGCATGCACCACTACACCTAACTTGAAATAGACTTCTTATTTTTTATTATTACAAGATAGGTTCTATATTTTATATTGTAAACTTTTTGACCAATGGATGTGTGAATTCTAAAGGTTATTCTTATGGTTTGGATGTGAAATGTCCTGTCCCACTCTCCCCTTTGCTCAGGCTCATGTGTTTGAATATTTCGCCCCTCAGCTAGCAGATCTATTTTGGGAGGCTGTGAAACCATTGGAAAATAGGACCTGGCTGATGTAGGTCACAGGGGCACACCTTGGGGGTCACAGCTATTATTATTATTATTATTATTATTATTATGTTATTTCCTGTCCTTTGCCTTCTGATCACTCTTTGTGAAAGGCTGCAGTTATGATACCCACCATCACAAACTCCACCCACTTTCCAGCCACCATGCCTTGGTGAATTATAGTCACCTGGCATCCACAGGGCCTCCATCATCTACCATGGTGACTTATATTCCCTGAACTATGAGCCAGAATAAATCCTTCTTCCCTGAAGTTGCTCCTGTCGGGTATCTTCACAGAGAATAGGAAAGTAAGGTCCACAGTCATATATCTAATTACAGGAATCTGGGAAATGACATATAAATCCACCCAACCAACACATACGGAAAACCAGCAAGAAGCCAGTCCTGTGTTGGCCAGTGCTGGACACAGAGGCCAGTGAGGTGCAGTTTTCTTGGTTACTAGTTAATTAACTGGGGAAACTTGGCAAAAGGCACTCAGAGTCATAAAGCAAGGCAGAACCAGAGAGATGCCAAGAGGGGTCCACATATTAGGTTGGGATAGCACAGAGGCCAAACTTCATTCCAGCTTGTCTGGAAAGGCTGACTAGCATCCAGCTCTGGTTTCCCAGTTGATGAGAAAGGGCGGGACTAGAGCAATGAAACCAAAATGTCCTGGGCTCTACCCTCCTCTCCTCCCGGGCTACACATCTCCCTCTGTCTCCCTCAGCTCTCCCTTCACCCTGGAATCCATTTAAAAAATTTATTTCTCTCAGTAAAATAAAATCACAGAACTCTCCCTTCAAATTTTTCTGTCTCTGTTCTATCCAAAGGCTCCAGTGCCAGGAAGGAACGGGGTCATTTTCATGGGAGAAATTTGTTATGTAACATGCCAATGCCAGGAGAGCCAGCAGAGACGCTTCTGGTGGGTTCTGTCCAAACTTTGCAGAAAGCAAACATGTTTCCCTCAAAAGGACCACAGAACCCCTCCTGAAACATGAAGGGGGAACAGGCTTACACCACAGAAAAAGGTATTTTGTGGGTTTTGTTTTAAGAAAGAACAGGTCTAATCAAGAGAAGGCTTAGGAGCTACCCAACCAACCCTGGATCCTGGGAAATAAATAGCCTGAGATTTACATCTGGAAGGTGGAAGTCTTGAAGTCAGTTTGAATTATACCAAGAAACTGAAAACACATTTCAGAGGCATAAATACAGTCATCTCATTTCCTGATACCATTACAGAGACAGGTAAATAGAAGCTATTACTTCCCGGTTTCTGGGAAGAATCATTTAGTCATTTACAAATTAAGTTTTAAGTGGCCAGCCTACAACAGGTGGGGAGAATATAAACTGTTAGAAAGCTATATATTTGAACATTTCTTGAGTAATAACTATATTACCTGTAGAATGCTGATCTGTATAGCCCTGTGGGAGGGACGTCTTCATTTTCTGCCAGGAAATGGACTGTGAGAAGCACACGTGGTTTCTGGCTGGGAACCTGGAAAGAACAGATACACACGTCAGTTTCAAGGGGCTTTGGAAATCATTTGCACTTCAATGGCAGTTTACTGGTTAGTGTCTCTCAGTTTATAATAATTACGTAGTATGGGCTGGGGAGGTGGCTCATTGGGTACAGTGCTTGACGTGTTAGCATGGGTCTGACCCCCCAGCACCCAGGTAAAAAGCTAAGGACAGCCGTGCAGACCTGTAATCCCATGGTATAGAGGCCACAGAAAGCAGTCTGGCTAGCCAGTCTAGATGAATGGGTGAGCTCCAGGTTACTGAGAGACCCTGTCTCAAAAAATAAAGTGAAGGGTGATTGAGGAAGACACTGTGGCCTCTATCTGCACACATACATCTGCATACATACGTATACTACACCATACACACACACACACACACACACACACACACACACACACACAGAGACAGACAGACAGACAGACAGACAGAGACAGAGAGCGAGGGAAAGCAAATTGAAGGGAGAGGAGAAAGGAAAATCTATAGCAGAACTTGGGGTTTACCTCAGTGGTACAGGGCTTGTGTGGTAAGCATGGGGCTTAGGTTCCATCCCCAGACCTGGGGGTAAAAATTTAATTTGAAATGCACAAGATGGTGAGATTCCCCCCTCATTTAACATTCCATGCTCCCCGATTTTTTCCACAATAGTCTCCGACTATTGTGTAAGCGTGGCCATGAGCTGGGCAGAGAGGAAAAGGATTCCCACTGCAGGCTCACACTGGGTGAAGTGGCATGGAGAGTGTAATTGGGCCATGTGTAATTCTTTAAGCTCACAGTCAAGATCGGTTTCATTTGCATATCTATCTTGAGGAATTATGGGATACCCAGAGCTATTTCTAGAATGCTATTTGCATAATTGTTCTAATCTTTTATGAATACGGCGACATGTGTGGTCTGACAAAGGATTTTTGAAAGGAAATTTGTTAAGTTGCTTTATAAGGTTTGTAAAGATATTAGGATTAAATAGTGGTAGGTGTATATTTAATAACCTGTTTCTATTGAAGGAACACAATTGCATAGAGCCATTAGTCTGCTGCCAGGGGTTTGTTAGCTTTGCTATTGTTGTTCACCGAAAGTTTACCATTTAACGTTGATTGCTTCTTCAATCCCCCACCCCACCAACAACACTTTTTAGAAAGAATTACATTCACTTCAACACCATGAGAAAATTTACAGTTGTTTTGTGACTCTCAGACACCCCCCCCCACACACACACACATATTTCTTAGTCTGTGGGCATTTGACATGTTTCTAGCTTTCGACACTAGCTGCAAGACAGACAGACTCACAGTCTTTGTGGTCCTTTCCATCCCAGCGTGTTCATGATCAAACTACCTGAGTTTCACCGTTTCTAAAGAGTTCCTTGCTCTATTTAGCAATTTCTTCTTGCGGGACCAACAGGTTTGTGAGGAAAAACGCAGGCAAGTCTAGCCCTCTACAGTTTTCACAGTCTCAGACTACAGGAGGCAGAGCTCCTTTCTGACCTGTGAACACTGTGACTCTACAGCCATGTCCTCTCCTCCATTCTGGTTCCATCCCCAAGCTAGCCAACCCCGTGGTGGAGGTTTGGTCTCTTGCTATGTACTGTAATGCTAAATTCTGAACTTTAAGTGAATTCTCACACTGGCAAGCTTTTGTTGTGCAAACCTTGTTCCTTTTTGTTTGTTTGTTTGTTTGTTTGTTTTGTTTTGTTTTTGTTTGTTTTCCGAGACAGGGTTTCTCTGTATAGCCTTGGCTGACCTGGAACTCACTCTGTAGACCAGGCTGTCCTCAAACTCAGAAATCCGCCTGCCTCTGCCTCCCAAGTGCTGGGATTAAAGGCATGCGGCACCACCGCCCGGCCTTGTTCCTTAACTTAAAACTATTGGTTAAATAAAATTGGCTACACCCGATTACTGAGGGATTAGAGATTGGTAGGTTTTGAGTAACCTGGTTGGGGATGGAGAAACTAAAAAGGAGAAGAGAGGCCACGAGGAGAGAAAGGAGATGGACGGTGAGCACAGGACCAGGAGAAACAGCATATACTTAGGTGTACTGCTGGGGAGGTAACCAGGCCAGCGGTTAGAAAAGTAGATTAGGGGTTACCCCTTTAATTGTCAAAGCCAAATAAAATAACCGTAGTCTGAGTCTCATTTATTTATAAAAGAGTCGGAGATAAGCTTACATTGGTTCAGTCTCACTTTTACCTCTTGGCCATGTTAAAGGCTAAGACCTCCTGTCCTTATTGCCAGTGTGTGCCTGTTTGGTTATCATCCGGTACCCACATAAAATCTGGGTACATCCCTTTGGGGTTTGGCCTGTCATTAGTCTCAACACTCAAACCAATGTGAGGTCAGTGTGGGGTTGACCCCACTTTCCGAAGGACAACCACTACAAAATGAGCATCTTTGTTTTTAAATTTTGCTTTTGAGACTAGGTAGAGCCTGGTCTACAAGTGCTATCTAAGTAGCCTCAAACTCACTATGTAACAGGAAGACCTTGAATTCCTGATTTTCCAGCCTCTAGCTCCTGAGTGCTGGGATTACAGTTATGTAACACTATACCTGGCCACTAGTGTTTTATTTGTAATAACTTATTTATTTTTATTTTATGTGTATTGTTACTTTGTCTGTAGGCATGTCTGTGTACCACATGTACATCTGGTAACCATGTCCTCTGGAAGCCGAAGTCCTCTCGAGAGTGCTGTGACATTCTGTATATGCTTGGCCCAGGGAGTGGCACTATTAGGAGGCCTTGTTGGAGTAGGTGTGTCACTGTGGGTGTGGGCTTAAGACCCTCACCCTAGCTGCCTGGAAATCAATATTACACTAGCAACCTTCAGATGAAGATGTAGAACTCTCAGCTCTGCCTGCACCATGCCTGCTTGGATGCTGCCCTTACTCCTGCCTTGATGATAATAGACTGAACCTCTGAACCTGTAAGCCAGCCCCAATTAAATGTTGTCCTTTATAAGACTTGCCCTGGTCATGGTGTCTGTTCACAGCAGTAAAACCCTAACTAAGCCAAGTGCTCTTAACCACTGAGCCATATCCCCAGCACCCTACCATCATTTTAAAAGGTAACACACTGAAGTTTAAAATGTAACAAAATGATAACCAGTTAGAAATACTCAGCTTGCAGGGCAGTGGTGGCACACGCCTTTAATCCCAGCACTTGGGAAGCAGAGGCAGGCAGATTTCTGAGTTCCAGGCCAGCCTGGTCTACAGAGTGAGTTCAAGGAGAGCCAGGGCTTCACAGAGAAACCCTGTCTTGAAAAACAAAAACAAACAAAACAACAACAACAAAAAGAAATACTCAGCTTAATGATTAGAAAAGAGATTATAGAGATGTCTACCAAGATGACTCCAAATAAGGGCCACTTGAGTGCTTCTCCCTGCGTTGAGGGTGTGTGCTTCAGGAGGCCCCAGGGATTCTGGCCGTTAAGTCAACCAGCTTTTCCAGGTCCTTCACTGCCTGGGCCTTATGCCAAACGTACTCATCTCTCTCTGTTGGAGAGGAAGCTCAATTTTCTTTTAGTAAAGTGAGGGAGATCACATCTGCTCCCTTCCGCTGCTCTGAATTTAAGTCACACAGTCACACTTGGACAGCCAGTGAACAGTCTCTGAATAGGGGAGCAATGAGCCATAGGGGACGGCTATAATCTATAGGTCTCTTCTTCTAGCCATAGGTTTTTTTCAGCTCTTAGTGAAATGAAAGAAAAAAAAATGATAGGCAATATTAACATTTGCCATACAAAGGACTAACAATTTATTTCTATATCCCCATAAAAACATAGCAAATAATACTTGCTATGCATCTCATGTTTGAGGAGCACCTTTTGGCTGTATTGCACCTTGGTAGACGGCATGACAATGAGAGAGAATAATCACAGGGTAACACAGGAAGCTGGAGAGGGGAGTCATTTTCCCACGGCTGTGACAAAACACCATGAACAGGCAAGTTTGGAAAGAGGGGTTTATTTTGGTTTAAATTTTCATATCACTGTTAATTGTCAAAGGAAGTCAGGACAGAAACTCAAACAGGGAAGACACCTGGAGGCAGGAGCTGATGCAGGGGCCATGGAGGGGTGTTGCTTCCTGGCTTGCTCTTCATGTCTTGCTCCGCCTGCTTTCTTATGAAACCCAGGACCACCAGCCCAAGGATGATACCTTCTACAGTGGGCTGGGCCCTTGCACATCAATCACTAAGAAAATGCTTACAGCCAGATCTTGTAGAGGCAGTTTCTCAACTGGGTTCCTTCCTTTGAGATGACACGAAACTGACCAGTGAAACCCCTTTGACATCACTTATCAGATTTTTCATGATGGTTATCAGGGATTGAACTCAGGCTGTTAGGCTTGTGTTGTAAGAGTGGCTAAGTGCCTTTGTCTGTGAGCCACCTCATCAACCCCTGCTCTTAAGAAAATCCGTATTTGCTGGACGATGGTGGTCAGCACCTTTAATAGCAGCCCTTGGGAGCCAGAGGCAGATAGATCTCTGAGTTTGAGGCCAGCCTGGACTACACAGAGAAACCTTGTCTTGAAAAAACAAACAAACAAAAGGAATGGGTATGTTTAAAATTTCCATAATAAAAAGTTTTGTTGATTGAGTTGTATGTTTTAAATGAGCCAAATGCACTCATGCCAACACTAATCTTGTCCACAGAGGAATTCAATCCGGGAAACTTCTCAATAGTCACTCAAACCTAACTTAATAAAACAGTTTTCCACAAATTTACTTGAATTTCTTCAATGGGAACACCCCCCCCCAACACACACAAATTACTTGTATTTTAATCAAAAAGATAAACATAGGAATTTAAACAACTGTGGAAACTGATTAGCAGTCCAGCCTAGAGGCTAAATCACTTTTTAGTGATGAGTGTCACTGGGCCCCTTGCTTCCGCACTGATCCACAAGTGACGAGATGAGAGCGTCTAACTATGCCACACTGCCTTTTTACTGCTTTGAATGTATTGTTTCCTTTGTAATTTCCTTTTGTGTGTGTGTGTGTGTGTGTGTGTGTGTGTGTGATTATGTTCACATGTATGTGCATTTGAGTGTGCAGGTCAGAGGTGGACCTCTGGTGTATACCTCAATTTTTCTCCACCTTAGTTCTTGAGACAGGATCTCTCACTGATCCTAAAGATCACCAAAGCCCTCAAGGATGACTGGTTTGCAAACCCCAGGACTCCTGTCTTCTCTGTGCCAGCTCTGGGATTGTTGGCATTTGCTGTTATTTTCTGCTTTTTATGTGATTTCTGGAGATTATACTCGGGTCGTTATGTTTGCACAAGTACTTGACCAACTGAGCTGTCTCCACAGTCTGCAAAGGGTTAACTTTTATGATTGTTTTACCTTTTGAGAAGGAAGTAAAATATTTAGTTAAAAAATATATATCAAGTAGGTCCTTTCCAATCCCAGGTGCTGCGGGTTACAATGCAGACACGGCCAAGTCCAAGAACCACACCGCACACAACCAGTCCCGAAAACGGCATCAAGAAATCCAGGTCACAAAGATACGAATCTCTTACAGGGGTTGACCCCAAGTTCCTGAGGAACATGCCATTTGCCAAGACGCACAACAAGAAAGGCCTGAAGAAGATGCAGGCCAACAATGCAAAGGCAATGAGTGCATGCGCAGAGGCCATCAAGGCCCTTGTGAAGCCTCAGGTTATCAAGCCCAAGATGCCAAAGGGCCCCAGCCACAAACTCAGCCGCCTGGCTTTCATCGCTCACCCCAAGCTTGAGAAGCGGATTTGAAGCTACATGGCCAAGGGTCGTAGGCTCTGCCAATCAAAGCCCAAGGTTCAAACCAAGGCAGAGGCCGCAGCTCCAGCTAAGGCCCAGCCTTCAGCTCCAGCTCAGGCTCCCAAAGGTGCCCAGGCCCCTGTGAAGGCCCCATAGAAAAGGCTCCTGCCAGTGTGAAGACAGACAGACTGCTGTGACACACCTACCCACACACTATTTGCAGATGACCAGTGTCCTATGCTGTTTTTACAAATAAACTTGAGGCAAGAAAAAAAAATATCAAGTAGACTCAAAAGAGCTTTAGTCTAAAGCACAGGTTCTCATCTCACCTGCTTCCTCCAGAAGAAGCATGACAATGTCTAATGACACTGACAGTTGTCAGAGCCAAAGCCGGATACTGGAATTCGACTACAGGGTGCGACACTGCCCACCACAAAGTAAGCAGAATTGAGGGGCCATGAACCCCAGGAACTCATGGGGACAATGGTGCCTGGGAATATACATGGGTGGTAACTCTGGGGAGCAGGCCACTGCACAGCTGCAAGCATGAGGGTCCCGGACATCACAAGAAAGTCCCCACCCAGGAGGGCACAAGGACAGGTACTCAAAATTGCACGTGCAATCTGAGCATTTTGTCACCACCATGTCTGTCCATGTTGCGGACTTTCCACTTTCTTGCTCAGAGTCTTTGGTGACTAATGTACATTTTGATGAGAAGATGACCAGTGGAATAGAAGTTCTGGGAATCAAGGGCAAGAACCAGCTGGTGTGTGTGTGTGTGTGTGTGTGTGTGTGTGTGTGGGTGTGTGTGTGTGTGTGTATGTGTGTGACACTGAGTCACCTGAAATGTCCCCCTGGGTAGTCTATAGTCAAGAGAGAACTGAGCTACAGGAGAGCCACAGACCAACTGGGTAAAACCTTCCCTCCCACCCTCTGCATCCCCCCCCCCCCCAACTGCCTGCCTCACTTGCCTTGGGGTGGGGTGGTGCTTTTCAGATTGTTCAAAAGAACTACAACAACTGCAACCACCACTGAATTCTCCAGGGCATCCCTCCTCTGTGTGTTTCCTTCTAGAATGAGAGAGGAGAGAGAGAGAGAGAGAGAGAGAGAGAGAGAGAGAGAGAGAGAGATCAGAGTGAATTATTCCAAGGACCAAAAGAACTTCCCAAGATATTTAGCTCCTTTCTTCTAATTTAACTAGAAATTTGTCTTGTTGCCCATTATCACAGTTAGCAGTGGCCTGTCCAGAGATGTACCATGCTTTACTCTTCTTTTTCAGTGGCTTTCAACTATAGGCAGACCTTAAAGGGGAAAAAGGCATCACAAATGCCTAGGCTTTATCCCAGACAAACAAATTAATATCTGGAGGATAGTAGATACTGGGAAAACTGGTAACAGAACCCCCAAAATAGCACATCAGCTGAGCTCGGTTGCACAACTCTAATCCTGGCACTTGAGAGGCTGAGGCAGGAGCATGATGGTTCGTAGCCTGGGACACATGTTAAGATCCTGCCTACCTCTAACACACAGAGTTACATATCAATATCACCCCTAGCACTGGGGAATGTGTGTACTGAAAACAGCCATGTGTTCGGTGGAAGTAAAGCTCTATTGGCAGGGCTGGAGAGATGGCTCAGCGGTTAAGAGCACTGTCTACTCTTCCAGAGGTCCTAAGTTCAATTCCCAGCAACCACATGGTGGCTCATAACCACCTATGATAGGATCTGATGCCCTCTCTTGGCATGCAGCTCTACATGCAGATAGAACACTAATATACACACAATAATTTTTTTTAAAGGATCCATTGATAAAAGACTGTCATTCTTAGGATGTCTTTAGAAATGCTAGCAGAGAAATCTGTTGTATGAAATGGTGGCTACAGTTAGTGCTGCTTCCTCCACATAGATGTTCAATGTTTTCACAGTAAAGAATAAATCTGTGAGGTGGGATGCTAATTAGTGTGGGCTAGCCATTTTACAGTATACATATAACTCAAACTAGTATGAATGCCACAGACAGACATTTGCCAATTAACTGGTTTTGTTTCTGCAATAGTGGAAGATGTACAGATGTTAAACACACACACACACACACACACAAAAATAGAATAGGGGGAAAGACCACAGAAGTAGTGAAATATCAGTTACAAGGATATTATCTGAAATGTATGACAGTGTGAAGTCTTGATCTTGAGGTTAAAAATAGCAACATGCCTTTCATCCTCTGGAAAGCTAAACCAGGAAAAGAACAGGATGAGATTTCTGATATGAGAACCAGAGGAGCGTGGGATTTCTACCTGGACTGACTGACTTTGCACAGCTTTGGCAAGAGCCACATTGGAATGACAAGGAGTGCCAGAGCCTTCGGCTGTTGAGAGTAGTTCTGGCACAAACGTTTCCTTTGGTAAAACAACAAAGCCCAAGTTGTTAATGCAAAGTTAAAAAATGGCCTGCGGTCTGCATCAGTTACTCTTCTCATTGCTCTGACAAAACACTCAACAAGAAGCAGCCTGAGGAAGGGTTTGTGTGGGTCCACAGCTTGAGGGGATGCTACAGTCTATCCATGAGGAGAAGGCATGACGGCAGAAGTCTGAAGCTGAAGGTCACATTGCACCCAGAGCAGAGAAACAGAAAGACAAGAGGGTGGGGGGAGGTGGCCAGAATATGAATCCTCACAGTGGCCCATCCCCAGTGGTGGCTGAGTGTGGAGGACATTTCACATTCAGACTTTAACACTGATTGTGAAAGCTGACAGGAAAAAAAAAAAAAAGTGGAAAGGTTGCTTGAGTTTGGTTACTAATTGTTGGCTAGTTCTGCTGCCTTGCACTTAAGAAAACTCACACCATGTATTTACCAGAAATGGACTAGGTATCTGTTTTTTTCACCTGGAAATTCCCACCTTGCCTTACCTTGTAGGGTTTCAGGACTGGGATGTCTCAGACGTTATGAAGGGCCATCCTGGGAGTAGAAGACACAGTTGCCAGGGTATAGACCTATTGAGTCACATAAAAATGTCCCAGATAACCTCTGAGGGCTAGGTAGGTGGTCCAAGCTGTTAAAGCATTTGCTGCACAGACCTGACCACCTGAGTGCTCCCCAGGTGACCTCCACAGGTTTGTCTTGGCACACTCCTCCTTCCCCTCCCCCTTCCTTACACACTCTCTCTTACACATAGTAATACTTAAGAAAATATAAATTCTGAGAAATGGGATCATAAGGTTTGTGAGAGAGTTATTTTGAAAGGTGATGGGTTTGATGGCAATTAACAATCTTCAAATAATTATGTTATGTTAAACATTGTAAAAATAATGAGCAGAGAGAGAGAGAGAGAGAGAGAGAGAGAGAGAGAGAGAGAGAGAGAGAGAGAGAGAGAACGCAAACGCCAAGGCTCTGGGGCTGAAGGTGGTACTGACTACCCAACTCCCCTGTACTTTCTGCACATCCCGGTCCTCTTGTCTGTGCCCCTGAGACTCTGTCTGTCTTTATGTATGAACCTTTAAACTGGATTGGAATATGTAAGAGCAAGGTTGTATAAGAGATAGTTGCGGCTTTTCATTCTGGTGAAAATTAAGATGAAAATTACATGTTGCCACTTATTGACAAGTCTCTTGAATAACACGTAAAAAAAAACAAAAACAAAAAACTTTAGCCAGATTACTTGACATGCCCATTTCTTTCCCATAACTCCTCTTGTTGACGTTTCTTGTTTTTCTTCCAGTATAAACAGAGACCACTTTTCTCCAAGCAACGATGGTGATTAACATACCCAGATCCGGTATAATTGTACCAGACACCAGTACCTAGGCAACCCCTAACTGAGCAAATAACCAGAGCGGACTGCAGGTATCCACTTTGGGGAACATGGGGTGGGTGGGCGTGGCAACTGTGTAGTCAGTTAAACTTGAGGTTTCAGATGTTTATTTGTGACACAATATGGGTTGACAACACTTAAGTGAGTTGTTCAAGGCCAGACCATATTGGCACCACTGTGCAGTCAGAGCCTAACCCATGCTGCGCCACACATCACACACACTCCATCGGATCTCTCAGGGCAAGCCTACGGGTACATGCCAGCAAACAATCACTTCCGGGTGTCACGTGTACAGGTCCATTCCAGATAACAATCGCTTCCGGGTGTCACGCTTTCCTTCACCCACCAAAGCTTTTTTGTTTCTTTTTGTTTTTTAATATACATGGTTTATTTTTCATTTTTGTGCTACCTTGAAATTCACACAAACAGCTCTCCTGGATGTGAGGTGAAAATGCATGTACTGTTAGGGTGATTTCACCAGCTTTGGGGTGTCTGCCGACTTTAGGATGAGGGCTATATAGAAATCCGTTCGTAATAAAAACTGTTGACAGCCGTGACAAAAATAAGGATATAATATCAAAATAAATCAAAGGATATACAGTATCGTCATTATTCTGATACAGAATTTTTTACATAGAAATATTGATACCAGTACAAATGGCAGAATATCAGGAAATCCATTACAATAGACCTTTGGGTTACAAATAAAAGTTTAAATTATAACTTAACACCGATTTTTAAAATTATGACTCCTGTCATGCCAGATGAAAATCAATACTTCCTCAAGTGGCATTCTTTAAAATGTCTCCAACAAGAAGACTTTAAAAAAAAAGGAAAAAGCTTCAAATAAAAAAGAAAAAGACGCAATATTCCACTAAGGAGAAAATGTCTTTTACTTAAACAAATCTAGAAAAATGGACCCGGTTCCTTCAGTGTCCCATTAATTTTGTCCTCCCACCAGTTAAACAGCAGAAACGAAAGCCAGCGGGCCAGATGGGTGCAGGGAAGTTCATGGAGTACTTCCAACGTCTGCCCCCAATGAGCTGCCTGGAGGGTCTGGTTCAAACCTGTCCAGGGCTAGCTCTCTGAGCCTCCTCAGTGGGTCTACCAGCAAGCCCAGGAGCGTAGAGGCCCCGCAACGCTAGACTAAGGTGAGAGTTATCAGAGTCTTTGAAGAGTAAGGGTGTGTCTGTCTGGGCACTGGGCAGGACAGGCAGAGGTGAGGCAAAGAGCAAAAGGAAATTTCTGCAATAGAACATTCACTCTTATTCTCCTATTTGTGAAAAAACGGTTGTTATTGGCATTCAAAAAATGTCAAGGCAAAACATAAACAGGGAAATGAGACGCCATTCCAGAAAGCCTCGCCCTCTATAAATCTCTCCAAAAAAAAAAAAAAATCAAAACTCTCCTTCAAAAAAGGAAAAAAAAAAAAAAAGCCACTTCAAAAATCAAAGACAGAAACGTTACTTGGAAAGTGGAGGGAGGGAGAACATATCTTTCTGGCATATTCTTTGTTTGACACAATTACAAGTGAGACTTGACATACATTGTGCAGCGGAGGTTCACATTTCAAGTTTCTACTTCAAAGTGATCACTTCCGGGCCAAACAAATAAACCGGTTGAAGGAAGTCCTTAAACACGCCAAGCCTGGCAGGCAGGGACAGGTGTGGTGCATCCGCCGCCCCCAAAATGGAACCTAAAAGAGAAAAGGAGACCAAGTTAGAAAAAAAAAAATTGACCTTTCAACTTACCTGTTGGTTTAATGTGTAATGTGTATGTAAATGTATGGCACATGTGCCTGAGTGTGTGGGTCAACCCCCACGCACATGAAGGCAGAAGCCAGAGCAGGCCGTCCATGTTCTTCTACCTTTGAACATCTTATTTTCTCAGAACAGGGTCTTTTACTGAACCATACAATTGCTGTTTCAACTAGGCTGGTAGGCCAGTAATATCCTGGGGTACACCTGTCTCTGATCCCCAGTGTTGAGGTCATAGGCATGAGCCCCCCATGCTTGGCTTTTTATGTGTATATTGGGGATTTGAACTTTTGTGCTTGCAGAACAAGTACTTACCAACAGAGCCATCTGTCCAACACTCATACAAAATAAAAATTAAAACAAATGAAGCCATTTTGCAGATAATTGGATCCTAATCTGTATCACCAAATGCTCAATAGGCAATACACAAAGCTGTGTGTGTATGTGTGTGTGTGTGTGTGTCTGTGTGTGTCTGTGTCTGTGTGTGTCTGTGTGTATTCATCCTGCCCTCATCCCTGCCCTCAGCTTGTGAAGATTTCAGATACAGACTCACACCTGTTTTACAGATGAGAGATGGAAGAACAGAGAGGAGAACACATCTGGAGCTGAAGGCTTGGCTACAAATGGAAAAAGAGTCTTTATGCCTTCTTCATTTTCTCATATTAATGTTTCGTGTGTGTGTGTGTGTGTGTGTGTGTGCGTGTGTAGTGCACATACACACATGTGCTGTGCAGAGGTACATTTATGCAGAATCCATGTGGAGGGCTGAGCTGGATGCTGAATACCTTCTTTCCTCCATCACTTTTCCACTTTTTGAGACAGGATCTCTTAATAAAGCTGGAATGGCTGCTTCCACTAGGCTGGTTGACCACTGAGCCCCAGGATCCACTTGCTGCCTCCCCAGTGCTGGGATTACAGATGTTCACCACTGCATGTGGCTTTTGTACTGAGGTCTTGGGGAACAGAATCCAGGACTTTATGCTTGTGTAGCAAGCATGTTACTGAATGAGACATCTCTCTAGCATCTCTCATTTATTTTTATAGTGTCTTGCTATGTAAGCCCCATAAGGAAAGGCAAGCCTAGACAGGACCACACGTATTCCATGCACAAGTATGAATCCACAACAAGTCAGGAGTATGCAAGTTCAAGCATTCACACACAGCCACCAAAATTATATCACTGAGGATGTTTAGAGGGAATCCATAGGAAAAACAAGCTCAGTTTGAAGACCTTGACTGGCCCAGAAGCTGGCCCAGAAGAGAAGTCCTGCCTCATGCCCAAAGCCACTTCTCAGTCCCTATACATGCTATTGCTGGAGCTGGATTGAGGCATGTCAACTGATATAGCTAGCACTAAAAATACATCTGCTTTCCAATGTTCTAAAACACAGACAGGAAACCCACCCCCGCTCTATAGGTACAGGGCCTCTTAGCTCAGTTAACACCCTGGCCAGGTTGGATGGCTCAGTCCTGTAACCACAGTAGTCACTCAGGATACCAAAAATGGAGGATCATGAATTTGAGAGTAGCCTGGGAAAGATGAGAGAGAGAGGGAGAGAGAGAGAGAGAGAGAGTGAGTTAGTTTAGCTGTAGGGCTCCTTATCAGAGAATGCAAACCTCCTGTTTCCAACTTCAAATGTTTTATTAGCTGTCATTCTCTATAATTCTAGTCTATCCTATCAAAAGAAGCCATCCCACAACAATTACCCAGATGCTTTCAAAATAGAATTCCTTTTACGAATAAAAAAAAAAAAAAAAAAAAAAAAAAAAAAAAAAAAAAAGAGCAAAAGACTGTCTTTAGACAGTGGCAAAAGCATCCTGACCTTAGTCTCGGGTTGCTCTAAGAGGGCAGACACAATTCTCATGTGCAAGGTAAAAGCCAGGCATCCTAGGTGTATGCCCTGGCAGGTCCACGCTCTCTCTCATTCTTCTTACCTCCTTCTTCCTCTTTCTTCTCTTCGCCCTTCTTCTTTCCTGCCTTCCATTTGCAACATGACTCTGGATGGGCCAGGGAGATGAGTGACATCAATAAACACAAAGGAAGTCAGAGTAGGGATAGAGGGCGGGGCTTGTGGTGTGGTCAGCAAGCAGAGCAGGGCTCAGCCAGGCTCCCCCGGGGCCTTTTGCCTTTTTGAAGCATGGCTATTTCCAAGGGGCTAAACATGGCATCTACACACAGCCGCGCTGCCATAGAGTTAAGGCAGATAATGTGCTCAGAATGGTTCTGCCGTTGAGTGTGTCAAGGCTGCTGGCCGATGCAGTGGGGGAAGGCCTACCACCCAGAGCACATCAGACAGCTTGGGCCATAGCTGGTCCAGCTTAGACAACGACAACTTGGGCAGTGTGAGATGGGACCATCTACTTTGACTCTGAGATTTTTGCCAGACTCCTCTGAGGCAAGCCTTAAAGTCCAAAACCCACAACTGGCTAGTTGTGTTTGTCACAGCTGGGATGGGGGAGATGCTGTTCACATTTACTGAATAGATGCTAGAAATGCGCTGAAGCCCTAAATGTCCAGGAGAGCCTAAATGTCTCAGTGAACAGTGAGCTATTAGTTCCAAACTGCGCATGGAAACTAATAACCAAGAGTTGGCCACAATAGTCAAGAAACTGTGCTTGTCCCAAGTGTAAAATAGTCAAATATAACCTATCCAAGGCTTATGCACAGGACACAGAAAGCAGGTTTCAAGCTGATGTGCTGCCCCTGTTCTAGGTACTGATCACCAGCCCCTGTTCTAGGTATTGAAGGATGCAAGAAACCAGAGAGGAAAGGCCCTTTGCAGGAACACCAAGCCACAGCTGCCTCTGTGAGCCTTTGGGCCCCTTCTCCCGGTGCTTGTCTTTTCTCATACAAACCAAGACCCAATCAGCATTTCTCCTTCCAAGCATCCTTTCCAAGCAGCCCAAGGTCACAACAGTTCTCTTTCTCCCTTTTCACCTGGAAGTCCCTAGCAGCCTGAGCTCTGAAATCATCCATTCAGCAGACTCTTGCCTGCTTCTCCATTCACCTCTAGGTTCAGAAGCCTCACAGAACGAAGCAAACAGGTGTCAACGGAGTGACGGAATGTTTACATCAGTGCTTGTTCTAACCACTAGTCCAAACCTGATGACTTGCTTTAGAATCAGTGGAACACCAGTTTCTTACAGCCTACAATTCCAATCGGCAAATTCTAAACTCATCAAGACAGAACACGGTTCTTTCTTACTTGGAGTGCTTCTAAAGGGAAAATGGCACTTCTAAAAGGGAAAACTGAAGCACAGACCTGTAAAATCCTGGCTACTTGGCCGGGGCTGGGGTAGGGGTGGGGAGCTGAGGCAGAAGGATGGTGAGTTCAAGGCCAGCTTGGACCACTTGGTGAGACCCTATCTCAAAATACAAAGAAGACCTATTGCTGAGGCTAAGAGTGCTTGCCTAAGGGGTGAGATCTTAGCTTCAATCTCCAGCAAAACACAAGAGCGGGTGCGCCTGCACAAGTGCGTGCACGCACCAGCACAGGGGCGGGGGAGGGACGTGGGAGCTGACTCTGTAGTAATGGAACTGCTTTCTATCCTGACTGCACAATTGCCTGTTGCTGAATTGTCCTCCAGTTTTGCAAGATGCCACCAACTGGAGAAACGGGGTATCGAGTGAAGGTTGAGAGCCCTGTGTCATGCTGCACTGTGTTTCTGTCTGTGAGACACAGTCGACTTGAACCGGCAGCCACAGCTCTGATACTGCTCCGAGAGATCACTGCACCAGTGATTCTTGATGTCCACATTAGGAAGAATGAGGAAACCACACAGTATCTTCTCTCTAACCATCTTTTATGAACTGTTAAGCCACCTTAGTTATCTTTTAGTCTTACTAAAAATGCACAGCATTAACAAGTGCCATTGAAGCCTTTAAAAAAATAAAAAACACATGCTTACATTTTATTCACAGTGTTTAGTCATACACTGTGGAGAACAACTACGTTTTACATCTTCAAGATCTTTTTTAGTAGGTTACTTACAGTAATCTCAATATTTAGGAGGCAGAAGGTTACAAATTCTACATAGTGAGTGACTGCTGAAAAAATGAAAGAGAAATAGAGACAGAGAGGAAGAGAGAGTGAAAAAAGAAAGAGAAAAGGAAAGGAAGAAAATTATGTTAAAATGTTTATATAAAAGTGGGTGGGGCGGGGAAATGGCTGCCAGCTAAGTGCCCACTGTGCAAGCGCTGACCTGACACTCATCCCAACATCCACAGGAAAGCCAGGCACACTGCACATCTGTAATCCCAGTGAACTGGAAACAGCTGGATGACCGGCGAACACCTGCCAGCCAGCCTACCTAAACCAGGAGCTCTGGGTTCAGTGAAAGACCATGTCTCAAAAAGTAAGGTGGAAAGTTAGTGAGGAAGACAGCGACATCAATCCTTGGCCTCAACGTATGTGCATGCAAACGCAAGTGCACACACAAGCACACACACCTATATAAACATATATTTAAAAAGGACATGCACACAAAGTGGATTGGAGCCCGGTGTGTAGCTCAGTGGGAGAACTCTGGGCAAAGCTCTGTGTTTAGTCCCTGGACAAACAAACCAGAAGGTGGTACAAATTTAAAGATGAGATCAGAGAACACCTCTTTAAAGTGAAAAATGATAATAACACAAAAAATTTCAAGTATTAGTTACATTCATCAAATGGAATAGAAAACATGGCATCAAAATTCTTCTTTTTCAGTATTCTTGTTTTTTTTTAATGCTGAAAATAAAAATCACAATGTAACCATTCATAGAATTAAGATAATGTGTTTTTATAGCAGTGTTTTCTAAAGACATGATTGTAGAAGTCACTCAAAGTATTAAAAAAAAATGAATACCAGTTAAAACTATTGTTTAACATAAGATGCATTTTCTCCAGGTAATCTAGCGTTTTGGGCTTTTGCTTCTTTGATTATTTTGTATTTGCCAGTGCCCAGGATTGAACTCGGGTCCTTGGTTCCATGAGGTACAGGCTCTAACCATGATCTACTGCCCTAGGGACTCCCTCCCTAAGCCAGGCTGACCTTGAACTCTGGATCCACCTGCTTCAGGGTCCCAAGCGCTGAGATTATAGACAAGTGCAATAAGGTCCCAGTGTTTCTTTCCATTTTTAATTACCAAATATGAAGTAGAAACTTCTGTACTTTTGATAGTCTAGCATCAACTAAGTCCACAGGTCAATGGATGCACAGGAGGCTGGCTGACCCTGACCACTGCTCTCACTTCATCTTAAATACTGTTCTATTTATTCAAAAGACAGATTGGGGCACGGGGAGGGGGTTGTGCAAAACTGAAGTAGGAGAATGAATTTCCCACAAAAACTCTTAGTTTTACAATTTACTAAGAAACCATCGTTGGTTGTGGGTAGAAATGAAAAACTGTACTATACATCAGGAGATATTTATAAAAACATTCTTCTTGACCTATCTTGAATGTAGCTGAGGACATTCTAGAACTACTTTTTTTTTTATAGAATAAATTTAAATAACTTAATCTTCACCATGATTAGCAACTCCAGTTCTTGGTCCTGAAAATAACTCGTCAAAATGACCTTTCAACATTTCCAAAACAGTGGAAAAAAATATAGAATGTCATAAAACTGAGTTCTGGAAGTATATTTCATGTAGACAACTCAATGAGGGAAAGTGAACATAGCACAAAATCTTATCTTTGAGCACTTTGTCAGTTTATCAGTTGATTTTTACTATAAAACCATTATTTAAAGATGTCTTTATTTGGCCTCCCATGAGAACAACCTGAAAGAATGTATGCAGAGGTGTGAGAAAAGATGGACTCACTTGCTTTCAGACTTGGCATGAACTTGAATCATGAAAACATAATTAAGTTGGTTTTTAAGTATCAAAAATAGCAAGGGAATCCCCGCCCTGTCCTCTCCCCACCCCCCTCCATCCCTGCCCCATCCTCGCCCTGCCCCACCCCACGCTGCCCATGGGAGCACTCAGCTAACCTCTTCTAATTTCTCTTTATAACTTTAGCTTTGCCTCATTAGGGTCTTGTGAGGAAGAAACTTGGTGGGAGATTAGCCTTGAAGATTATTACAAGAACAAGACACTCTGTGCTGCATATCAAACAAAACCAAGGACTGACACCTTCCAAGACATACTTTCAAGAGGAAGCCACATAATATCACAAACAATTTCCATCCCAGCAGATGAACCATTCTCAATAGAAATTTTTTAAAAATGATGAAAAAAACCGCATGCAGCAAAATGAATTAAGGAAGGCAGTGAAGGATCAGGAGGAGAACTGACAGGAGTCACGAAGGAAACAAGGGTCTCTACAGGTCAGATAGAAACATTAGTTGGAAGCCTCAGTAACAGATTAGATCAAGCTGAAGAAAAAAATGACAAAGCTTGAAGACAGATCAGTTGGATTGTTAGTGTCAGACAGAAAGAACCCTTAAAAAATCAAATATTCAGATTACGAAGAAGAAGGGCTACAGGTTGGGGTGGGGGAGGCATAGAAAACCTCCTCAGTAAAATAACAGAAGAAAACATACAAAATCTTGGGAAAGACATGGACATTCAAGTACAAGAAGCATTTAGAACCTTAAACATATACATCATAGAACCATTTTTACTTCATATTTGGTAACTCAAAGTGGAAAAAACAGTGGGACCTTATTTCACGTGGTAGGTCATCCTGACATAACATAACTAAGCTGTTAAAAGTATAGGACAAAAAGAATATTACAATCTGCTAGAAAGAAATGTCAAGTAACATTTTAAGGCAAATATATTAGATTTATGGCAGATTTCTCAGAAGGAACTCTAAATGCCAGGAAGGCATAGAATAATATATTTTGGGTCCTGAAGGAAAGTAAGAACAAACAGATTGCTGTGTCTAGTAAGGCTGCCCTTCACAGTCAACAGACAAGTGGGCACCTCTGTATAAGAATAAATCAAAGGACCTCACAGCCACGAAGCCAGGCTTACAAAAGATGCTTAAGGGAATCCTATATGGAGAAGAGAAAGAATTTAGTAAGTAAGTAACATCATTAAGAACATGAGTAAATCCCACTAGAAAAAAAAATTCACCAGTGAGAAGAAAGAAATATGACCAATATAGTAAACTATCAAATTTATAAAATAAACAGGAATAAGAAAAATAGATTTAAAAAACCAATGTGGTGTAGATTAATATGCCAAGTGTTAGAACAGCATCTAATTTTATAACAACAAAATATTACTAGACATATAAAGAAGATTTTGGCCCCAATTTAACAGCGGGTGACTTTTAACAGCAAGAATAACTTTGCATAATTGGAGAAAAGATACCCAGATTTACAGAGGAGCACAGAATATGTCAAATAAGCCAAGGAACTCTAAACAAAATCATGCTGGAGAAAAAAAATAAGACACATGAAAAACACGTCAGGATGTCAGCACAGGTAGGTTTCCTAGCTATGGTTTCAAAAAAGTAGAGAAAACAAGAACTGATGCCTAGAGTTACATGCCAAGTTTCTGCTCAGCAAAGCAAATGGTCTTCACTCTGCTGACCTACAGAACGAAGCAGTCAGTGGTGGTTTGGATGATAAGGCCCCCATAGGCTCATTCATTTGAACACTTGGTCCCAAGTTGATGGAACTGTTTGGGGAGGATTAGGAGGTGTGGCCTTGTTGGAGAAGGTGTGTTGCTGGGAATGGATCTGAGGTTTCAGAAGACTGTTCCCTGGGTGCTCTCTTCCCCTGCTTGTGGTCTAGGCTGAAAGCTCTCATCTTTTCCTGCTGTCATGCAAATGGAAGGACCCGGGGAGATGGATCAGACTATAAACTGCTTGCCAAGCATTCACAAGGACCTGTGTTCAGATCCTTAGCACTTATGTAAAAAAGCCAGGCACCAAGTGAGGAAGACAACCCATATCAATGTCTGGCATCCATAGGCAAACTCAGAAGCATGTGCACCAAGCATGTACACATGTATACACACATGGCCCAAATTAAAACCGGGACTATTAGCACTTATCCTGGTGGGCATCCCGTCTCTGCCATTTAAGAAAAAAATAAATGCTCAGATGACCGCAGTTGATTTCAATGGGGGTAGAGGAGTGGAGTAGTCAGGACCACACAGGAAGGTGAGGGAGGTCAGAAAGACATAAAGGTTGCTTTATATGTTCTCACATGTGTAACCTCAACCTGGCTTAATGTTATACAGAGTGCATGGCAGATATAAAAGTACAGCATGGGTGTGAGGTATTAGGTAAGAGTGAGATACACAACATCTTATATAAACCATATGGCTCATACTCACATCTGACCCATGATGGTCACTGCTATTAATAAGAAAAAGCCACTTTTAAAATGTACACTCTATAAACTCTATACACAACCATACAATTCTCAGAGCAGAAAGATAATGGGAGGCCACTTAGGGACAATGGCTTTAGTGCACAAAAGAGGATTCACTAGGAAGAAACTGGATTTGTTACCCAAGGCAGCTCGGCAAGCCTCACTAGCTCCTGGGAAGCCTGACATTTAGACAGGTGACTAATGGTAAAGCCAGTTGTATCTTAGAATGTCCAGGGATAAAAGGTGGTGTCATGTTTAAAAAATGACAAGTGAAGTCTTGCAATGGTCAAACCACAGGAAGAGTGGACCAAATGCAACAGGAAGCATTTCTCAAGGCCACCAACCACAGGAAAGCTGGCCACAAATACTGCTTTCAGACAGGCTTCCCAGCAAACAAGTGGGGTCCTCACACTGAGGTGCATCTCACTGATAGGCTATGGAAGTTCATTTTCTTACGGTGTGAAAATTCGGAGTGTTACCTAGTATAGTTAGATCCTAGGGCAGATGGCTGCATCTATGATAGTTTCAAACCCAAAGGGGGGCAAAAAGAAGGCAGAAGAGAGAATTATATTTGATTTTTAAAATATGCTACCTGTACCTGTGAGAAAAAAAAAAAAAAGAAAGAAAGAAAAGAAGTAAGTATAGTGTCTCCCTTCAAGAAGCCACCTGTCCTGGACCTTTGTCTTATTGCCCTTGGACCAAATTTTATTGACTGGAACAATGAAGAAGAGAGATAGCTACTTGCCAACCTAGAGAACTTGTCTGACACCACACTGTGTTTAAATGTGTATTATGTGAAGGATAAGGACACAGTTCCACATTCTGTCTGGTCACCTTCAATCTCCCCTATCTATCTCCAGTTGGAGAATCTGCATTTCCTAGGAATACAACCTCTAAACCCCATCCCACCCGATCGGGAAGGCCTTGCCTCTCAGGGCACACAATCTTTCCAACTTTTTTTAGGTCATGGTGACATTGAGCTGCTGCAGTCACACCAGAAAATTAAATGTCCTGAATCTCCAGAAGTTATCAAAATCGTATCTCACAGGTACAGAAGCAAAATATAAAACGTTAATGGGGCACTGTGGTGCAAGCTCAGCACTTGGCACAGGGTGGAGAAGGTAGAGTCAGTAGTTCAAGGCCAGCCTAGACAACATGAGAAGCTGTCTCAAACAAACAGCAACAAAACACAAAGTTTAAAATACAAGAGTAAGTGTGTTTGTTATTGGTAATTGTCTGAAAAAAAAACCAACAAACAACAAACAATTCACAAAAGCTGACTGCCGCCTACTGCATCAGCTGGTTGAGAATAGAGTCTTTTTAAAGAACTCTTTACTTTGATTTTACAAAGCACGTTCCAGGAAAATCTCTACTTCGTCCACATGTTAGGAATTACGTTGATGTAAGGTTATTTTTAATGTCAGGAGAGCAATGGTTTGGAAGTGACCAGTGGAAGGGGTGAGAAGAAAGAAATAGGTGCATCCTCACTGTACTGTCCTCTGGTTTCTGTTTCAAGTGAACTAGCCAAGCCTTTTGTCATACAGGCCTTGCTCAGCGGGAAGGTACACCCGGAGTCCCAGTGCAGACACTAACTTTCCGAGTCAGGGGGTGGCAGCTGTCTCCCACTTGGCCCATCGGTGTGCAGATCCTAATGCTCTTGACCCAGATACTGACGGCGCAGCACATGCCTCCTCCACACTGAGAGTCCTTGTCACAAGCCTGAAAGGAAAAGAACCAACAGATAAGTATAGATACTGGGGAAGTCTCAGGCTAGGGAACTCTAAAATTAGCAGGGAAAATCCTCTTTAACTATCCAAATGCCCAGCCAGTAAAGTATTTGCCACACAAGCATGAGGACACACGTTCAATCCTCAGAATCTATAAGAAAAGCCAGAGACATGATGGCTTGCACTTGCAATCCCAGCTCTGGGAAGATGGAAGCAGGCCGAGCTCCTTGGGGCTTGGGCAGCCAACCAGTCTAGCTGTATCGGGGCGGGGATGGGGGGGGGCACATTCTAAGCCAAGTGAGAAACCATGTCTCAAAAAATAAAGCATACAGGATTTGAGAACATCTGAGTTTAACTTTTGTCTTCCACATACATGCCCATACATGTGTGTATGAAACTGTCTCTCCCAACATGTGCACCTACATACACATGAAAAATCCTAAGCAGTGATTTTAATAAAATAGAGCCGGAAGCTCCATTTGTGTGTTTGCATCAACCGTCAACATTGAGCAGAATGTTTCCATGGACTAAACAGCACCTATATGATGAGACACAGGATTAAGGAGGAAGAACAGGAGAGTAGGGGTTAGGGAGGGGGGCAACAACATGTCTGCTCTCTTCTTCTGGTGCTTTATGACTGAATTTGAAGAATGTGTTTACGATAGCCCTGCACTATACACAACCATGCAGAACTACAAAGAACAAATCACACAATTTTGTGATTATTAACTGCTGAATATATGGGGCCTAGTTTAGAGAGAACAGATTGAAATTGTCTCTAAACATGGAACAAACCAGTGCAGCCCTGTAAGGGCACCATTGTGACATTCAGACATGTTCACTTTTCCCTTTCAAGTATTTAAGCTGGATGCTTCTTCTTGCACGGGTACCCTGATTTTCACCATTTCCTCTTTCAAAATAAGAACTCTCTGAGCCTGGGAGGGGACAGACCAAGACTTTTGCCTCATCCCACTAGTCTTTCGTATGAGTGACATGCAGAAAGGAACTGATGGGCTTAGGATGAACAGAAGTGTGCGTTAGAAACTCAGTTGAACAAGCCCCTGAGGTCTAACAGATGAGGACAGGCACAGCACACAGCACAGATACAATTAGCAGTCGTAATTCCTCAAAGGACACACCTGGCCCATACAAACTACAGATATGTACAGCCATATATAGAGCCAAGGACTACACAGTGGAGGACTTTCCATGTAGCAGTAATCAGAATAAGCCTGCATTGATGTCCATGAAGATTTGTCTTAAGAACCATAGCTCCTGCTGGGGCAGCGATGGTACACGCCTTTAATCCCAGCACTTGGGAGGCAGAGGCAGGCAGACTTCTGAGTTCGAGGCCAGCCTGGTTTACAGAGTGAGTTCCAGGACAGCCAAGGCTATACAGAGAAAACCTGTCTAAAAAAAAAAAAAAACCAAAACAAAAAACAAACAAACAAAAAACAAAAACAAACAAAAAAAAACATAGCTCCTTCTTAGAATCAACAACAACAATACAAACAACAGAATGACATGCTTTTGTTTAAACTATGTGCAGAAATCTGTTGTTCAAAATAAGTAGTGGCCAAAAACCACAACTTCAGCTTTGGATGGCTTTTTTTTTTTTTTTTAATAAGATGATGTTTAAACATTTCCACCTTTTAATTTGTGTCTGGATACCAGAAATTAAGCAAACATGACCATCAGAGTTCTATGTTAGGTCTACACAACAACCTTTTGCAATATGGCTTTAATATATCTATATGAAGATATCACATTCAAAGATGTGTGTTAAATACCGGTGTTTATAACATATATACAAGACTACCTTCTGAAGCCTTGTGAGCTCTTTTGCTAAGACAAAAAAAAAAAAAAAAAAAAAAAAAAAAAAAAAAAAAAAAAAAACCACCCACAATCAAGATCTTTTAAAATTCAATCAATCACTTAGATGCTTATCACCCTGTATACACTGTATCTAGATAAATCACTGACTTTTTCATTCGAATCCAGATGGTTTCTGTCAGGGGGACCCAACTATGTTTTACTGCCACATTGCTTTAGGAAAAAAATATCTTCCAATACTCTTTTCATAATATTGAATTAACAGAAAAAAAAAAAAAAAAAACCAAAACCAACCAACCAAACAAAAAACCATGAGTCCACAAGACTGTATCACAACCCCCCAACCCCACCAGCATGTAAACATGAAATGAGATAAAATTTCATTTCATAACACAAAGCTTCAGTTGTTGGAAAATTACAAAGGATTGCATAAGTTTATATCTTTTTAATTAGACAGCTGCTTCCTAGTACCATTCATTCTTCTTAACCCATTGCAGAGCCAAGCAAACAGTGTCCTCCTGTGAGTGGAACAAAACGGGACATTTGCACTACCCAGGAACCTTGGGGCTTAGAGGATTAGGAAACACTTAGAATGGACCAGCAGGGGAAGAGAGGAAGAAAACCAACCCAATCATGTTTCCATTCCCATGTGTTACAAAGACACTGTAGAAACTTTTGTTCATGCACACCAACTGGCTACCAATGAAGTTATATAAATGGTTTTAAGGATCTCTGCTCTAATAAATACCACAAGGCATAAAATCAAGTATCTATGGGGTATATATAACCCAATGATGTCATAAGCCCAGAGCTTTCAGGATACAATCTGTAACACTAAGAAACACAGAGAAGATCAATCAATCTTTATTTAATTCAATATAATGATCCTTCTCTTAAGTGACATGTTACTTTATTACCTGTATGTTGTTCCAATCAAATCTCTTTTAGAATCCAATAATTCGTCCTTAGATGTTAAAAGTGATTTAAATAAATCAATCTAGTAAAAAATGCTAGTGACTTTTTTTTTTTTTTCTCTTTAATAAAGTGAAACAACAGCAAACAGCCAAGGTTCTGCCGGGCTATTCAAACAGACTTCTGAAATTTTGTACTGTGGATTCATTCTTCAGATAGACAAAAAGCCACCACCACCAACAAAAAAACCTGTCAGAAGTCTTGAAGGAATGGGCTATTTCTAAGCATGATGAAGACACTCTCTGTGAGTTTAAATAAAGTCTAGCGACAGCCTCCTCCATCACTAAGCCCTAGGAGTGATGAGGTATCAGGAATCAAACTTGACAATTTATGTAATGAGAACTTCACGATGAAGGGGATGGGGGGGGGTGGCAAAGAGTAACATAGAAGAGCAGCTGCTCCAGAACCCAGTAAAGAGCCCACAATTGCTTTCCAAAGCCCCACACGTGGCCCGGACCCAAGTTATTTCACAGGGTAAAACCCACTCGGGAGCCATGGAGCTTGAGGTGTACGTCTTGCTCTTTTCCAGTTTAAGTAAGAGCAACCGGATTTGGCGGTGTAGGTTTTCCAGCTCCTGGAAAACAACTTTCAAACTGGGGAAGAAACTTCTCTGAGCTACTAAATAGAACAGCAGACCAAACCGGAGGCGTGCGGGAGGGAGAGGAGGGGAAGGCAGCAGCTGAGGCTGTTTAATTCCATCTTGAGCCTGGCTGTCCCCTGCCTTGGGAGCAGAACAGGTTCCCAAGTGGCCAAAGAACTATTCCAGAGAATGCCACGCCCTTCCTGGTCCCTACACACCCTGGGCTCGGTGTCTCTGGGGCGATCCAGGCGCGACAGGTGCGCGGGCAGCTTACCCCGGTGATGACCGCGGCATCCCCGGCGGGCGGTGTGAGCAGCAGCGGTAGCAGCAGAAGTAGCAGTAGCCGGGCACAGCGCGGATCTCCCATGGCGTCCCGGGGACGCGGTGGCCGTTAGGGGACGCGTTCCGGGGCGTTGGGACCCGGGACGTTGGGGACGCGTGGCCGGGCTGCTCTGCCGAGCCGCGAGCCTAGCGGCGGTTATAAAGGCGAGCCCCGCGGTGACTCACGCCAGGCAGCACGCGGGGGGCACGGCGCGGGCACACAACCCGCGCTCCACGCGCACACGCGCACGTGCCCCGCGCCCCACGCGCACAGGCGCCACGCGGGCAGAGCCCCCGCGGGGCGCCGCAGCCCTAACCAGCCTTCCTGACGCTTTTGTGGTCTCAGAAACCCTCCTTCGCTGTCCTGCTTTCCAGAGCCTCACGTGCTCAGCCCCCACACTCGCAGAGGCACATCATTTGCCATACAGATGTGCAAGGGGTACCCACGACGTGCCAGGCGCCGGGGATACAATTGCACCGTGTTTGTGCACATTTATTCAGCGTATCTACTGCTGAGAGGTCCGTGCGTGTCAGGTACTGCCACCCGCTCTGCCCTGAGGTGGCACAACTTTGAAAAGGACAGACAGCAAACAAGCAAAGGGCAAGCGAATGTAGCAGGGTAGAAGAACAAAGCACCAGGCACAACACCAATCCCACATCCCTTACGAAGTGGGATGCCCCTCCAGCTGTGGGAGCCTCCTTTACTTTTTGGAAATGACTTCTCCTGGTGCCCACATCTGTTCCTGACCCTTTCTATCCTGATTTCCCTCACGTGCGTTCCCTCCCCTCCGCAGCTTCCAGCCAGCTTCAAGGCAGAACAGGATGTTGCCAAAGGGGGAAAAAAGGAGAACTCCCAGCGTGTTCTGCCAGCCTGAGGCCCTGGGAAGGTGGCTCTTTCCCAGCCTGGTTCTCCAGCCTAGGAAACTCCAAGTCTTAGACATGATTTTTCGGTTCGGATCAATCACTTTTGTGAGTCTGCTGGACTCTAGGCGCTCATCCCATGAGACAAGAGACAACCCTCTGTGGCCCTAGTTTGGCTCCAATAATCTCATCTTGTTTGCTTCTACAAGGATGATCAGTTTGACTTTTTTTCTGAGGTTTGGGGGAACCCACCTCACTCCTACCAGACTGGGGACCTCAGACTTTCCCATGTCCCTTAGGACCACAGACTGCTGAAAGGCAGATGGGCCTTTTCAGCCTCTTTAATCAATACAGTAAGGAGAGCTGGGCCACAGTTACTTTCAGACTGTGGGCTCCCCCATGCCAAAGCATTCAGACGAAATGTAGAGGGGGAAAAACAAAAATGAACAAAGGGCCAGGGAATTATTTGAATGTTAAACAGCTGGGCATTTTAAACCCTAGATCTTTGGCTGAGTTTTAAAGTCTTTTTGTGCCATGTTTTTGAGTTCAAGAAGCATCCAGAGACCAGAAAACACAAACGGGATCAAACTCGTTTTTTAACTTTAAGAAAACTGTTAAAAGTGGATTCACAGTGAAATAAGTGGAAACAGTAGCAAGTGACAGACTGGTGGAAAGTTTCCTTTTCCAGTCTCCATGCCAACCAAGGCTTGGGAGTGCAGCCCGGGGAAATGTAAAAACCAGTCAACATGGACTTTAACATTCCTGACACTTTTTTTTTTTTTTTCTTAAATGGTCGGCTTCATATTTGTTGCTATCAAATACCAACTGAGTATTCCTCCACTTCTCCAAACAGAAAACAAGCCATCTCTACCCAGGGAAATGCTAACCTTCCACTGAGATCGACTTCTTATGGGGGCTGTTTTCAAAACAGTCTTCTAAGACTTTTAAATCAAGGTTGGAGATGCTTAAAAAATAAGGCCGGCTTAAGGCTCTTCGGTTTCCCTGTGCTGAGGTTGCAATCAGGGGCATGGGCATCCTGGGTAAGCACCCTACCGCCAGGCTACCCCCTAAACCTCTTTGGAACTTTTAATGGCTTTAATACTTGAGAGATGAAACGAAAACTCTTCAACAGAACCTCTTTAGATCCCACGGCCAAGTTGTCAGATCAAGTCTGATTTCAATTCTTAGAAATGGAAAGATACTATTTGGATTACACGCCCCCCTCCCCAAATAAGGCAATGATGAAACAATAATGAAATTAAAGTTCTGGGTTGTATTTTTTTTTTTCTGTGACCTGTTGGTATGATCAGACATGTGGTCAAATTAGCCAGGAACAACCAATGGGTTAGGTTAGGACCAACACTTATGCATTCAGAGTACAGACTGGCAGCCTTGCATGGCCACCACTGCTCAGCTGGTTTGACAGTATGATACAAAGAACACTACATTTGAAAGTTACAGTGACCTGGATTGGAGTCCTTTGTGGCAAATGGATTGGCCTGCAGCCCCTTAGGATCCTGGTCCAACCACCATGAGGCATGTTTCAAAGAGAACATCTTTGAAAGGGCTAAGCACCAAGTCTGGGATAGCCTGAAAGCTCCCCAGATAAATCTTACAATGTGCTTTCCCCTGATGGGTTCATTGAACACTGATATGGCTGTTTTCTGTCCTGCCCACCTAATTAGATGACACACACGTGCCGCCTAGGAGCCCATTTCTTCTGAAAATCCTCCTTGCACGTGGTATTAGCGGAAACTCAGAAAATGATTGATGAGCAACACGAGTGATTTTTGTGATCAGGGACATAGAGAGGTTAGAAGCAAATGGCGCACAGTGCAGATGCACTTAATCTACATGGACCATGAATGCAGTCAGCAAAGAGAAAGAGGGAAAGAGAGACCTGGTGCAGGGGATTCGCCTGCTGTTTCCTCTGAGAATATGGGACCGGAATGAGGGGCCCCTCTTACAGCTGTCACACGTTTTAGCTACAGCAGCCACTCTGGGAGCTCAGCTGAGGGAGACTTTATTAGAACTCATGATTTATGATGATTCCAGTCGAGGGCTATACTAAGTATCACCTAGGAAGTTATGTTGAAACTCTAGCCCCTGGTTCCTGTGACTTTATTTGGAAGTAGGGTTCTTGCTGATCTTGTGGGCCTGAGCTGCCTCACACTTGGGGGCCAAAATGTCTCGGACTGTTCTGTCAATGTTGGGACCCACACTGCCAAAAGCCTTGAGGGCTAAACTGTTAGAGCCTGCACTGCCCCAAGCTGCTCCAGTCCGCGGGTTGGGGTTCAGCAAGAGAGAGAGTGAGGACGGACTCGAAGAATGGAGACCAGATAGAGTGTGACTCAATCCCGTTTATTCTTCAGTCTCTCTTCTTCTCTCCAAGTCCCAAGTCTTGAGTTTCTAGTCCCTAGTTCCTAGTCCCTAGTGCCTCCAAGTTCCAAGTTACTTCTTCCAAGTGCTAAGTGCCTAATACCTAATACCTAACTCCAAGTTGTACTCCAAGTTGTACTCTCTGACCTAATTCCTAGTTCCAAGTTGTACTCCTGAGTGCCTAATAATCTGTTGCTTTCTTCTGTCTGCCTCTCACCTTTTATATGTCTCACTTCTAAGCCACGCCCTTAAGCCACACCTTTAAGTCATGCCCTTAGGCCTTGTCTCTAAATCTGATCTCTAAGTCACACCCTTAAGTCACACACCTTTAATCTCACACACCCAAGGAAAGATCCTGGGTATCTAAACCAAGATGGTATCAGAGTGTGCTCAGCTGTTGTAGGCTGATGTAATCAAGTCTCTTGTCAGGGTATATGGCTCAAGATGGCTGCAAGGATGATAGCCGCCTTCTGTCGGCTCCCCACATGCTGATATGATCAACCAAACTTGAAGTCATATTGGATGAAAGTATGTCCTAAACCCAACAACTGATATCTTTGTAATTAAAAAAAAAAAAGGTGTGGTTTTGTGTGGTGTGTGTGTGTCTGTGTGTGCGCGCGCGCGCACATCTGCATGTGTATGCATTTGTGTATGTGTGGGCCCATGTACACACAGAATATGTGCAGGTCAGAAGACCACCTTGAGTACCATCACCAGATGGCTTCTACCTTTTGTTTGGGACAGGGTCTCTCACTAGACTGGAACTTTGCCATATAGGTCAGCCTCGATGGCGTGTGAGCCTCAAGGAATCTGCCTGCCTCAGCCTCCCATTTTACCATTGTTGGGATTACAGACTCAGGTAGCCACAGACTCAAGTCACTGCACCTGGCTTTTTTATATGAGTTCTGGAAACTGAACTCAGGACAACATGTTTGTGAGGCAAGCACTTTGCTGACTAAGCTGTTTGCTTGTCTTTTAGAACAGACACAAGATCTTTGGATACAGAGACTGATATGACACACCCCCTCCCTAAAGCTGGCTTCCAGAATCCAGAAGAGCTGAGAAAAGCGTCCTTGATTTTGGACTTCTAACATCCAGAGCTACAAGAAAATAACCTCTGATGCATGAAGCCACCTGGTTCTGCTCACTTCTCCTTGAACCTCTGGGAAACTGAAAGGAAGGGTGGGGCTGGAGGGCTGTAATTCAGCTTTCTGCTGCCTCTGCCTGGAACTCAAGCCCGACTGTGGACTGTGCAGTGACTAGAACAGGTCACATGACAGCTCACTTTGCTAAGGACAGCAGTGCAAATGTAGTTGCTGCTAAAAACCAGAAATCTGCTGAGCAGAGCTAGATTCTATAGAAAAGGAGCCATTGGTGTCTTGAACCCTTTAATGAGCTCAATGTACTTTGACCAACCTTAGCAATTCTTACTACAAAGGATAATGTGTATCTGTAATTTTTTTCTTGTTTAGTCCTTCAAGTGATACATAGTGAAAGAGTACACACGTGCAAGCCGAGAGTGCTTTGTTTTAAGCAGTAGACCATCGTTCATTCACTCATTCAGCAGGTACCTTTTAAGCACAAGTACCGAGTGTTGAGCAAAGCACTAGGTGGTTCAGTACATATTTGCTGACCAAATCACTAGGAATGTGGAGAAGAGCATGAAGGAGGACTGAGTGTAGTCATAACCCCATCTCCTGACAGGAGAGCAAGGCAGAAACCTGGTGGGCAGTCAAGAGAAAGAGAGGCAGGAACTATAGTGAGCAGGAAGGAAGGAGGAACCTCACTGTGAGAACTGGCTCACAGGAGAGATGCTGCTGCTTACAGGGGTGTGGGCAAAGGCAGGCAGGCAGGCAGGGTGAGGGGAACAGCCATGCTAAAAAGAGAAAGGCCAACCAGTAGCTTCTTGTTGGATGTTTAAATTTTTTTCATTACATATAATGTAGCCACAATGACTAGGAGTTAGTAGGAACTTGGGAAATTGTGACCCAATGGCTATTTTTGTTTATCTATCTATCTATCTATCTATCTATCTATCTATCTATCTATCTATCTATCTATCTATCATTTATTTATTTTTTATGTTCTACTCAGCCATGACTGTTTCTGCATTGCCGGCAGCTGCCTTTTACTGAGTACTCGTGAGACCACATGATTAGAAAAGCCAAAAAATATTTCTATCTGCTAGTGAAAAGAAAGCTTGCTGATTCCTAATTTGTGTGTGTGTGTGTGTGTGTGAGAGAGAGAGAGAGAGAGAGAGAGAGAGAGAGAGAGAGAGAGAGAGAGAGAGACTCACTGAGTAAGCTAGGCTATCTGGCCAGTGAGCCCCAGAGATCTGCCTGCCTCTGCCTGGGATGATATGTATGTACCATCACTGGTCCATTTTATTTTGCAGGGGTTCTTTGTGAGCATTCTTTGTGAGCAAACAGCATGGATGATATGTGTATACCACCTATCAATCTGGCTTGTTCTACATGGCTCCTTGTGGACAAACTTAGTTTGTTGTGCTTATGACTGAGCTACTTTCCAGCTCTGTTGTGTCTAGATTCATGTGGGAGAAGAAGAAGAAGGAGAAGGAGAAGGAGGAGGAGGAGGAGGAGGAGGAGGAGGAGGAGGAGGAGGAGGAGGAGGAGGAGGAGGAGGAGAAGGAGAAGGAGAAGGAAGAAGAGGAAGAGGAAGAGGAAGAGGAAGAGGAAGAGGAAGAGGAAGAAGAAGAAGAAGAAGAAGAAGAAGAAGAAGAAGAAGAAGAAGAAGAAGAAAGACCTTGAGTCTCTGTACCATCTTTTACTGCAATTTTACAAAATCTTACTGATCTTGCCACCATTGCCTTTGCTTGAACTTCCTGTGGTATGTGTTGTGGAGACTCCAACTCAGCAGTATAATCCACGTTCTTTTAGACTTTTGGATATTGCCTAAAGTTCTGGTGTATGGATTGATATGCATACTTGCCTTACTAGAACTGATTTTCAATGATCTGGCATACAGTAGATGCTTAATCAATAGTGATGGAGTTTGAAAAGAAAGATCAAGAAACACATGCCCAGCTCTCTATCTTGAATTGAAAGTGCCAGGCATTTTCTCAACCACAGAAGAGGAAAACCTTCCAGATTCTTCTTCACATGGCTCTGTTGTTAAGAGTGAGTCTGGCTTCCTTGCTTTGCATGTGTCTTTTCTAAGGGCTTATTATGGTAACATAATAGGTGGGCCCGGTAATTTTATCACTGGGTTTTATTTGTCTTTGAGTAAATGACTTTTCATTTAGATTTGTTCCAAAAAAAAAAAAAAAAAAAAAAAGTCAAATGAAATAAAATGGATATTCTCCTTTCTGCTTTGCCTTCATCCTTTATTGAGGTACTATTCCACGTGGCTCTCTCTGTTAAACCTATAATATCATCTGTGCTATCATTCTAAAATAATAACCATATTTTAAATGTGACATGAAAAAGGAATGGCTTTTATAATTCTAAATAAGATGTCTATTTTAATCTAGTTCAATGCGATGATTTTCTCTTTATTTAAAAAAAAATAATAAATCGCCAAGATTCAGTGAGAGAGCCAATTGTCTACGGAGGCACTGAAAAGCATTTGTTCCATTCAAGTGATAATGCACAGTAAAGTTTATCTATTTTTAAATAGTTGAAGCATTAATCCAGGAGAAAGGGTTTTCTTCAAACAATTAGCACACAGTGACTTTGAGATAATATGAAGGGTCACTGAGGAACATTTGGTTCTAAAAGATTTAGATGTATTCATTATAATGCTAGCTGTTCTTCTCCTTTGGCTTTTTTTTTTTTTTTTTCCTATTGAAGATGGGCCTAAAGGCAAGAGCTTGTGCTGCATGCACTGCAGTCTTCATTCAGAGAGATTGTTATGCAAATATGTGGCATATTTGGTAACTTTCCAGATGGAAAAAGAAGTCTCACCTAAGAAAGGGATTTTCTTAGGATTAAAAACCATGACTAGGTAATTACTTTATCATCCTTTGGGTCAACGTGAACTATATCACACCGAAATAAACCTCATTCAGCAACCTTTAAAGAAGGAAAGGAAGTAGAAGACATAATGAGGTGTGTTCATATACATATGAAAGAATAGGTACAAAACTTTTAGAGCCAGGTGTGGTGGCTCTCATCCTGTAATCCCAGCACCCAAGAGGCTGAGGCAGGAGACTTGACAGGGAACTAGAGTTCACATTATGACCCCTTGTTTTAGTTTGTTTCTTTGTTTTTGGGCACAAGCCAATTGCAGTATTTTCATTTCTAAAGTGCAGAGCTGTCTCCTTCTAGGCTTTGCATACAATAAGGACTTTGTAAATTTCAGTACATCTTTTATATAAACCCCAGGGACCCTCTGGGTAGAGCCTTAGCTGTTATAGAAGAACAAAGTGGAATTTGAAAAGGTCAACCATGCCATTTCCAGCCAGGGTAACTGCTAAGTAAAGAAACTAGATTTAAACCCAACGTGTTCTGGTGCCAAGAATTTAACTATTAGAGTTTCTCTTCAAATTTATAACATTGCCATAAAAACCTTGGGTGGCCAATAACTAGAAGCAAGACACAGCAATTTGGTGAGAGTGCCCCATACACTCCATCTTCAAACTTGTCTCCACACATCTCAGAGCCATTCACACAATTTCTAGATGTTTCTGAGCCTCAGGTGACTCACCATAGAACAGTAGTGTAGAGCTTTGGCCAGTGATCTATAGTCATCTACTTTCATGATGGTCTAGAACACTCTCCCCTCTTCTTTCTTGTGTCTGACTGTTTAATAGAGTTAATAGATCCATCATAACACTGGGAGAGGGAGGAGCAGAGGGACAGGGAGGAGTCTAGAGATGTTTTAATTGGTGTCTTAGTTAGGGTTTTACTGCTATGAACAGACACCATGACCAAGGCAACTCTTATAAGGACAACATTTAGTTAGGGCTGCCTTACAGGTTCAGAAGTTCATTCATGGGGAACATGGTGGCATCCAGGCAGGCATGAGGCAGGAGAAGTTGAGAGTTCTACATTTTCATCTGAAGGCTGCTAGCAGAATACTTGCTCCCAGGCAGCTAGGGCAAGGATATTAAAGCAAACACCCATAAGGCCACACCCACTCCAACAAGGCCACACCTCCTAACAGTGCCACTCCCTGGGCCAAGCATATACAAACCGTCACAATTGGGATGCTTAGAACAGAACAGCTTTTCGTTTCTTTCTTTCTTTCTTTTTTTATTTGTTTGTTTTTTTCTTTCCTTTTTTTTTTTTTTGTTTTTTTTTTTTTTTTGTTTTTTTGTTTTTTGAGACAGGGTCTCTCTGTGTAGCCTTGGCTGACCTGGAACTAACTCTGTAGACCAGGCTGGCCTCGAACTCAGAAATCCGCCTGCCTCTGCCTCCCAACCAAGTGCTGGGATTAAAGGTGTGCGCCACCACCGCCCAGCTACAGAACAGCTTTTCTTGCTGCATGGGTAGGGTACCAGTCTTAAGCAGGGGCCTCACAGTCTTCCTCGGAGCTGATGAAATGCCACACATCCTATTCATTATCCACTATCTATCCATAGTCAACAGTTATTTTAAAATGGCCTTGTTGTCAGTCTGGGTTGTGAATGGATCTTTTTATGCATCTAGTTAATGGAAATCAATAGATATTAGATTTTTTTAATGTCTTTGGTGGAATATGTAAGTTTTTGTAAAAATTCTACCCAATAAAATTTGTTCTGCTTTCTCTTTTTTTTTTTTTCTTCAAGTGGGAGTGGTACAATGAAGGAGAAGATATGGTAAGTAAATCCAGCAGACAGGCTTGCTGGCTTGCTGTACCTGTCTGAGTTTGCAAGGCCAGGTGCTATTAGAACAAAAAAAAAAAACCCAGTGTGTGTGTGTGTGTGTGTGTGTGTGTGTGTGTGTGTGTACGCACACACATGCACACAGGAAAGGCATTCAGCAACCCTCTATGTTATTTTTACAATAGCTTTCGAATCTAATATTGTTTTAAAATAATGAATTAGAAAGAAGAGCTGGGAGATGGCTCTGCAGCTAAAGGCCTTGCCATGCAAGCCTGTGGACAGAAATCCACATAAATGCTAAGAAGGCACGGGGGTGGGGGTAGAGGAGCACCTGTAATTTCAGCTTTGGAAGGCAGAGGTATGGGTTCTCCAGACAAGCTGACTAGCAAGACTAGCCACATTAGTAAGCTGTGGGTTTAACGAAGAGACCCTGCCTCAAAGGATAAGATGGAAGAGTAATTAAGGATGATCCCCAGCAGCCTCCACGTTCATGCACAAAATACACATGCATGCTTACCCACAGGTCTGCCCACACACATCACATGCAGGCATGAACACATGCACACATACACACAAAAATGGGGCTTAAAAATGAATTAGGAAGAAGGATAAGATCAAGGAAACTTAGTCACACAGCACCAATGGGACAGCTGCCAGATAGAAGACACTGTCTGGCTCTAGGGACAAGCAAGAGCCACTTGACCTGGGAGAACAGCACATTCAGCGTGCACTGTTCCTAGCCCACCCGACTCGCTGTAGTCTACTGATACTGAATTTCGGTGGCTGAGTCAATGGCAAGAGGCCAACAGGCTGGTACAGGCCATGGTGTTGTGAAGGTAGAGAACGTTTTTATCAGTAATTAGTAGGCTAACATTCTGATTCTATGAACTGAACACAGGCTGCTGGCTTGTCATAGTGCTCTGCTCCTTGTACAGTGTGCAAGACTGCTTAAATGGAGTCCGTGAGAGTGAAGATCTATTGCTGTGGCTAGAGGGATGTGTGTGTGTGTGTGTGTGTGTGTGTGTGTGTGTGTGTGTGTAGGCCAGAGGTTAACACAGGAGTCTCCCTCACTTCCTGTCACTCTCCACAGTGAAGGTGGAACTTTGATTTGGCTAGGTTGAGAGAGCCGAGAGAGCCAGCTCCACCTTCACAGTGCTGAGATTGCAGGCATTTGCCCAGCTTTTCTTTCATGAATATGACTACCAAACTCAGGTTCTTATTATTTTTGTGCGGCAAGCAAGCACTCTACCAGTTCTTCTTATTTAAAATCTTTATATACTGCTTTGATTATTAAAACCTGAGGCTGAAAAGAGTCTCAATGGTGGAAGTAAAATGGGTTCAATCCAAAAGCAACTGTTAGGAGCTGCTTTCGGTGAGATCTGCAGGCCAAAGTAGAGTAGCCACTTCTGAGAAAGTGATATCTTCCTTCTCTTTCTTCTTCTCCCCCTCTTCTCCTCCCCTTCCCATTCCCTCCTTCCTCCTCCTCCCCCTCTTCTCCTTATCCTCCCACCGTCTCCTCCCTTCTCCTTCTTTCTCCTTTTCTTCTCCTTCTTCTTGGAGAGACAGGGTCTTGAGTAGCTCAGACAGGCATTGAGCTCACTGTGTACCTGATGACTCTGCCTCTGCTTCTAAGTGTTGGAATTACCGGTGTGTGCCACCATGCTTGGTTTATGCCAAGGGATTGGGGCTTTGTGTATGCTAGGCAAACATCCTACCCACTGCAGTGTATCCCCAATCCAAAACTCTCCATGCCAGAAATCACGTGGAATGGCTAGTACGAATCACCTTATACAATCCTCCCGACATTCTCGTTATCGGCTGTACCTACACGATCGAGCTCTTGACACTTGATAGGACATTCGTATGCTTTACCTCGCTTCAGTTTCACAATCTTGTATGACGAATGCTACTATTGTCCAATTTACAAGCTCTGTGATCTCTTTTTTGGAATCTTAATTTGAAAGTTCAGCATAAAATACATGCACAAGACATGCTATCTAGTGCAGTGTTTCCATAGATGTTTACAGTAATGACCAAATGAGGGTGATGAGCACTTCTGCTCAAATGTTTGTCATTTCTTGGGGTTGGGAGCCTTTGAAATCTACTCTTCCTGATTCTTCGAGAAGTATAGTTGTCGTCTGTTTTTACTGTGCTGCAGAACTGGGACATATTCATTGGGTTTAAGTCAAGTCTGGTTCCCGTTGTCCAGCTTCTTTTTGTCCTGAGAAATTGTGACATATGCAATCCACACAGAAATGACATGTGTATTTACTTAAGGAAATAACAAGAAGAGGTCATACAGCCAATCTCTGTTCAGAACCTGAATCTACAGGGTCTCGGAAGCCCGCACGGTTCCCCTTTCCAAATATGTCTTGTTCCCTTAACACTGATCTCAGCACTTTTCTGATTGTTTTCTAGTGTAAACCTCTAACCTTTTTCCCCACTTGTCACAGTTAGATACAGATCCTTAAACACTTTGCAATTCTTTCTACCAAGGCACTAACATCTCTGAACCTTTCCCCTTCTCCAGGTTTTGAAGAACCAAACTTGGATGTATTGAATTCCTCAGGAATTTTTCCACTGCAAGTAATGAGACTCAACTCAAACAGCTTAAATGAATGGCAAGTTTTCGGTGTGCTTGGGAGTCTGTATGGGCTGGTTCCACATCTGCAGACCTTGAATGGGCAACGATGGGAAGGTACACTTCCCCTGTAAACGAAAAGACTTTCCCCCTGTCTCTAAACAATACAAGATAACGACATTTTCACAGCTGTAGTAAATTCCCCACTCCATATTACGTAAGGGGCTGGACATCTATGGGTTTGAGTGTCTTCCAGGGTGCTATAGCCAATCTCACATGGATACCAGGACATGACTGCTCTCTAGGAACTGAAGGACAGTGGCAGGTGTAGCCTAGTCTTCTATTATCACTCCTGAAAGGTTGGTCTCCTGGGCCAGGTTGTCTACACAAGGTGGTTCTTGATCACTCTGGGGGAGACAGTCTGCTTTTCATTTCATAACCACCACCATCTCTCTCTCTCTCTCTCTCTCTCTCTCTCTCTCTCTCTCTCTCTGTGTGTGTGTGTGTGTGTGTGTGTGTTAAAGAATCTAGTTCTTTTTCATTTCCCATAGTAGATGTCTAGGGATTAAGTCTCTGTGGAACATTCTGGATTAGGTATTGATGACTGAACCGACTCTTCTGGCCACAGGGATAAAACAATCTGATTAGATAGTGTTTTTGACAAGGGACAAGGGGTGGATGGTACACAGACAAATGTGACAGCTGAGTCCCCACTTCTGAGCAAAGCGGGGGTCACTCCTCCCACACTTAGCATCTATCAGCAGGCACTCCCATTCTTCTCAAGCCTGAACAAACAACTAAACTGCCTATCTTATCTCATTATCTAGTTTTTGTTGCTATATCAGAGATAACAAATAAAAACAAGACAATTACTTTATTTCACATTTTCAGACTTTGGAACATCTGGATCTGGAGAGATGGCTCACTGGGCAAAGTGCTTGCCTAGCAAGCATGAAGGCCTGAGTTCAATCCCCAGAGCCCACTTAAAGAGCCAGACCTGGTAATGCAAACATTGGAATCTCAGGAATGAAGAGGCAGAAACAGAAGGATCCCTCGGGCTCCTTGGCCAGCAAATCTCAGTTCCCAGTGAGAGACTTTGACTAAATAAATAAATAAATAAATAAGATGAACACGCACTGAGAAATGACACCTTAGGCTGACACATGTGTACATACACACAGAGGCATGCACACATATGCACACAGACAGAATGTGGCGCCAAGGTTTTAGAAGATCTTAAACCACTTCGAGTCATGGATGAAAGCCACAGGCAAACCACAATGGACAGCATGGATTCCTGAGGAACGGCTCTGTAGCAATTCATCTAGCCCCCAAGAAGAGCATTACTGACCTCATCCCTTCCCAGAGGCCCAACCGACTTTACAATGACAGACTCCAACATGACTCCTCCTCAGGAGGGAACAGAGCAGGACAAACCAGAGACTTCTCGAAGTCACTGAGAGACAGGGACGTTCTCAATAAGAGCTGCGCTCTTTCACAAGAACAATACTGTTCTTAGTTTTCATCCACCACACTCTGGCTCTAAAAATGGGCTTTGTATGTTTAATTTGTACAGTTATAAATCCAACCTCTTAGCTGATGACTCCATAGATTCTCTCTATATGAGAATGAGGTAAGTGAGGACGAAATTAGTGGGTGCTACTTCAGAGACACATGGGAAAGAGATAAATGACGGGAAAAGCCAGAAACGAGCAAAAAAGAACCCATGATTACTCATAATAAAGATACCCACCAGACAATGAGACCTTATGGGGCTGAAATTATGAAATATTTATAGAGCAGTTGGTTTTGTTTGCCGCTGCAAACTACTTTTTGTTTTTCGCATTCTCTCTATGCTTTTATTAGAAATCATGGAAACACATATCCTCTCTCTGTCTTTTCTTCCTCTCTTCCTCTCCTACCCCCACCTCTACTCTCTTGCCCTTTTGTAAATTCACATCAGCATTTCCGGACCTTTCTCGGTGATTTCTGTACATGGCCAGGTCAGTTGTTAAGGAATGCAAGAAGCTGATGATAAACGCCTTCACAAGACAGCCCTGCTGGAGTCAATACTAGCACAGTTTGTATAATTTAAATATGTGTGTGACTGTACCAATGCCAGGGTTCTTTTAACCTTAAAATAATCATATTATTCAGCTGGACCTTTGTGGGAAACCGTAGCATGACCCTTTCTACAGATCGGTTTCCCACAAATTTGCATACATTATAAGTCCCATTTTTGTAGCCTGAATCATCAAGGTCCAGAGTAACTCAGTGTTGTTTGCTCTGAATCACAGGCTAATTCTCTTTTTAAAGGAAAAAGAACCTCTGAGCTGTCTTATATAAGCGTCACCATTCATAGCCCTGAACCTGACCTGGATTCACAGTGGAGTGGGATCCACCTGAGCCAGAGGGGCCCAGGCTTCCCAGCTTCTGCTAGGATGTGTCTTCATCGCCATTGTCTTTCTGTTTTTATCACCTCACACTTTGCTTTCAATGTTTACTTAAAGAAAAGTGAACATATAGAACCAAAAGAATGCCCCCCCCCAATTCTTATAATCCTGGTCTAATTTATTAATTGTGAACTTTGTAGATATTAAGAAATGCTGTGGGATTTATTTTTTTCCTCCTTGAGGTATATTCCTTTAAAGGTAACTGAACCACAAATATAGGAGAAACAGCTTGTTGCTAATTTCGTGTTATTTAAAAATTCATTTACTTGTTCTATTTTCAAAGAAAGCCAGTAAAACCATATATATTTGTCACTTATTACATTTTCAACTGAGAAGTATTGTTATGGCTAAAGTAAGCTAATTAACATATATCACCTCATTTATGTTTTTAGGGTATTGGGAACATTTCAAATCCATGTTCAGTAACGATGACACCTTATAAACAAGCGCTGTGGCTACTCAGGACACCGAGGTAGAAGGAGAACTCTAGCCCCAGGGTCTAAGGCAAGCCTGAATAACAGAGGGACCCTGTACATAAAAAACAACCAATGAACAACAACAGAAAACAAAAAATAAACAAAACACAGTTGTTAGCATTTTGTCTAAGCTCCGCCCCTCAGTTACCTGGCAACACCCAGGTGCACCTGACTCACTATAAAAGGAGCTGTTTGCCTGTTTGCCGCTCCTCTCTCTCTCTCTTGCTCTTGCCTTCCTGCTCCTGTTCTGTCCCTTCCTCCCTTCCCTCAGTCTCTCCAAATGCTCATGGCCAGCCTCTACTTCTCTACTCCTCTCTTCTTCTCTCCTCTCCTCTCTCTGTCTCTCTCCCTCTTTCTCTCTCTGCCTTTCTCTGTCTCTGCTACCCTCTTAACTCCCCTCCCCATTCCCTGAAAAAACTCTATTCTATACTATACCGTCATGTGGTGGCTGGTCCCTCACAGGGAAGGGCTGCCTCAGCATGGGCCCACCGAGACACCCCCTTCCCTCACACCTCACCACACAGCCACCAAAACATATCCCTTCTCTCTTTATCTTTTTATAAACACATCAACAATAGTTTGTTATCAGCCACAGGTACCATGTTATCCAGCAGATACCATGCTTAACTCAAAAGTTCATTTCATTTGACCAACTTCTCCCAGTCTCCTCTCTAATATTACAGGCATTCAAATAGCTTTTTGAGACTGAAGGGTCTCTGGTTCCATCTGGGGTTGGTGTTGCCCTTTAGGAGATATTTATTCAGCACTGTCGAGAGACTGGTTTTGTTATAGCAGATAGAGCCAATGATGTCTTACACTGATCAGGACAGCACCATGACCAAGATTACCTGGCCCAGATATCAACAGGGATGAGGAGGGTCCAACAAAACCAACTTTCTATAGATGAAGACTCCCCAGAGACAATCAACCACGTCCTTTGCAGAAGTGTTACAGTCTCTGTGTCCCCATGCAGAAGAAGGTGGGAATACTTCACATTCACCTTGGACTTTACTACTGAAGCTGTTGTCGTTGAATGGGTGCTGTGTCCTCCATAGACCAATCCTTCCTCTTGGCTCTGGAACCAGTTGGGATAAACTTCTGGGCTCAAGATGGAAACCTGACTCCCTATGACATAATTAGGAAGGAGCTTTGTTCCTTACTCAGAGGCAAGCTGAAGATGGCTGACTTCCTCATACCCTTAAGAGTTCTACCTCCAGGAACTTCGTTCCCCTGCTCTGCCTTGTATACTGTCCGATACTTCCTAGCCAGCATCTCCCAGGAATACAGCCTTCTGACACCATTCTGACATAAATGCATTTCAGCATCTCATCTGACGGGCAGACCTAACACCTAGCATAGTGCCTCCCGCATAATGGGTACGGATAGCTGGGCAAAGTGGCAGGTACGTAGAGTCCCAGCTACTCAGGGGGGCGGGCCAGAGGCTCTTTAGAGTTAGAGGAGTTAGAGGCCAGATTGAACAACATGGAGAAACTTCCCTTCTAAAACAAAACAAAACCAACAAAAACTGGACTAAACAAATATTTCCAACGGAAGGATTATATTTGAAATCAGTCTTCTTCCTGTGACTGGGAGAACCATTAAAGCACATTCTCTTTCCAAGTATGCGTTTCTATGGTGTGATTTAAACCTAAAATACCTTAGGGTGGGGATTAAAGCTTTAAATGTGATGTAAATAAAATCATTATAAAATGAGAGACGAGTGCTCCACCTGTTTAATATGCAGCCTTTTCCAAGTTGCTTAGATTCCTACTCAGAAGTCTGGAAGGTTTCCAGTATGGTATACTAGCCACTCTGGTGTCCATCCCAGAATCAGGCTCACATTACTAAGTAGTGTCTGGAAGTGTATGTAGGAAGAACAATTGGTTTCCTGGGTCTTTCCTGGATCCTCATATTCACAGAGTTGGTCGGGCATATCCTTGACGTGCATGAACCTCCCAGGCAGGGCTCTTCCTCCTCCATCCACCCTACAATTTTCATCAATGATGTGACTGTAAAGACAGTATCTGATCCCTGGGTAGTGTTTCATCCAGGTGTCAGTGAACCTACTCCGCATCCTAAAGTGGAAAGAAAGAAGCCTGTGGTTGGCTGAGCACTTCACCATCATAACTTCCTGTTCTGACACACTCTTGGCTTCAGAGTTGAAGTCCCAGCGTCCAATCTCAGTTCTGCCACCCGTGAGCTCAGAAACCCTCTCACCCATGGGTGGCACCACCCATAGTGGATGAACCCTCCTACATCACTTAACAATTAAATACCACCCCAAACATGCCTACAGCCCCCTGGAGTCCCCTCTTTCCAGATACGGGTACTTTGTGTCAAGTTGAGGAAAACTAATTAGCATAGGTGGCTCACAACACTTACTAATAAAATGAATGCAGGATGATATTTCAAAGGGTGAAAGTAGTGACACAAGGGGGTTGGCTTTGGAGGAACAGTGCAGGCTTTACGAAATCTTACCTGGAAATATAGAAAACATACACACAGACATATGTCCTTATTTCAGTTTTTATGCTTGGCAATCCATCCCCCACCATAGTGCTGTGTGTCAGAACCCATTTGCTTTGTGAATAGATATCACGCTATTTCCAAGAGTGACAACACCCACAGTGAACACTGCTGGGTCCCAGCCGGCCTCCATTCTTCTTAGCTCTTTTCCCAAGGGAACTCGGATTTTAGTTAGGCTGCCACTGTCTCCAGAGTCTCACAATTTGGGGGAATGTTCTTCAAAAGCTCTCAGATGAGATTCTGAGGAATCCAAGCCAATCAGTTCAAGCCACTCTTCTCGTCCTTGTGACCCATCGGTCATGTGACTAAGGTTGGTCTCACTAGACCCAAGGGGAAGAGTTACTGTTTACGCATAAGGGTGTGGCTTTTCTCTCTCAACAGGTGCTTGACGACAAACAACCATAAACTGCAGTTGCCAATGGCAACCAACCCTTGCAGTCAGGAAGCACTGGGCTTCAGCCATCTGGAGGAAGGAGGAGCGGGAGGAGACAGGTGGAGAGCCAGGTGCTGCATGGAGCCCATTGCTGAAAGTCTGACTTGCCTATGTAAGATAGTATATTGTCCCATTGTTTGTGCCACACTGGGTGGCCTCTTTTGGTGCCTGAGAGCCAGAAACAGCTTATCTAAGGCAATGCCAATCTGTTCAGGAAGTGATACCGTCATAACGATTGTGGGATAGTTGATGTTTGCCCATCCCTGTCTGTCAAGCTGTGTGCCAAGCCTCCAGCACCGTCCTTACTGCTCTCAACAGTTCCACACACTGGGGCATATGGATATCTCTGTTTTCAGATGAGGAAACCTATGTACATGTGTGTCTCAAGGCTACATACACACATGCACAAATTACACACATATACACATGCACACACATACCGCCAACACATAGCTACACACACACACACACACACACATACACACACAGACCAAAACGGGCCAGGGGAGGTCCTAGGATTTAGACATAGACAGGCAGTTTGGGTTTGAAGCTAGAGTTGTACCTCATCATTAAACCTAACTATTAAATTGTACTTTACAGGATTTATTTCCTTGAAAACTCACAGCGCATATTTTTTTTTTTAAATCCCCAAATGTAGTTGTTTTTAATTGTGTGTGTGTGTGTGTTTTTTTTTTTTCTAAAGTGTACCATGCACGGGGTGGCACACATCTGTAATTGCAAGTGAGATTGGGGACATGGCTCTGGCTTTGTCATGTACAGCGCTTGCCATTCACATGAGTTCAGATCCCCAGTGACTGTATAAAAACCTGTTCATGGTGGCACATGCCTGTAATCCCAGGCATATGGGGAGGATCCCAGGAGCTCACCTGCCAGATAGTCTTGCTGTAGGTTCAGGGAAAGACCCTGCCTCAAAAAATAAATTAGGCAGCAACAGAGGAAGAAACCTGGCATTAGCCCCTTGTCTACACACACCCCTCCCTGCACACACAGATTCACACACACACACACACCAGAAACAATAACTTTCTTTCAGGTGTACCATTCTTTCATGGAATTTCTTTGTATTTGAAGATGTCTAGTATTTCACCAAATATCTACTGGGCCCTTATCCATTAGGTCAGTGGTTCTCAACCTTCCTAACGCTGCAACCCTTTAATACAACCCTGCATGTCGTAGTGAACCTCATCCATAAAATTATTTTGTTGCTACTTCAGAACTGCAATTTTGCTACTGTTATAAATTGTGATATAAATATCTGATATGCAGGATATCTGATATGTGACCCTCCCAAAAGGATTTCGACCCACAGGTTGAGAATCACTGCACTGGGTAGGAAAGTAGGTTCTAGAGCCCTGGTTTTTAACCTGTGGGTTGTGACCCCTTTGGGGTTGAATGATTTTTTTTTCCCCCGCAGGGGTCACCTAAGACCATTGGAAAACACAGATATTTACATTATGATTTGTAACAATAGTAAAATTACAGTTATAAAGTAGTAATAAAAATAATTTTATGGTTGGGGGAGAGGTTACAACAACATCAGGAGGGGGGTCTCAGGATCAGGAAGGTTGAGAACCACTGCTCTAGAGGTCCTAGAGTGAACAACTCTGGGTTAGCAGGAAATCTATTCAACTGAGCACATAGAGACTGGAGTAAGCACGCTGACAGAAGAGGGTACAGTACTGGGGAGCATCCAGTGGAGATGCTGAGGAGCTGTGTTGACATAGTGGCAAGGAGGAACACTTCCACAGGAGGCCTAAAGTTTCTTCAGAGAGTGGTAAGGCGTACCCAAAGGCCTGAAGGAGGGAAGAGACAACATGGAGTTTGGGGCTGGGAGCTTCCAGATTCTTAGCTTTTTATTCAAAGACTTGAAGATAAGAGCTTGACACAGACCTTCGAAGCAAGCTAATTTTATTTGATGCAATAGTACAGACTAAAGGGTGTACTGCTATGGTACAGTGCTTTGTCTTAGTTAGGGATTCTGTTGCTGTGATGAAACACCAAAGTAACTTGGGGAGGAAAGGGTTTATTTGGCTTGCGGTTCTACATCACAGTTTGTCCTCAAAGGAAGTCTGATCCGGAACTTAAGCAGGATGGAAAACTGGAGACAGGAGA